>NC_091455.1:82945028-83265028 GCF_027789765.1 Dendropsophus ebraccatus | reverse complement strand
TAGTTTTGGTGGTCTTAGTTTTGAATTTTGCTGTTGTACTTCCTTGTTAAGAATTTGCTGAGTACTAGTCCCAGACAATGTTCCCTCTAAACCTCAGCCACTGCTGAGTGTAATGGCAAGAGAGCTGGCCAATGTTCAAGCAAACTTGGGCACACCAAAAACTTAACACAGGGGCAACGGTAACTTAGTCTACAAGCTAATGTAGCATTGCAGATTAAAAGTATTGCAGCAGTTAGGGGGGATTGATGAAGACCGGCGTACAAGTAGGCCAGTCAAATATTAGGCCCCGCCCCCTTTCCCCCAGCAGGATTCACTAAGAGGTGCATGACTCTTAGTGAATCCGGCCGGGTGCCCAAACCTGCGAGCAGGCATAAATCATGATAAATGAGGTGCCAGAGGAGGCCATGCTTCCTCCCCGCCTTGTCACACCCCCACCCCCAAGCTACCCCAGCCCGCCCATCAGGTGAGCAGGGCGTACGGCAGGCGTACGCCAGGGAGAAGGGGCGAATCTGCACCTTCTCCATGGCGTATGCCTCAATGTTACAGATTTAATGCAATATTTAGAAATTTAGTTATCCTCCTTATAAGCAGCTCCACCCTCTGTTAATCCTCACTTGCAGAGCATTACTCTAACATCAGTGCTGTGCAACAGAACATTACCCCACAGTAGTGCCCATGTGTAGAACTTCCTCCTCATCCAGAACATCCTCCTCATCCAGGAATCCAGACAGTTAAGTATCCCCCCCCCCCCCCCCCATCACTGCCACCCATCACAGCAGCTTTGCTGGCATCTTCCTGTTGCTTCCCCTGGCATCCCTCCATAGAACTGCATTGAGAGCTTCTTCGTGGATGATCATGTGATCCTGATTTCACCACTCCAGCCTTCAAAGCAGATCCCAGGTCAGTCTGCAAGACCAAGAGGACCATGCCACAGCTATGCCAGCTGCTGCTTGTTGAGCAGGCAGCTGGTGGCAGTGAGCAGGGCTTCTCTTTAAACTGCATGAACATGTCCCAGAAGGCATTGCTTTTCCTTAGCTCTTCTTCAAAGCCCTCCCACCCTACCTACTCCTCTCCCCCAACACTCCTACCAGTTCCCCGCCCAAGGCTGTTGCAGAACACCTCAGTTCACTGGAAACTATTGCACAGAGTTGCACCTGCTTATTTCACTCTTCATCTGTTAAAATGTAAGCTTTATAGGCTGGTCAGATATGGTAAGTCCTGTGAGGATGATATTTTTTCACAGGAAAGAGGGAGGAGTTGGGGTCAATATAAATTTAATTGTCTTTCTATTTTCCACTTCCTGTTAGTGGTAAAGCACAGAAAAGCTGCTGAAGCCAGTACTATTAGTGATAACACTATATTAAAAAGTTATATATCTTGAGGTCATAGTTTAATTTAAATACAATTATTTTCTGATACCCCTTTAAATGGTAAGTAACCTCATTTGCTTTTCAATCAGTGATTGGCATGAAACTCACACTGCCTTGACAAGGGTAGAATTTTTCATTTCTTTACTTAGTTACACATGTTGCCACTACCTTAAAATATGTAAGCCATGCAATCAAGAAGTGGAGAACAGAATGACCTAATCATACAGGTAGAGACAGGTATACACTTGATTTTCCAGTCACGGAAAGTGTATGCTATCAGTATACAAACACTAATATGAAAGTGCTTTAACCCTTTCCCGCATATGGACGTACCAGCACGTCCAAATCTGCATGCAGTTCCTGCAGATGGATGTGCCGGTACGTCCACGGGATGACGGGCGCAGGAGCTGCACTCCTGTCATCCCCGGCGGGGCCCGATACGGCGGTCACTAATGGGCCGGCGCTGCACTGCCTTTCATCTCCCCCCACCATGAATCCACGGTGGGGGGAGATGAAATAAGTCAAATCATACCCCAGATCAGCCCCCTCTAGTAGGCAGTAACTAACCCCCCTCCCCCGGCGGCCATCAGATCCAAGATGGCCGCCGCCATCGCTGTGAACAGACAAAGTCTGTTCACAGCGATGGAAATGTAAAAATGAATGAAAGCCCCATGCTCTCTGCCACCGGAGGTAGCGGAGAGCATGGAGAAGGGATCGGGGACCCCCCTGTGGGGTCCCAGAACTGGCGATCGGTGGTATATACTATATACCGCTGATCGCCTGTTCCCAGTGCAGGGATGCACTTTTTATGCCCTGTCACCATCAATGATTGGTGACAGGGAATAAAAAGTGTTAGAGTCCGTCCCCCAAGTAGCCCCCCCCCCAGTCACCCCCCATCCCCCAGTCACCCCCCTACCCCTTATACATTACCTGATCCTGGAGCTCCTTCCTCTTCGGCGTCCTGGCTGGTTATGAAGTGCGTCAGAACCAGCCAACTCTGAAAATTTAAAGTGACAGAGACCAATTTGGTCTCTGTCACTAAACTATGATTACTGTGATAGAAAATATCACAGTAATCATAGTAATACAGTGAAAATGAATGTATAAAGTACAAAAAGTGACAAACACACAAAAAAATAAAACACACACTTTTTATTATAGTAATAATTGCAGTTTACTCTCAAATTACCCCTAACCCCCCCAGATTACCCGTAACCACAGCAGGTTGCCCGTAATCACGCCAGATTGCACGTAACCCCCCAGATTACACGTAACCACCGCACGTTGCCCGTAACCACCGCACATTGCCTGTAACCACCGCACGTTGCCAGTGACCCCCTCCAGATTGTCCGTAGTCACCCCAAATTACATGTACCCACCCCAGATTACCTATAAGCACTTCAGTTTATCCGTAACAATGCCAGATTGTCTGTAACCCCCCCCAGGTTGCCCGTAACCACTGCAGGTTGTGCATAACCACCCCAGGTTGCCGTAATCATGCCAGATTACATGTAACCCCCCAGATTGCACGCAACCACCGCAGGTTGCCTCTGAGCACCGCAGGTTGTCTCTGACCACCGCACACTGCCTCTGACCACCGCGCGTTGCCTCTGACCACCGCACGTTGCCTCTGACCACCGCACGTTGCCTTTGACCAAAGCACGTTGCCTCTGACCACCGCACATGGCCACTGACAACCGCACGTTGCCACTGACAACCGCACCTTGCCACTGACCACCGCACGTCGCCTTTTACCACCATCCGTTGCCTTTAACCACCCCAAATTACCAATGACCCCCTCCAGATGGCCCGTAACCACGTCAGATTACAGGTACCCACCTCAGATTACCTATGAGTACTTCAGTTTATCCGTAACCACCCCAGATTGTCTGAAACCACCCCAGATTGCCCGTAACCACCCCAGATTGTCCGTAACCACCCCACGTTGCCCATAACCACCCCACGTTGCCCGTAACCACCCCATGTTTACCGTAACCACAGCAGGTTGCCTGTAACCACCCTAGATTGCCTGTCACCACTCCAGGTTGTCTGTAACCACCCTAGGTTGCCTGTAACCACCCCAGGTTGCCCGTGACCACCCCATGTTGACCGTATCCAACCCAGATTACCCGTAACCACCCTAGGTTGTCTGTAACCACAGCAGATTGTCCATATCCACCCCATATTGCACATAACCACCCCAGGTTGCCCGTGACCACCCCATGTTGACCGTATCCACCCCAGATTACCCATATCCACCCCAGGTTGACTGTAACCACAGCAGGTTGTCCGTATCCACCCCACATTGCACGTAACCACCCCAGGTTGCCCGTGACCACCCCATGTTTACCGTATCCACCCCAGATTACCCGTAACCACCCCAGGTTGTCTGTAACCAAAGCAGATTGTCCGTATCCACCCCACATTGCCCGTAACCACCCCACATTGCCTGTAACCACAGCAGGTTGCCCGTGACCACCCCATGTTGACCGTATCCACCCCAGATTACCCGTAACCACCCCAGGTTGTCCGTATCCACCCTAGATTACCCGTCACCACCCCAGGTTGCCCGTAACCACCTCCAGATTACCCGGAACCACCCCAGACTGTCCGTAACCACCCTACGTTACCTGTAATCTCATTTTTTATTGTATTTTAGTAACTGCGCTATTCTAATAACTGTTGCTAGCTGCGGTTTTGCTCCAGCAAATTGGTGCTCCTTCCCTTCTGGGGTACCGTTGTACTCAGGAGAACCTGTGTTACAGATTTTGGGGGACATTTTTTCTCCTGTTCCTTGTGAAATTTAGAAATTTTAAACTAAACGAACATATTATTGGAAAAATTCGAGTTTTCCATTTTTACTGGCCAATTTTGAATACTTTCCTCCAATACCTGTTGGGACAAAATGCTCACCACACACCAAGATGAATTCTTTAAGGGTTACACTTTCCAAAATGGGGTGACTTATGTGGGGGGGGGGGGGTTCACTCCACTGGCACTACAGGGGCGCAGTAAACGCACCTGGCGCTCAGAAACTTCTTCAGAAAAATCTGCACTGAAAATGCTAATTGGCGCTCCTTCCCTTCTGAGCCCTGCTGTGTGCCCATACAGTGGTTTATGCCCACATATGGGTTACCGTTCTACTCAGGAGAACCTGCGTTACAGAATCTGAGGTAAATTTTCTCTCTTGTTCCTCGTGAAATTGAGAAATTTTGAACTAGAGAAATATATTATTGGAAAAATTCGCGTTTTTCATTTTTACTGTCTACTTTTGAATACTTTCCTCTAATACCTGTGGGGTCAAAATGGTCACCACACCCCAAGATGAATTCTCTGAGGGGATCACTTTCCAAAATGTGGTTACTTATGGGTAGATTTTACTCCGCTGGCACTACAGGGGCACTGCAAACGCACCTGGCGCTCAGAAACTTCTTCAGCAAAATCTGCATTGAAAAGGCTAATTGGCGCTCCCTTCCTTCTGAGCCCCGCTGTGTGCCCATACAGTGGTTTATGCCCACATATGGGGTATCGTTCTAAAAAGGAGAACCTGCGTTACAAATTTTGGGGTACTTTTGTTTCTTGTTCCTTGTGAAATTGAGAAATTTCAAACTAAACGAACATATTATTGAAAAAATTCGAGTTTTTCATTTTTACTGTCTAATTTTGAATACTTTCCTCTAATACTTGTGGGGTCAAAATGCTCATCCTACCCCAAGATGAATTCTCTGAGTGGTGCACTTTCCAAAATGGGGTGACTTATGGCGGGATTTTACTCAGCTAGTACTACAGGGGCTCTGCAAACGCACCTGGCGCTCAGAAACTTCTGCAGCAAAATCTGCATTGAAAAAGCTAATTGGCGCTCCCTTCCTTTTGGGCCCCTGTGTGTGCCCATACAGTGATTAATGCCCACATATGAGGTACCTATTTACTCAGGAGACCCTGCGTTATAAATTTTGGGGTATTTTTTTTTTCTTGTTCCTCGTAAAATTGAGAAATTTCAAACTAAACGAACATATTATTGGAAAAATTCAAGTTTTTCATTTTTACTGTCTAATTTTGAATTCTTTCCTCTAATACCTGTGTGGTCAAAATGCTCATCCTACCCCAAGATGAATTCTTTGAGGGGTGTACTTTCCAAAATGGGGTGACTTTTGGGGGGTTCTATTCTGCTGACACTACAGGAACGCTGCAAATGCGCCTGGTGCTCAGAAACTTCTTCAGCAAAATCTGCATTGGAAAAGCTAATTGGCGCTCCTTCTCTTCTGAGCCCCGCTGTGTGCCCAAACAGTGGTTTACGCCCACATATGGGGTACCGTTGTACTCATGAGAACCTGCGTTACAAATTTTGTGGTGCTTTTTCTTTCATGTTCCTTTTGAAAATGAGAAACTTTAATCTAAACGTATATATTATTGGAAAATTTTAATTTTCCATTTTTTTATGGCCTAATGGTGAATATTTTCCTCCAGCCCCTGTAGGGTTAAAATGCTCATTATACCCCAAGATTAATTCATTATGGTGTGTAGTTTCCAAAATGGGGTCACTTATTGGGGTTTTCAGTATACAAGCCTCCTAAATCAACTTAAAAAAGAACTGGTCCCTAAAAAAAATCAGTTTTGGAAACTTCCACGAAAATGTGGTAATTTGCTGATAAATTTCTAAGCCCCGTAACACCCTAAAAAAGTAAAATATGTTTATGAAATGAAGCCAGAATAAAGAGGACATATCGGTAATGTGACTAAGTAACTAATTTATGTGATACGACTTTCTTTTTTTAGAAGCAGAGAATTTCAAAGTTCATAAAATGCTAATTTTTTTAATTTTTCATGATATTTTGATGTTTTTCACAAAAAAACACACAAAGTAGTTACCAAATTTTGCCACTAATATAAAGTGACATATGTGACGAAAAAACTATCTCAGAATCGCTAGCATACGTTAAAGCATCACTGAGCTATGAGCGCATAAAGTTAGACAGGTCAGATTTTGAAAAATGAGCCTGGTCATTAAGGCCCAAATAGGCTTAGTCTTGAAGGGGTTAAACAATTACCTACAAAAATGCTTTGCAGAGTGTTATCACTGTAGTCTATGCAAGAGAACACAGTACTGGTAGGACATGGTCACCCAGAGAGTACATGATCATTACCTATTTATTTCACTAAATACTTGTATTCTCCCTAAACTATTGTGTCGTGTTTCTCTTACTTATATTGCATGCATATTTTTGTTCATATTTAAAATTTATGAAGAAATGTATGTGTCACGCCACAAGAAGTTTCCCTGTAGGGCATGTCATATTAATACATTTCCAAATGAGTAACAGCTCAAAGTCATAATATAAAGTATACTCATGGATAATACAATGATTTACATGTCAGGAAATGTGACATATTCTTTAAAAATCCAAGACCTCTTAAGTAATATTTTCTGTGCAGACTTTCTCTTTCCTTTTATTTGCCATCCAGATCAATAGGGAACAATCAATAAGAGAGCATGGCATAGGAAGTAATCTATGTGAGAAAAAGGGGCAATATGGGAGGAAATGCCCAGGCCCTTCTTTTCATTAGAATATGTCCAGGTTATCAGGTTGCCTGATGAAGAGGAGAGGGCCCTCCTCAAAATGCAAAGCTGAATGTAAATAAAGAATCTCTTACACCAGAACGTGGAGTTTTGTCTGGTAACATTGAAAACCTAGTATTCCAGACATTAGACTCCTGAGCCAGACAGAACTTGCATACTGTTTACTTATGTTTGTGCTTCTCTCAGAGCACATGCAGTGCCTATTGTTTTCCTATTTTATATATATGATCTGCTTGACAGTACAAAATATATTACCTGAGAAGTAAACAATTATACCATTTATATGGGTGTCAAGCCATTTCTAGTGCTAGTAGATCCTTTACCCCTTTTTAACGGACAGATAAGAAGCCATCCATTGTCACCACCATCTCCTGTAATAGGAGGGGAATTTATTTTCACCTCTGTACCTCTCCAAACTCATGTACGGTAAAATTGTGCATGCTCGCTTACCACTCCATGTCAACTCCATTTAAGTGGCTCCCTGCATTAAAATAATGTGCAAAACCACACAGCAAGCAACACCTCCACATCGCAGCTCATACAGGAAGTTAAACTTTCTCTTTATTGTCTTCACCGGATTCGACAATTTTCATAGTCTTTGTTGCTGTGATTTTCTTTTGGCCTGGTGGGGTGTGCAGACCATAACCAAAGAGACTTGTCCAAGCAGATAGGGTACTGTTAGGCTGCTGGGCTGCCTCCCTTTCAGATACTGTGTTCTGCCATTGGTTCCAGTGTTAAATAGAGTAGGGGTCACATAAATCCAGTTAATGTGAATAATCTGTTGTGTTTCCAATGATTATTGAACGCTTTTGTGGTTGTGCTAGATGATTTAAAATGTATTCTGATCACTACAATAACTCTTTATACAATATAATTAACATCTCTTGCACACAGCCATATTTCACATCCAATGTGAATGGATTTGTAATATATACTCTTACTTCTCATGGATTCATTATGTGTGGGAAGAATCTAGGACCTTTTCTATGCCATGCTATATCAGGCTAAGTTCACACAATGTATTTTTTTTAATTAATCACAGCTGTTGTTGCAAATTACAACCATGGCGGTGATTAATTCAAAAGATACTTTGCATTGAAAATGAATGGAATCCTGTCCGGAGTGTATACACATAGTATAGGCGCTGTCAGGAATTGCAAGCGGCCACAGGGAAAACTGACATGTCAGTTTTGTGCGGCCGCTATTCATTGGCTCTGGCACACACGGATGCAGTTGGGAATGGGGGCAAACACGGATGCAACATAAATAAAGTTTATCCCGCCGATTCTGCAGTGCCTGGATAAACTTCATTGACACCGACCTTTCTGTGACACGACCGGGTCACGGAACAGCCTTTGTCATACATCGTGTGAAGCCGGCCTTATACAGTATATTGAATATTACAGATTTCCAGGAGGATACAGTGCCATACACAGGCATTTTATGTTGGCTTATAGCTATATAATACATAGGACACTATGCTTCCTCATTGTATGTGGCTTTAAAGTGTGCATGAGGCCTTACACATATTTGTAGATGAAAGTCATTTCAAGGCTGGAGTGATTCGAACCACCATCAGGAGGTGTCAAGTGAACAGGAAACATGCCACTTATCTTAATCCTTTACAGTCATACTGCTCTGTATAAACCTAATTTGTAGTAAACATAAGAAAACCAGTTTTATGGTAAAAGAAAATGTTCCTGAATAGGCACATTTGCTGACGTTTACCATTCATCCTTAAATGTCTGTTTTTATTTCACCAGCTGAAACTACATAGGAAAAAAGGAAATCAACTATGTACTGTATTACGTTTTGTCAAGTCAAAGAATTCATTGTTGATTCCAATGCTGCTCACAATTAGGTAAACATACATATAAACTTCTGGTTATTTGGACTATGCAATTTATCAGCCCCAAGAGAAATTATTGATCTTTTTTTCATCACTACATATGTCAAAAACTAGTAACAAAAGGAGCATAGATATCAGTGCTTAATTCCCTCTAGGTTTTGAAGAAGGAATGACATTGATTTTTTACTTTTTTGGGATGTTTTTTCATGAAATTAGTCCTCTTGCAGAATTACATTCAATATTGTAGTACTGGAGGCAAAGCTGAAGTAACACCTATAACTAGATTTAACTGAAATGGTTCTACATAAGAAACCTCCAGCAGATATAGTTTGAAGGCTTGTGTTTAAAACCAGTTAAATGAAAACAAAACAACAAAAATATTGTTAAATAGTTTTTAAAAGCTGATGACATAGTCTCCTACAAAATTCTGTAACTCAAATAGCAGAGTAAAATGCGGTACATGATAAGTAGAAATTATTATAGAGGGGGTTCACTGAACAAAATGACCCCCCCCCAAAAAAAAAAAACAAAAAAAAACAATATAATCTGTAAGGCCGGGTGCACATAAATCCGGCGGTCTGGCTCTGTTGTTTAAAGGAAAAGTCCAGCAAATCCAAAACTGGAGTGCCAGCAGGGGGTGAGGGAAACATACTAAAGAAAGTATACTTACCAGACCCTGACCCATCCCATGCTGCGCTGCATCCACCGGTCTCCTGGACCCCACCTGATGTCATTTTCTCACAGATTCAGTGTACGTCACAACCTGGTGGGAAAGGGTGGCATATAATCTGCCCAGACAATCAATGACACAGCAGGCTATGTTCTAGAAGCACAGACAGATATATAAGAGGTACCATTTATCTCCCTGATCTAACAGCTATCTAACAGTGTCAGCAGTTTGGAATGTGAATTGCATCTGACAGCTTCCATTGAACAAGATGGGATGGTACCCACTATGGGAGAGATTTACAAACGCTGTGCCCCTGGGGTACGAGAAGGCGCAGATTTTCAACTTCTCCTTGGTGTACACCAGCCACATCCCCTGCTTTCCTAACGGGCGAGTGGATGAACGCGGCAAGACAGGGAGGCAGAAATCATGGCAGGAATCTACACCTGCTACGGAGTAGGTGTAGATTTCTATGCCCGTCGTACGGCAGGTATCTGCGCCTCTTAGTGAATCAAGAGGGGTAATTGGGAGTGGGGCCTAATTTAAGACCAGCATACAAGTACGCTGGTCTTTATAAATATCCTCCAACAGGGCCGGACTGGAACTGAAAATCAGCCCTGGCATTTCAGAGCACACAGGCCCATTCTCCGGGCGGTGAATAGTTATGAGACAATGTTGTGAGTGCAGCATAGCTACATGTTGTATCATCGCGGCCATGACTGGAATTGCAGATAATAACACAGTAAATGGGGTCAGAAGCTTCTGTCTCTGTACTGTGTAGCAGTGCTGCAGGTACAGGTCCTCACCACTACACAGTGTACAGAGATAGACTGCTTCCGGTCCCCGGTCACTGTGCTGAGTTTAACACCACCACCGCATACTGACTAATACCACCGCATATTGACTAATACCACCGCATACTGACTAATACTATCACATTTACTGACTAATACCACCGCAAACTGACTAATACCACCGCATAATGACTAACACCACCGCATACTGACTTATAACACTGCATACTGACTAATACCACCACATGCTGACTAATGTCGCCACTACTACTGAATAAAATCCACTGTAAAAAGACCAATATCACCTCATACAGTTATATAGAGGAAGACCCAGCTCCACACAGGTTCTGTACACCATATACATTACAATGCAGTTACATTAGGTGACTCACAGGGGACGTTTTCTCTGATCAGAGTTCTTCCCTTTTCATTTTCTTCTCCATCTGCCCTGGGCCATTAGAACTTCTCTGTGCCACAAATCCACATAATCTGCCAGACAAACATATAAGGCTCCACACTCTGGCACCATCCTCATCTCTCAACAAACTGCACATCAGTATTGGCCGCTTTACACCCTCATTTAGTGGGTAGGCTGACTTTATGTGACCCCCTTATAGTATATGCCCTCCTCTATGTAGCCTCCTTATAGATGGCCCCCCTCTGTGTATCTCCTATCGTATATGCCCCCCTCAATGTAGCCCCTCATAGGTGGTCCCTTGTCCAGCCTTCCATATAGATGGCTCCATGTGCATCTACTTGAGAGCCCCCCCTCTGTGTAGTCCCCCTATAGTAGATGACACCCTTTGTGCATCCCCTATAGTATATGGCCCTCCTCTCTGTAGCCCCCCTGTAGCCCCTCTGTGTAGTCCACTATATTATATGTCCCCCTCTATGCATGCCCTATTACCTACACCCCCCATGTACTGTAGTCCCCATTATAGATGCCCCCCTGTGTTGTCCCCCTTATAGATGGTCACCTATGTTGTCCCCCATATTGTCTCCTTTTAAATGCCCCCCATGTTGTCCCCTTATGCATGCCCCCCCATAGAAGGTCCCCTGTGTTGTCCCACTTATAGATGCCCTCCTATGTTGTCCCCCACTTAAAGGCCCCTCTCTCCTTCTTTTATAGATGGCCCCCCTCTCTCCCCCTTTTATAGATGGTCCCCTCTTTCCCCCCTTTTATAGATGGCCCCCTCTCTCCCCATTTTATAGATGGCCCTCCTCTACCCCCCTTTTATAGATGGTCCCCTCTTTCCCCCCTTTTATAGATGGCCCCCTCTCTCCCCCCCTTTTATAGATGCCCCCCCTCTCTCCCCCCTTTTATAGATGGCCCCCTCTCTCCCCCTTTTATAGATGGCCCCCTCTCTCTCCCCCCCTTTTTAAAGATGGCCCCCCTCTCTTCCCCCGCAAAGCAGATAGAACAACTCGCTCCCCCGTCGATCCTCTGTCCTCCTGGTCTGTCCCCCGTATGATACGCCGTCTGTCGGAGGTGTGTCGCGTCCTATCCCCGGGCAGCGCGCGCATCATAGAGCTCCCTGGGACTATGATTCGCGCACTGCCGGGGATAGGACGCGACACTACCTGCAGCCGCGCATCATACGGGGGACAGACGGAGCACTATGGGCCAGTCCCATCTTCATTCTTGCCCGGTGACTCCTTTTTCCTACGGTAGGAGAAAGGAGTCGCCGGGTCAGGAGGAGCACGGGACCAGCCCCCGGAGGCCCTCAGCCCTTCTGGCATTTGCCAGAAGTGCCCTATGGCTAGTCCGGCCCTGTCCTCCAATATGATCAAATGGTATGCTAAGAACTTTATGTTTTTCTATAGGAATATTGCAAAAAAACAAACAAAAAAAACAAAACATATTTTGACAGCACCCTGACGCTCAATCAAGCATCTTGTGGTAATTCGATAAAAGTGTCCTTACACCTTCAGTAACGGATTATCATTCAGCTGTCAGTTGCCCACCTGCCACAGTAACCTAATTTCTAAGTTTTAGTACTTTTTATGTTTGCTTTACTATAGAGTCTGTCTTTCTGGAAGCTCCAAAACATGGAGAGAAGCACTTAGCTGTGCTCTTCTTCTAGCCCAATCTATCGATCAGTAGGGATCTGAACTCCAAGACCCTGACCAATCCTCTAAGGATCTGAGGAAGAAGAAAAGTTAAGCTTTTGAAACACATAGAGTGAGATTTATCAAACATCGTGTAAAGTGGAAATTGCTCAGTTGCCCCTAGCAACCAATCAAATTCCACTTTTCATTCCTCACAGACTCTTTGGAAAATGAAAGTTGGAATCTGATTGGTTGCTAGGGGCAACTGAGCCAGTTTCACTTTACACCATGTTTGATAAATCTCCTCCATAATCCCTAAATGAATTGTGTTTCTTCCACTCCTGACTTCAGCTGGATATATTTTACCACTTCTGAAAAGTCCTTCTGAGCTGGGTACTAGTGCTCTCATAATCCACCATTGTTCTATTCCCTCTTCATTGATCTACACTCTGAGTCCTCTATGGGGCAATCTGCTGGTGGTGGCCGCTCCCTAGCATTGAATTTTAATACCAGGCTGTTCAAGGAGTCAGCACGACTGCATGAGGTGAGCAGGCTCTAATTCCTTACTTCCACCCATTTAATTTGGGGATTTAAGGCACATGCAAGCGCCTTTTCTGTTTCTTGCTGATATCACTGACATAAACATAATTCAAAATCATGCAAAAACATATATATTCTTATAAATAACATACATAAGTATTCCCAATACCAATTAAGTAATAAACAGTGTACAGGTGATTGTAATATATTCAAAATGTAAATACTACTACAGTTACTATCAATGCTGTAGGTATAGTGTATAGAAGACGACATAATAGATTGTGCCAAAGGAAAACAATTAAAAATGGAGTCTGGTGAGGAATACCACATACAGGTTTTATACACTCCTAACAGCTTATTATAAATATGTACCCGTATTTTCTGGCGTATAACACGACCCCCAACTTTTCCAGTTAAAATAGAGTTTGGCACATACTCGCCGTATAAGACTACCCCTCTTCCAACACACACCAAAAAACATCAGAAGGCAGTGAGATCTGAGAGGCAAAGAAGAAGGAACAGTAATACCAGTAGGAAAGACAGTGGGAAAGAGGTGTGTTTTTCTGGGCACAGTGCCGCTCTACTGTATCTCTTTTTTCCATACCCCAGACGCCTTCAGCTTGCTCTGCCCTTCATATAATGAAAGCATACGGCGGGGAGGCAGCCATTTTTGAGGGGACCTTAGCGTCTTCAGTCCGGTTCCAAAGTTTTTCAGCACCTGCCCTATAAAACAACACCTGCCGTATAAGACGACCCATGATTTTTGAGAAGATATTCCTGGGTTAAAAAGTAGTCTTATACGCAGGAAAATACTGTATGTTTTAAAGTTTTACTGTGTACATTCTCTTTTTGCTGTAGATTGTGCTCCTTATTCTTCACTGATTATATGCTGAATACCATTTAACTAAATATGATGAGCATAGCCAAGGTGAAAACTCATACAATCCTGGAATATTGTTTCCCTCGATTTGCTACGTACTGTACATATCCTTCCTTGTAATTAATTTTGCTAATGAGAAAATAAAAAGTATACAGCAATAAAATGTTTGGTTTCATACATTTCATGGATACCATTCACCCAGTGACTTACCTGCTGTGGGTATTCTTCCTTTTTATGATCTGGGCCAGAATGCCATAATTTACTGTATTCTATAAAGCCACAGTTCTCTGCACCTTAGTGAATAAAATACAGCAGTTTCCCTCATTGACTGACTGAAATAAAATAATCTATGATGCATGAACAAGTCTAAATGAAATAATAATATCCTTAGCAGTGAAAAACGGATTGGTAATACAGTAATTGAACAGATTTATTGCCATCTCCTAGAGCTAGCCTTCTGAAACAGCCTGCTATTTTATTTAATCTCATATCAGTGGAATTACTGGCTGGTAATCCATTGTTAAACATCATTTAGAGTGATGGATGAAAATGTCAGCTTTTCCAACATAATCAATTCATATCTCATCAGCGCATATTATTTATGATTCTCATAATAGGACCTGCAGGAGTCTCCTGGGGAAAATGGAGACCTCAGCTGTTGTTGAAATTAGATGAGATATACTGTAGCTTATGAGTTAATAACTACTTATAAAAATACTTCCTTGCTGTATTGATTATACTTACATTTTTACAAATGAATTGATTACCTTGACCTTTTTCCTTTCTGTTTGAAAAAAGAAAAAAAAAGATCAGACTAATTTAAGATTCCGTGCACAAACAAACTTACTAAACCATATATACATACAGCAAAGTGTACATATACAAAGTGTACATAAAGCACAGTCACTCTTAATGAACATTTTATGACTTAATCTTATGCAGTGGTTTATTTCCTATTGTTATTAGTGGCAAAAGCAGACACATATTTCTTAATGTACAGTACAGCTAGATACGCTTTAAATACAGTTACAAACTGTCAAGCAACCAATGAAACTAAACCCTGTTTTGTTGTGTTAATGCAGTTTATGGTGCATCAGTAATCATGGTCAAAATGTCAACTGCTGCCTCAATTAAACTGCATTTGAGAATCATTTTATGTTTCAGCTCATAAACATCAATAAAAGAAAATGAGTAATAAATGACTGTCTAGAGTACAAAAGACCCGCTCATATTTCAGATGAAAATGAAGACAAAATGTAGCTTTTATTTGCCTGTGGAATTCCCATTAACTGCATCACTGACAGGAGGGAACTGGATCAATAGTTGGCTGGCCGCTGAAAACAGTTTCTGGCTGTTCAGCAGCCAATGCAAAAGGAAAGCTGTCATATCGTGATCTTTATCAGGTAATCTTCATTACACCAGGCCAATGATATATGTATATGCTGGTCAGCTAGGGGCGCATTTAATTCTTGGTTCTATTTGAGGTTTGAGTGCAGATTGCTCACAAATTATTTGTTTACCGGAATGAGAAACCTTCAGTGTTCATTTCTTTTATTCCTTTCATTGGTGACTGATTGCACACAAGTTCTATGTAATCTTTATTTTCTTCTTTCTGCTGCTTTTGAAAGTCTTAAACCAATTGTATTCTTTGTTATCCTGGGTCTGGTATTTGTCCACAATGTCAGATAACTAAAATTAAAAATATGTATTTTTGAAAATGATTGTAAAGCTTATTTCCCTCTGAAATAGATTTTTATGTAGTTGATTTATCACCTTCACACCTTATTAATTTATATATTTGAATTAGGCACACTACAGAATAAAGTTATAGTGAATAAGGAATTTGTATGTTCTTTCCTCCAGGTAATCTTATTTCCTCTGACACTCAAAAATAATAAATAATAATAAAATAAAATAATAAAAAAAAAAAAATGAAGTAGGTAATTAGCATCCAAGATAAAAAAAAAAAAGCCCCAATATAGTTTATAAAAACATCCCTGATAATAAGAGGGAGTGGATTATGAAAAGGTTAAGTGATAGCACCCCTGTTATCCTAGGACAGCAAAGTAAAAAGAAGTTCTGCTTACTGACCATACTAAAAGTTTTTCAAGGAAAATTGCTGCTACTACAGTAGTATTAGTGATTCTAACTTTATAAGCATTGTCAGTAGGGTTAGCAAAAGGTTAGGACACCCTGGATGATCAGTGCCTCCGCATCTGAGTGAAGTTGCAGACTAGCTAAATGGCTAATGGTGAGCAACACAGCTGCTGTTATCTGGCAGCTGCTCTTTTCTTCTTCTCCACAACTGTGTCTTAGCGAAAGAAAAGATTGGTACAAGGAGAGTAACTATGTGAGATAAACTGTTTAAGTCAATGGATTGCAAGCTAGAACTGCTTTATTATTGGAACTGCTGTGATCTGTATGACCTGTAACTGACACTATACCACTTAATCACTGAGGATTGACACTGGATCAACAGAATATTGATTGCTGAATTAAGGATACTAGTTCATGGGTCATCAAATACAATTGCACGCTGTGAACATTTATCACCTAAATTGGGTTTGGTCACTTGTAGTAGGAGGGACTTGCTGGGAGAGGAAGTGATGACCATGCCACATAGATATTACATTTTCACTATTCTTCATTTTCTGTAGCTAGCTGCATTTTTCAGCCCCTGGAGAGACCTCCCGTTGAGGCTTGAATTTCTACGAACTTGGGAGTCCCTCTTTGTTTATATCTTGGTCACACATAACGCAAGGTCAAACAACCCTTATGTCTCAAGGGTGGCCAACCTCTAACTCTCAGAATATTCCAGTAGGAAGAAGAAATTAGCTACCACACTGCCACGACATGCATCTTTAGGCTTCTATATCTCAGTAGCACTTTCATGGGCCCTCACAGTGTCTAGCCATTTCCCTTTATAGACAATATCAAGTTCTTAGGGCCATATTACACAACAAGATCTAGAGGAGGAAGCAAGAGCCAACCTGTCAGATCAGTGCTCGCTTCCTCCTTTTTTCCCACTCACTGCCTGTGCTGTTTCACAGACAGTCATCAAGCAGGAGGAGCAGGGAGGCCACAGGGAGCTACAGGAGGAGATGCTTGGACAATCCTTGTGGCCCATTGAAGAGACCAGCAGTCTTCTGCCACCGCTCCTATCACAAGGAGAGATAGACAGCAGACCATTGTTGTTGTAACTGTTTGTGCCTTTAAACATGACTTATTACACCAAACGATTATCATCTGGAATGGTAATAGGGCCCTTAGCCCACAGTGGCTCGTACCCAGATTGGTCAGTGGACCTTACAATTATAACATAGACTTTTTTTTTGCAAAAACTCTGAGAGCTTATAGCTAACAATATCTGTTTCCAACCACTTAACTTTAAAAGCAGACATAATACAATCCAAAATGCTTCCATTGCACAAACAGGCCTTTAAAATGCTTCAACCTGCCCTGATTGCTAGCCTGCATCACCTTTCTACCAGTTCTCAGCCCTGCTGCTCAGTGCAGTATGTCCTGGTCTTGGTCTTGACACAAAGAAGTGCCTGTTCAGTCAATCACTGGTTGCAATGGGAACCAACCTCAGCTAGTCATTGTCACCACAAAACATTAAGGGGTGAGATCAAGCATTGTCAGAACAGCACATGGAGATTGAGGTAGATAGGTGGACTTATTTATGTGTTTATTTAATTATTTTACTTTAGCCCAACCTGATGCCATTTACACATACAATTACTCCTCAGGCAACACCAAGGGCCAGTTCACACCAAGTAAAACTGGCAAAATCCCGCCAGCCTCCATGTCATACTGGCAGTCTATGGGAGACTCGCCCACCTCCTCTTTCCACATATCTATTCTGTCGAAGGACATTAACAATTTAATGACCATTAATATGCCATTCATGGTGGTCATTACAAGGCCCTATTCTGACATTGTGGTGAGGCTACAGTAAACCGTCAGCGGTCTTCTCTGCTGGAGATTGTAATATAAGCGCAAACTAGATGGACCAAGTCAGCATGAATTTGCACAAATTATGATAAATCATTTTATTGTAATTTAACTGAATTTGTGGCAAAATTGCATGAAAAACATTTAAAAAAGGCCCTGTGTGAACACAGCCTAAGTATTAGGAGAACTCTCTACACCTGTTAGCTTACTGCAAGAAATAGAATCTTTTAAGTTAAAAGGAGCCCCTACTTCACTATATGGCTCTCTGTGTATGATGATGCCACAGAAATGATTCTATATGTGACTGACAGTATGCTGGCCACATACACAGTTGCTGTGCTAACGTGAAATGTTTGGCACTGGTTATATATGTGTACCTAAGGTGGGAACCTAGAATAAATTTCCCTGGTGGGCCCAAGGTACCCCAATATAGTATCAAAGCTGCTGTGTGCCATGGTATAGTTAGGCTTCATCGTAATTAGGCTTGATCCGTGCCCCCATATAGTAGTTAGGGTCCCTTTCTACCACTATATATTAATAGCCCCCTATGTTTTCTCAGGTAGTATAAGGCCCTCTTTTTGCCTTCATAAAAAGATAGGTCCCCTCTGTGCTCCCATATAGTTGGTAGGCCCCTTTTCAACCCTATATAGCATTAGTGCCCATATGTGTCCCTATAAAGGTTAAAGTGACACTGTCACCTCCTTTTTGCATTCTGACATCTCTACACAGGTGTAAAGGGTAAATTTAGTGGTTTTCATACCTTATTTTATATCATATGTCATGGTGCTTGTTCAAGTAAAAAGTCATCTTTTATCAACTGCAGATTGTGTTAAGTGGGCGGGGCCTCACGGCATTAGCGTCACTTAGCCCCGCCCACAACACCACAGTTGGCCCCGCCCCCTTGTCGGCCATTGGAGCAGGCTGGCCGAAAAGTCTAGACCCCACCCCCTTTACATTGACCAACCAATGGGCGTCAAGGGGGCTGGGGGTCAACGATGCATTTGTGGGTGGGGCTTAGTGGCGCTAATGACGCGAGGCCCCGCCCACTTAACACAATCTGCAGTTGATAAAAGGACACTTTTTACTTGAACAAACACCATGACGTATGATATGAAATAAGGTATGAAAAACGCTAAATTTACCCTTTTCAACTGTGTAGAGATGTCAGAATGCACAAAGGGGGTGACAGTGTCACTTTAAGGCCTCCTCTGTTCCTCTATAATGTAAATAGGTCCCCTCTGTTGTCCCATATTGTAGGTAGTACCCTTTCTACCCCTATAAAGCATTACCCCCCACCCCATGTACCCCCATATATTATAATTTCCCTGTGCCTCTCTGGTCCCAAACAGAAGGTCAGTCTACTTTTCCCCTAAAGTGTAATTAGGTCTCCCTCTATGCCCCATAGAGTAGTTAGATCCCCTCTATACCCTCACAGAATAGTTAGGGCCCCTCTGTGCCCCTATAGATCTGTAAGCTAAAGAAAAACACACACACACACACACACACACTTTCACCTGGCTCTCATATAGTCCACTGGCATATCCCCTAGCTCCCTACTCTGCGCATGAGTACTGGGAAAGTACTGGGGCACTTAACTGTTAGGAATGTTTACAGTTCAAGGCATAGGTATTGAAACAAGTAGTGGCCTAGAACTGCGACCTAACAATACACCTTAACACATTAATATGTGCAAACATTCACTCTTCACACATTTGATTGCAGCAGCTAAACTTTTAGTGCCCCTCCACTGGTTAAGGCAGACAATACCCACGATAGGACAATGGCACCATAAAATGAACCAGATCTGCAGAATGGAAGAACTGACTAGCTCAGTTCTGCATACGCACAAGGAATTACTATCCACTTGGGCACCATAGTTATCTTACAGAGACTCGGCACATCCCACTACGTAGACCTATGGACCAAACCCTTCCTTTACAACAGGGGAAACTCCAACATCGCTTTGTATATACCTACCTCCTCTGCTTGGATACTGAAATAACTTGCTAAAACTACTTTCTATAGAAATTCAATAAATTCACTATCTTCTCAAATACAAACACATATACTCCCCCCCCCTCTCCCCTCTCGTGTATGTCATTGTCTTTGTCACTGTTTTATGTCTTTATTTGTACCACAGATAGATACCCATTACAATGTCTGGACGGACATATTGTTGTTAAGACTAGTATGACTACCCATGAGTTTTTTAATTTTTCTCTGTCCACCATCATAACCCAAGTGAACTTGCTATGTATTAATGGGCATCATACGCCAATATAATCCATGTCTCTTCTTTTCTATATTTTTGTTGAAATCAAAATAAAGAATTGATAAAAAAAAAGAAACAAGTAGTGGCCTTGTGCTCCAGCAGGAGATAACAGAACATGAAATTACAAGTGGAAAGTGGAAGTATTGATGATCACAGTAGCTAATTTGAAAATGACACGAAAACTGTTCCAATATGTGTAAAAAAAATAAGGCCAAATCATTATTTTTTTTCTACCTCTATGTTCCTTACAACGAGGGAGTCATTGGTGTTTTTTTTTTTTTTTTTGCAGAATAGAAGGTTGCATTTAGGGATGAGCGAACTTTTCAAAAGTTCGGTTCAGTTCGATCCGGCAAACTTTCGGGAAGTTCGGATTGGTCCGAACCGAACCGAAAACGAACCTTGCTCTAACTACTAAATAATTGCAGCTACATTAGTGGGAGTGTGATAGGGTATAGTTTCGTTTAGTTTTAGTTGATATTACAATGAAAAAAGTTGGGGGGGGGAGTGTAAAAATAATGAGAAAAAAAAATAAATAATAATACTAATAGGAATAATTTTAATAAAATATAGTGAATAAAAGTGCCAAAATAGTGACAAAAAATATTGAAAAAAAAAGTTTACAAGGAGGATGCGGCAGCACTTGGCTGCACCCAGGCCAGTATTGTTGAGAAGAGACAAGTTGAGCAGCAGGAGGAGGCAGCAGTTGATTGCTCGCCTCTCAGGCCAGTATTGTTGAGAAGAGACAAGTCGAGGAACAGGAAGAGGCAGCAGTAGATTGCTCGCTTCTCAGGTCAGTATTATTGAGGAGAGGCTGCTTGAGGAGGAGGCAGCAGTTGATCAATTCAAGGCCAGTATTATCGAGGAGAGGCTAATTGAGGAGGATGAGGCAGCATTTGATTGACTCAAGGCCAGTATTATCGAGGAGAGGCTAATTGAGGAGGATGAGGCAGCAGTTGATTGATTCAAGCCCAGTATTATCGAGTAGAGGCTAATCACAGCTTATCACAAGCAAACAAACTTTTTTTTTTTTTAAGTGTTTTTAACTTTTTTGGTTGTGGGTGTCTAAACGGGTGTGACGGCAACCAGCAGAGCACAAACGGACATCTTTTGTGGGGCTCTGACTTAGCGTCACCTAGAACAGCTGATCACAAACAAACAAACTTTTTTTTTTTAATTTTTTTTTTAAAACTTTTTAGCTTGCCGCTATACGCGGTTAACGGCACCCAGCAGAGCAGCAAAGTCTAGCGTCTCCTCTCTGTCACGGAACAGTAGCTGGTTCAATGCTACGTGTCCTGAGTGACTCTTCTCACTTTTCTCTCCATATTTCTTTTTTTTTATTTCCCTATCTCTCCATAGATATCACAATTTTTGAGTTAGATGCCTATCTATCCTTCTCTCTACCTAACTCTTGATTTCTCAGCCTATTTCACTATGTATGGGCTTATCAAGCTTTCCCTGGATCTTGCGATTTTTTTTATTTTTATCTTCCTCTCTCCTGCTTCTCTCACAAACAATATATACTCCTTCTCTATCTCTCCCTGTACTTATCCAGTTGTTTGGATATGTAAACTATGTGTTTTCCCTCTCTGCCTAATGTACACCTCCTCTCTCTCTGCAGTCTAGACACTATGAGAAAGAGCGTGGATGCTCAGGCACTTCCTGTTCCTGTAGTGACATCACACACCTTGATATTCACATATTAACAGGATAAAAGGGATTATAGGAGTAATAATTCCTTATATCCTCTTCCATTCTGTGAAAACAATGCAGTTTTGCGACGCCGTTGGGATTTTAACAAACTTCGTAACAAACTTTTTGCAAAGTTCGTAACGAATCTGGTTCGTAGCGGTTCGGTTCGCTCATCCCTAGTTGCATTGTTTTGCATAAAAATATTACATTTTTGGAAGGTACAACTTTTCGTACTATGGCTTAAAATACACAGTTAGGAACTCTACATATTGTTCAGAGGATCCTAAATGGTCTTACATGCACTATATAATTTTTCAATGTTTTAGCCCAAATAATCACTCTGCCACTTCCCTCATGATGTTGCAGTCTTGTTGAAAAAGACTTGGTTAAGTGTGACTGGGGAAAAAGGGGTCTCCCAGCAAGGAACCATATAGGAGTGCTGCAATCATGGCTGTTTTTTTTAAGGTAGGAAGTGGGGACCAGTATAGTATGGGTAAATAAGGTGCAGACAAAGGCTGAGCAAAAATGGCCACTGGTGAGAGAAAAAGCGGTGGGCGAGCAAGAGGTCTTTGTGTGAGTACAAATGGGGATTAGTATGTGGAGTTAAATACCTGGGGGAGGGAGGATCAAGCCAGGGAGAGGAGGGGGGAAATGGGTGTAAAGGGAAGGTCTGATCAAAGGTAGGGCAATATTTTCAGATCCTTCCCACCCACCCTATTGTTTTGTTTTATGCTTTATGCAATTGTCATTTTATTATGTAAAAGGTTGTTGATCCAGGGACTTATTCTGATTGTGAATATTCTGAATCACAAAGGAATTTTCTCCTGTAATGGAGCAAATTGGCACTGGCCTCATGAGGGTTTTTTGCCTCCCTCTGAACCAACATAGTAGGGTTATAGTGTAAGTTGAACTTGATGGACTATTTTCAACTATTATGTGAGGTTGAAATAGTGATCCTGTCATGAATGTGCCTGTGCTGAACTCTGTGTGGTCATCAGTTCGTGCTGTGCGTCCGAGATGGAGCTGATATTGAGTGTTTTTTGTATGTTTGTCCAGTGTCTTGGACCCTGTCTGAACACTGCTCTATTTCCTTCTGTGTTAATTCAGCCACACCAGCATTGTCTGAGATACTCCTGGCTACTTCAAAGTTAACGCATCTGCTTAGCTAGTCTGACTGTTCTGGGAAGATTAGGGATTTGGTCCAATCAGCCTCTGGACTGGACCTCTGGTCTTCTATTCTGTGTGTGCCAGCCTGCCTCTCACTGATGGTTATTGAGCTTGTCTCTCCCTGCTCCTGACCCTGTTCTATTTATTCTGACCCTTTCACCTGTATTTCTGACCATCCCTGTTTGCTGCTAGCCCTGACTATATTGCCTGTTTATTGACCTTGCTTATTGGATCGTGTTTTGTACTGCCCTGCCCAATTGTTGTGACCCAGATTGTCAACTCTTCTTTATTGTGTTTGTTTGTCTTGTTCCACCTAGCCAGTGCAGGGTCTGCTGCCCAGTTGCTCGCTATCACCTAGGACAGATTGAGGCAAGTAGGCAGGGACAGTGGGCAGAATTCAGCTTAGGGACCACTGTCCATATCTGCCATCTTGTTTGTCTGAGCGACCAGTGTTGACAGATCCTTTATCCTAGGTTATGACAAGGTTACGTCATATTAGAGGCCCCTTGGCGGGGACAGTTCTGCTTTGCGGTAGAGCTGCTGTTAAGGGGGAAGGCCTGCCTATGGTACTCTTCCATCAGGAATGGATTCTTTTAGTTTCCTGTATGATTTGCATTGGTCCTCCCCATTTGTACTTTAATGTTTCAAATAAAATGCAGTGTATGCTGCAATGTTTTCTACCAAAGTAGGCTGTGTTTGTTTTTATCGGGGTTTGTATTGTAAAGATTTTTGGGTTATTGTAGGAGTGGGGTTGCTGGTTCACCCCTTAAAGGAGTGATCCAGGATTAGAAAAACAGAAATACTCCCTTTCATAAAACCTATCATCGGGTAGTGAGTGGAATTACAGTTCAGCTTCATTCACTTCAATAGAACTACAGTAAGCTGCAAACTACACCCAAACTGGATACAAGAGTGGTGCTATTTTTGGAATAATTTCTATAAATAACTTTTAATTTAAATAAGATTACCAAGAAAACGAATTAACAAACCCGTCTCGTACCAGACATCTTAGCGGAAATGATTAATTATACAAACATTTTATTTGAAAAAAATAAATAAATAAAAATAATAAACCTCCAAATTTTCAGATATTTTATTATTATTTCATTTGCATAATAATTTTCAGCAACAGCATACAGAGTACTATAAAGGCAGAGTGTACCCAACACTAACACATGACCACACTATAAATGTCTGTGAGAACAGGAGAAAGAATTTGATCAGGGCATGTAGTTAAAAAGGGACAGGGCCACTGTAAAATTAGATTTGGTAACCTATACTATGGTACAGAGGAGGCACATGACCTTTCTGCATGATTACAGATTGACCAGGCTGGAGGTTATAGAAAGGAAAACTTTGCAGACAACAGTTCCGATGGTGTGAGGGTCAGTGGATGCTGAAGGTGTCAGTGGGTAATAAAGTCTCAATTGTGAGACTTTATTACCTGTAATTGTGAGTCCAATGTGCTGAACAAAGGATGCAGATCATTGCGTAATTCTGTAATCCTGCCAAGTAGGGAATTTTTTAAAGTAAGTCACCTGTATCTGCATCAAGTTAGGATGTGGTTAACTACTCCCTCTCATAGGACGCCACTAGTATTGTAGTTAACCCCTCCCTAATCAAGAATGACCCTAGTACAGTGGTACCTTGGATTAAGAGCGTTTTGATTTAAGAGCTCACAGTTTTTCAAAATTTTCACTTGGTTTAGGAGCATTGCTTTGGTTTAAGAGCTCCCTGTACTGGGTGGGAGTGCGAGTGGGGGAGGGGCATGGCCTGCACAAGATGATCTACAGCACTGTACTACGACCGTGGAAGTCTCCCTCACCTTCCAAATCATAGCAGATCCACTTCAGGCTGGGGATTGCATCAGGGGACAGGACGGTGGAGGTAATCTCTCCATAGCTGTAACCCTTCTTTCCCCGGACAGAGAGCGCTGCATGTATGTGCCCCCATATGTCCTGCTCATTACTTTATGCTCCCTGCATTCTCTGTCAGCCCTTGTGTTTCCCATCCTTTCCTTATAATATCACAAATTCTGCTGTTTCTGAATGTTTGTTTCATCTTTGATCTGTTTTACATGTTACTCAGAATAATAAATCATTATTTTGGGGTGTGGAACCAATTGTCTGCATTACTTTGATTTCTTATGGGAAAATTTGCTTTGGTTTAAGAGTGGATTTGGATTACAAGCACGGTAAAAAAAAACAAATTATGCTCGTAATCCGAGGCACTACTGTATTATATCTAACCTTTATATATTTAACCTCCTTTCCCCCTGAATGTATCTGGTATATTGTTAAACGGGAAAGGTGGGAAATTGTGAAAGGATGCTAGGAAAGCTGTGTAACCTCCATTATACACTGACATACAGGATGCTGGGAAAGCTGTGTGACCTCCATTATACTGACATACAGGATGCTGGGAAAGCTGTATGACCTCTATTATACTGACATATAGGATGCTGTGAGAGCTGTGTGACCTCCGCTACACTGACATACAGGGCAGAGGTGTAGCTAGGCTCTCCTGCACCTGGGGCAAAGATTCAATTTGCCCCCTCTTGTGTATGCACTAAGCAAAGCCCATGTTGTCCCTCACTGCTGGTATATAATACTATATATATCTATATCATAAAAATCAAAGTCTGTCTGTCTGTCTGTCCTTCTGTCTGTCTGTCTGTCCTCTATAAACTTACAAACGCCTGAACCGTTTGACCCCAAATTTGGTACACAGATACATTGGGTGCCCGGGAAGGTTATTGCGAAGGTCCTGTCCCCGCCAGATGTACAGGAGGGGAGGGGGGGGGGGGGAAAGAGCGCCCCATAGAGATGAATGGGAAAATCTCCTCACTGCACACACAGGTGATATAATTAGCTGCAGCAGACACGGCAGTTGGAGCCTTAGCAACCAATAGGATTACTGCTTTCATTTTCACAGGGAGCAGTGGTTGCTAGGGAAGCTGCCTCACAACATCCACAGTAATAACTGGAAGACCCCCTACTCCATCTATACAGTACAGGTATACAGGACCCCCTACTCCATCTATACACTACATGTATATACAGGGCCCCCTACTGCATCTATACAGTACATGTATATACAAGACCCCCTACTCCATCTATACAGTACATGTATATACAGGACCCCCTACTCCAACTATACAGTACATGTATATACAGGACCCCCTACTCCATCTATACAGTACAGGTATATACAGGGCCCCCTACTCCATCTATACAGTACATGTATATACAGGACCCCCGACTCCATCTATACAGTACATGTATATACAGGGCCCCCTACTCCATCTATACAGTACATGTATATACAGGGCACTACAGGTATACAGGACCCCCTACTCCATCTATACAGTACATGTATATACAGGGCAGTACAGGTATACTAAACTGTGACTGGGTAACACTGCCACACCAGACCTGACCAATACCGCCATACTGTGACTGGATAACACTGCCACACCAGACCTGACCAATACCGCCATACTGTGCTGGATAACACTGTCATACCAGACCTCACCAATACTGCCATACTGTGACTGGATAACACCGCCACACCAGACCTGACCAATACCGCTATACTGTGCTGGATAACACTGTCATACCAGACCTGACCAATACCGCCATACTGTGACTGGATAACACTGTCACACCAGACCTGACCAATACTGCTATACTGTGCTGGATAACACTGTCATACCAGACCTGACCAATACCGCCATACTGTGCTGGATAACACTGTCATACCAGACCTCACCAATACCGCCATACTGTGACTGGATAACACCACCACACCAGACCTGACCAATACCGCTATACTGTGCTGGATAACACTGTCATACCAGACCTGACCAATACCGCCATACTGTGACTGGATAACACTGTCATACCAGACCTGACCAATACTGCTATACTGTGCTGGATAACACTGTCATACCAGACCTGACCAATACCGCCATACCGTGACTGGATAACACTCTCATACCAGACCTGACCAATACTGCTATACTGTGCTGGATAAAACTGTCATACCAGACCTGACCAATACTGCCATACTGTGACTAGATAACACCGCCACACCAGAACTTATACCACCAAACTGTGACTGGGTAACACTACCATACCAGACCTGAACAATACCGCCATACTGTGACTGGATAACACTGTTATACCAGACCTGACCAATACCATCATACTGTGACTGGATAACACTGTCATATCAGACCTGACCAATACCGCCATACTGTGACTGGATAACACTGTCATACCTGACCTGACCAATACCGTCATACTGTAAATGGATAACACCACTATACCAGACCTGACCAATACCGCCATACTGTGACTGGATAACACTGTCATATCAGACCTGACCAATACCGCCATACTGTGAATGGATAACACCGCCACACCAGACCTGACCAATACTGCTATACTGTGCTGGATAACACTGTCATACCAGACCTTACCAATACCGCCATACTGTGACTGGATAACACTGCCATACCAGACCTGACCAATACCGCCATACTGTGCTGGATAACACTGTCATACCAGATCTGACCAATACTGCCATAATGTGACTGGATAACACTGCCATACCAGACCTGACCAATACCGCCATACTGTGACTGGATAACACTGCCATACCAGACCTGACCAATACAGGCAAACTGTGACGGGGTAACACCGCCACACCAGACCTGACCAATACCGCCATACTGTGCTGGATAACACTGCCATACCAGACCTGACCAATACCGCCATACTGTGACTGGGTAACACCATCATATCAGACCTGACCAATACTGCCATACTGTGACTGGATAACACCGCTATACCAGACCTGACCAAAACCGCCATACTGTGACTGGATAACACCGCCATACCAGACATGACCAATACCGACACACTGTGACTGAATAACACTGCCATACGGGTAAATACAACCCTGCAGGTATACAGGACACTACAGGTATACAGGACCCCAAAACTATACACTACAGGTGCACAGGACCTCCACAAAACTATATACTACAGGTATACAGGACCCCAAACTTTACACTACAGGCATAAAGGACCCCAAAATTATACACTACAGGTATACAGGACCTCCACCAACTATATACTACAGGTACACAGGACCTCCACCAACTATATACTACAGGTATACAGGACCCCAAACTATACACTACAGGTATACAGGACCCCAAAACTATACACTACAGGTATACAGGAACTCCATCAACTATATACTACAGGTATATAGAACCTCAAACTATACACTACAGGTATACAGGACCTCAAAACTATACCCTACAGGTATACAGGACCTACACCAACTCTATAATACAGGTATACAGCACCTTCACCAACTCTATACTACAAGTATACAGGACCCCAAATATACTACAGGTATACAGGAACTCCACCAGCTATATACTACAGGTATATAGGACTATACAACCTATACACTACAGGTATACAGGACCTCCACCAACTCTATACTATAGTTATACAGGATCCTCAAACTATTCACTACAGGTATACAGGACCCCCGAACTATATACTACAGGTATACAAGACCTCCACCCATTATACACTACAGGTATCCAGGACCCTCAAACTATAAACTACAGGTATACATGACCTCCACCAACTATACAGCACCAACTATATACTACAGGTATATAGGACCCAACTGTACAGCACCAACTATACTACAGGTATATAGGACCCCAAACTATACAGTACAGGTATACAGGACCTCAAAACTATACACTACAGGTATACAGGACCTACACCAACTCTATAATACAGATATACAGCACCTTCACCAACTCTATACTACAAGTATACAGGACCCCAAATATACTACAGGTATACAGGAACTCCACCAGCTATATACTACAGGTATATAGGACCCCAAACTAAACACTATAGGTATACAGGACCTTCACCAACTCTATACTATAGTTATACAGGACCCTGAAACTATTCACTACAGGTATACAGGACCCCAAAACTATATACTACAGGTATAGAAGACCTCCACCAATTATACACTACAGGTATCCAGGACCCTCAAACTATAAACTACAGGTATACAAGACCTCCACCAACTATACATTACAGGTATACAGCACCAACTATATACTACAGGTATACAGGACCCCCAAACTATACAGTACAGGTATGCAGGACCTTCACCATCTGTACACTGCAGGTATACAGGACCTCCCTCAACTATACACTACAGGTATACAGCCCCCCCCAAACTACACACTACAGGTATACAGGACCCCCCAACTATACACTATAGGTATACAGCCCCTCCAACTATGCACTACAGATATGCGAGACCCCTAAAAACTATACATTGTGGGTATACGGAACCCCTCCAGCTATGCACTACAGGTATACGCTAATTCCACTGATTAACTCAGATGAAAAAATACCTTTAGCTTGGCCTCCTGGGCACCTTATAACAAATTTAATTAACACACTAACACTTTATACCCGGGCAGCGCCGGGTACATTTTCTAGTCTATATCATAAAAATCAAAGTCTGTCTGTCTGTCTGTCCTTCTGTCTGTCTGTCTGTCTGTCCTCTATAGACTTCCAAACACCTGAACCGTTTGACCCCAAATTTGGCACACAGATACATTGGGTGCCCGGGAAGGTTATTGCGAAGGTCCTGTCCCCGCCAGATGTACAGGAGGGGAGGGGGAGGGGGAAAGAGCGGCGCCCCATAGAGATGAATGGGAAAATCTCCTCACTGCAAACACAGGTGATATAATTAGCTGCAGCAGACACGGCAGTTGGAGCCTTAGCAACCAATAGGATTACTGCTTTAATTTCACAGGGAGCAATGGTTGCTAGGGAAGCTGCCTCACAACATCCACAGTAATAACTGGTAGACCCCCTACTCCATCTATACAGTACATGTATATACAGGGCCCCCTACTCCATCTATACAGTACATGTATATACAGGACCCCCTACTCCATCTATACAGTATATGTATATACAGGGCCCCCTACTCCATCTATACAGTACATGTATATACAGGACCCCCTACTCCATCTATACAGTACATGTATATACAGGGCCCCCTACTCCATCTATACAGTACATGTATATACAGGACCCCCTACTCCATCCATACAGTACATGTATATACAGGGCACAACAGGTATACCAAACTGTGACTGGGTAACACTGCTACACCAGACCTGACCAATACCGCCATACTGTGCTGGATAACACTGTCATACCAGACCTGACCAATACTGCCATACTGTGACTGGATAACACTGTCAGACCTGACCAATACCGCCATACTGTGACAGGATAACACTGTCACACCAGACCTGACCAATACCGCCATGCTGTGACTGGATAACATCTCCATACCAGACCTGACCAATACCGCCATACTGTGACTGGATAACACCTCCATACCAGACCTGACCAATACCGCCATACTGTGACTGGGTAACACCGCCACACCAGACCTGACCAATACCGCCATACTGTGACTGGATAACACTGCCACACCAGACCTGACCAATACCGCCATACTGTGACTGGATAACACTGCCACACCAGACCTGACCAATACCGCTATACTGTGCTAGATAACACTGTCATACCAGACCTGACCAATACCGCCATACTGTGACTGGATAACACTGCCATACCAGACCTGACCAATACCGCCATACTGTGCTGGATAACACTGTCATACCAGACCTGACCAATACCGCCATACTGTGACTGGATAACACTGCCATACCAGACCTGACCAATACCGGCAAACTGTGACTGGGTAACACCGCCACACCAGTCCTGACCAATACCACCATACTGTTACTGGATAACACCGCCACACCAGTCCTGACCAATACTGCCATACTGTGACTGGATAACACCGCTATACCAGACCTGACCAATACCACCATACCGTGACTGGATAACACCGCCACACCAGACCTGACCAATACCGCCATACTGTGACTGGATAACACCCCCATACCAGACATGACCAATACCGACACACTGTGACTGAATAACACTGCCATACGGGTAAATACAACCCTGCAGGTATACAGGACCTCCACAAAACTATATACTACAGGTATACAGGACCCCAAACTTTACACTACAGGTATACAGGACCCCAAAACTATATACTAAAGGTATACAGGACCTCCACCAACTATATACTTCAGGTAAACAGGACCTCCACCAACTATATACTACAGGTATACAGGACCCCAAACTATATACCACAGGTATACAGGACCCCAAAACTATACACTACAGGTATACAGGAACTCCACCAACTATATACTACAGGTATATAGGACCCCAAACTATACACTACAGGTATACAGGACCTCAAAACCATACACTACAGGTATACAGGACCTACACCAACTCTATAATACAGGTATACAGCACCTTCACCAACTCTATACTACAAGTATACAGGACCCCAAATATACTACAGGTATACAGGAACTCCACCAGCTATATACTACAGGTATATAGGACCCCAAACTATACACTACAGGTATACAGGACCTCCACCAACTCTATACTATAGTTATACAGGACCCTCAAACTATTTACTACAGGTATACAGGACCCCCGAACTATATACTATAGGTATACAAGACCTCCACCAATTATACACTACAGGTATCCAGGACCCTCAAACTATAAACTACAGGTATACAAGACCTCCACCAACTTTACATTACAGGTATACAGCACGAACTATATACTACAGGTATACAGGACCCCCAAACTATACAGTACAGGTATACAGGACCTTCACCAACTGTACACTGCAGGTATACAGGACCTCCCTCAACTATACACTATAGGTATACAGCCCCCCCAACTATGCACTACAGATATGCAAGACCCCTAAAAACTATACATTGTGGGTATACAGAACCCCTCCAACTATGCACTACAGGTATACACTAATTCCACTGATTAACTCAGATGAAACAATACCTTTAGCTTGGCCTCCTGGGCACCTTAGAACAAATTTAATTAACACACTGACACTTTATACCCGGGCAGCGCCGGGTACATTTTCTAGTGTATATATATATATATATATATATATATATATATATATATATATATACACACACACACACACACATACAGTGGTGCCTTGGTTTACGAGCTTACGTTCCGGAACCGTGCAAATTTTCCCATAGTAAATCATAGAAATGCAGACAATTGGTTCCACACCCCAAAAATAATGATTTATTATTCTGAATACATGTAAAACAAATGAAACAAACATTCAGAAACAGCAGAATATTTGATATTATAAGTCACTGTAAAGTAATGGAGAGGATGGGAAACACAAGGGATGACAGAGACTGCAGGGAGCATGAAGGAGTAAGCAGGGCTGATGTGGGAACATACATGCAGTACTCTCTGTCCGGGGAGAAAGGGTTTACCGCTTTGAAGAGATTACCTACACCGTCCTGTCCCCTGATGCAAGCTCCAGCTTGAAGTGGATCTGCCATGATTTGGAAGGTGAGGGTGACTTTCTCGGTCAGAGTACAGGGCTGTAGATCCCGCTATTTTTTTTTAAATTATTTTTTATTGAAGTTCTATTATAAAGTAATATAATTTCATAAATGCAATTTATTCTCAAAAAAACTACAGCCTTCTCGGGAGTAAACCTTTAACCTCTGGTCCCCATAGCAGCAACTATTGGTGATACAGCTATTGTTACACCCATGTATACATGTTAATTATTATTATTTTTTTTTATTATGTGATGAGGATAGGGATAGCTTACATGCAAATGTAAGGTTTATGCAGGCTGGGGAGCTCAGTCAATCTAAGCAGGCGGATGGGCAAGGGGGTCCAGGAACAAGAGAAGGAGACTGCAGACAGGCTGCACAGCAGCAGGAACTGAACTGGTGTGACCTCATAACCTCCTCACATCAGGTCATGCACCACTACTATCTTGCACTTAGGGAAGGACTTAAAGAGTCATTGTCGTTAATTTTTTTTTTTTTTTTTTGCAGAAATCAATAGTCTACGCGATTTTAAGAAACTTTGTAATTGGGTTTATTAGGCAAATATTTCATTATCTGCATTTAAAAAAGCCTTTCCCCAGGTCCCCCCTCCTCTCCTTTCTGTCACCCACTGTTTAGAATCAGGAAATCTTGACTGTTTTTTTTTATCAGTCAGATCCTGCCTGTTCTTTGGAGAGGGGAGGGGGAAGGAGCTGTAAATTAACTCTTTGTTGTTCTGTTTTGATGCCCCATCTCTTCTCTCTCCATAGGAAAACCATAAAGGCAGGGGGAGAGCTTCAAACTGCTTTTTCATGACAAAAATTAATTTTTCGGCTAATAAACCCAATTACACTGTTTCTTAAAATCGCCTGTACTATTGATTTCTGCAAAAAAAAATAAAAATAAAAATAACGACAGTGAAACTTTAACCCCTTCCCTCCTGGGCATATTTTCGTTTTTTCCTCCTCGGGTTTAAAAGGCCATAGCACTTGCATTTTTTCACCTACAGACCCACATGAGCCCTTATTTTTTCTGCAACTAATTGTACTTTGCAATGGAAGACTTAATTTTTGTATAAAATATATTGCGAAACCAGAAAAAAAATATATGCAGGGGGAAATTAATAATAAATCGCAATATTTTTTATTTTGGGTGGTTTTGTGTTTACACCATGCGCCATATGGTAAAACTGACTTGTTATGCATGTTCCTCAGGTTGTTACAATTACAACGATATGTAACAGGTATAACGTTTATATTCTTTGATGGCTTGTAAAAAATCTAAATCTTTCAAAAAAACTAAATGTTCTATAAAATCGCCCTATTCTCATGCTTATAGCGCTTTTATCCTTTGTTCTATGGGGCTGTATGAGGTGTCAATTTTTGCGCCATTATGTGTACTTTCTATTAGTATCTTACTTTCGTATATGCAACTTTTTGATCGCTTTTTTATCACAATTTTTCTGAATTCGATGCTACCAAAAATGCGCAATTTTGCACTTTGGGATTTTTTTACGCTTGCGCCGTTTACCGTGTGAGATCGGGAATGTGATAATTAAATATTTCAGGCGATCATGCACGCATCGATACAAATATGTTTGTTTATGTATTTATTTATATTTATAAAATGGGAAAAGGGGGGTGATTTAAACTTTTATTAGGGAAGGGCATTTTTTATTATTAAAAACACTTCTTTTTTTTCACTAACAGTAATTAGAAGCCCCCTGGGGGACTTCTATATACACAGCACTGACCTCCCATTGAGATCAATGCTGTGTATATAACAGAGCACCGATCCATCAGATCGGTGCTCTGTTATAATGGTCTGCAGCAGACCATCTAAATAGATTGCCGAGTCGGGACTAGCGTCATTCCGACGCTGAGCCCCGGCTGGCTCAGTACACCAGATACCACCCCACCCCCTGCGCGGGGAGGAGATCCAGCCACTAGACGCAAGGGAGAGGGGGACACAGGACAGATAGAGGCAGCTGTCATGGTTGACAGCTGCATCTAACTGTCCTAATTTGCGGGTACGGACGATCGGCGGCACCTGCTAATAGCCGTGGTCCCGTGCTGCAGTAAACAGCTGAGATTGTGGTGGTTCTCTGAACCTCCCCCCCACCCGCAGGATGTGTCGGTAAGTCCTGCGGAGGGAAGGGGTTAAGGAGAGAGACCTGAAGTACCTGAAGTGCCTGAAGGGTGGAGCCAGAATTCATAGAAATGGCTCCCTGACACATCTCCCAGAATGCCGGGAAAAGATGGATACACTCCTGGAAAACTTCTCCCAGTTTCCCAGGATTGGATCCAGCTTTTCCCCGGCACCTGGGGAGGAGCAGCAGGGAGTGGAGAAGCATTGAAAAGAAGGTAGCTTCATGAGCTGATCTAACAAAACACTTAGCTTTTTTTAGATGAGCGAATCGCTCATCTCTACTGGCAGCACTAGTGTGGTGTTCACAATATGGGATACATAATGTCATATTTACTGTGTACCTGGAATGTTTTTATGATAAATGATTATCAGGCAGCTCTGGGCTCAATCATCACTTTCTAAAGTACTTCCATTTTTCCATTTAAAATATGGTGTCTAAGTAACTTAACGGATGGGCCGTTGTCTCCGCTCCCTGATGTCTGTACCTATGGAGACGCACTTGTCTCCGTTTACTATTGTCTTTACCTGTGGAGGCGCCATTGTCTCTGCTTCCTGCTGTCTGTATCTGTGAATTAGGAGGCAAAGTTTCCTGATCTATCTCCAAAGTGACACCCAGTGTAATGTGATTCTATGGTGCCATCTCCTAATGCACAGGTACCCTCAGCAGCAGAGATAACAGCAGCAATTCCTCCAGTAAGGTATTCCCTCACCAAATTAAAAATAGAAATAATTTAGAAAAATTACTCTTGTATCCAGTGCTGCCTGATGGTCACTGTATATACAGATATAGGTGCATTATATATCAGCATAGGTAACCTTGGCTCTCCAGCTGTTGCAAAACTGCACCTCCCATCATAAATGGACAGCTAAAGATTTGGCTGTCCAGGCATGATGGGAGTTGCAGTTCTACAACAGCTGGAGAGCCAAGGTTCCCTTCCCCTGCAGATAATAGGTAAAGTTTATATTAATATGATATATATTTGGAGAGAGCAGTTATTAAGGGGTTGAGTATGGAATAATGTGCAACAGACCAGAACCCTAAATGCTGTAAACACTGGACACTCTCTTGTGTGTCTACCCCCACCCCCCAATCCCAGACTGGTTTCACCCTGTACCCCCCCCTGCCCCCTTCCCACTCCAGACTGGGCACCCTTACCCCTCCTCCCCAGACTGGGCACCCTTCAACCCCTTCCCCAGACTGGGCACCCTTCACCCTCCTCCCCATACTGGGCACCCTTTCCCCTCCTCCCCACACAGGGCACCCTTCCCCCTCCTCCCCAGACTGCTCCCCCCCCATTCCCAGACTGGGCACCCTTCTCCCCAGACTGGGCACCCTTCCCCCTCCTCCCCAGACTTGGCACCTTTCAGCCCCCACCCCAGACTGGGCACCCTTCACCCTCCTCCCCAGATTGGGCACCCTTCACCCTCCTCCCCAGACTGGACACCCCTGATTGTCCTCCCCTTTCCACCCACCTATATCTTGTTTCTTCCTCCTTCATAGTGCACAGGACCTGCAGTACAGGAGTGCACAGGACCTGCAGTGACATAGTCACATGTCAAGGTCCTTCACCATCAACAGTACCTTTGCTGTACTGTCTCCTGGCTGCTGTTTAGCCCTGATTTGAGCAAAATTGCAGTAAAAACGCCGCAATTTCACATAGCTAAATAGCAGCAAGGAGATAGTACAGTATGGAAAATCCCTGTGCTGATCAATTAAAAATCCTCCAGTGTCACCACACTAACAGAGGGCAGGACTTGTTCCAGGCTGCCTCATCTTCCTCCATCCTACACTCTGTGCTGGCGCTCCCCTGGTCTCTGCACCCAGGGCAGCTGTCCCCCCTTGCTACGCCCCTGATAAAGGGTGCTGGGAAAGCTGTGTGACCTCCATTACACTGACATACAGGATGCTGGGAAAGCTGTGTGAACTCCATTACAATGACATACAGGATTCTGGGAAAGCTGTGTAACTTCCATTACACTGACATACAGGATGCTTGGAAAGCTGTGTGACCTTCATTATACACTGACATACAGGATGCTTGGAAAGCTGTGTGACCTCCATTACATTGACATACAGGATGCTGGGAAAGCTGTGTGACCTCCATTGCATTGACATACAGGATGCTGGGAAAGCTGTGTGACCTCCATTACACTGACATACAGGATGCTGAGAAAGCTTGGTAACCTCCATCATACTGACATACAGGATGCTGGGAAAGCTGTGTGACCTCCATTACACTTACATACAGGATGCTGGGAAAGGTGTGTGACCTTCATTACACTGACATACAGGATGATGGGAGAGCTGTGTGACCTCGGCTACACTGACATACAGGATGCTGGGAGAGCTGTTTAACCTCCATTACACTGACATACAAGTTGCTGGGAGAGCCGGGGGACCTCCACTTCGCTGACATACAGGATGCTGGGAAAGCTTTGTCACCTCCATTATACTAACATACAGGATGCTGGGAAAGCTTTGTCACCTCCATTATACTGACATACAGGATGCTGGGAAAGATTTGTCACCTCCATTATACTGACATACAGGATGCTGGGAGAGCTGTGTGACCTCCATTACACTGAGATACAGGATGCTGGGAAAGCTGTGTGACCTCCATTACACTGACATAGAGGATGCTGGAAAGATGTGTGATCTCCATTACACTGACATACAGGATGCTGGGAAAGCTGTGTGACCTCCCCTACACTGACATACAGGATGCTGAAAGAGCTATGTGACCTCCATTACACTGACATACAGGATGCTGTGAGAGCTGTGTGACCTCCATTACACTGACATACAAGTTGCTATGAGAGCTGGGTGACCTCCATTTTACTGACATACAGGATGCGGGGAAAACTGGATGACCTCCCCTACACTTACATATAGGATGCTGGGAGAGCTGTGTGACCTCCGCTACACTGACATACATGATGCTGTGAGAGCTGTGTGACCTCCATTACACTGACAAACAAGTTGCTAGGAGAGCTGGGTGACCTCCATTACACTGACATACAGGATGCTGGGAAAGCTTTGTGCCTCCATTTCACTGACATACAGAATGCTGGGAAAGCTGTGTGACCTCCGCTACACTGACATACAGGATGCTGTGAGAGCTGTGTAACCTCCATTACACTGACAAACAAGTTGCTAGGAGAGCTGGGTGACCTCCATTACACTGGCATACAGGATGCTGGGTGAGCTGTGTGACCTCCATTTCAATGACATACAAGTTGCTGGTAGAGCTGGGTGACCTCCATTACACTAACATACAGGATGCTGGGAAAACTGGGTTACCTCTACTACACTGACATACAGGATGCTGGGAAAGTTTTTACCTTGATTATACTGACATACAGCATGCTGGGAAAACTGGGTGACCTCCACTTCACTGACATATAGGATGCTGGGAAAACTGGGTGACCTCCACTACACTGACATACATTATGCTGGGAAAGCTGTGTGACCCCCATTTTACACCAACAAACAGTATGCTGGGAAAGCTTTGTGACCTCCATTACTTTGACATACAGGATGCTGGGAAAGCTGTGTTACATCTGTTTTACACTGACATACGGTATGCTGGAAAAACTGGGTGACCTTCACTACACTGACATACAGGATGCTGGGAAAGATTTGTGACCTCCATTACACTGACATACATGATGCTGGGAATGCTGTGTTACCTCCATTATACACTGACATACAGGATGCTGGGAAAGCTGTGTGACCTCCTTTATACACTGACTACAGGATGCTGGGAAAGCTGGGTGACCTGAACTTTGGCACTGGTGGGGAGGCTTATTATCGCTGGGGGCAGGGCTTATCAGAACACACTCTGGGCTGTTGGCTCTCTCTAGCTTTGCAGGATTCCCCCCACCAGCTACTTACTCCTCACCTGCTCTCCACAGCTCCTCTTCTTGGTGAGTCAGTCCTCTTCTGGCTTCTAGTGCAGGCAGCCAGCCTGTCATACAGTGGCCGCTTGCACAGAAAGCAACTAAGTCTCTGCCCCAGCGTGCTGTTCCCTTTAACTGTGCGTGCATCTTAAAGACGTACGCACATCTGGTGTCCCACCACAGGTTTTGCTATTGGTTACACCCATCACAAAAGCCTGTACTTTTAAGTGTAAGTGGTAATGTAGCAGTACCAAAGTTTCACCACAAGATGTTGTTGTTATAAGTATGTATATCCAAATATTGCACAGCTGTAGGAACTAAAAGGTTACTGTTTTGCTTATGTATCACATGGATCTGAACACCAATGACAGTTCCTTCTTTTTCTAACCTATCATCTCTCTACTTACACACACACTCCTCACAGCACAGTTTACACATGCTGTAGGAAGCAAGTCACATGGGTAGAGGAAGTATGACGTCTTTTGCCTTGGATTCTGTAGAGCAGTGTTTCTCAACTCCAGTCCTCAAGACCCACCAACAGGTCATGTTTTGCGGATATCCCATACAACAAACAGCTGTGGCAGTAACTGGTGCACTGACTATAATTATATCATTTGTGAAATCCTCAAAACATGACCTGTTGGTGGGTCTTGAGGACTGGAGTTGAAAAACACTGTTGGGCCCTGGCTTCTGCCAGGTCCTCAGTCCAAGTTGTAGTCTAGACTTTGAGCAGAATACATGTATCTAGACACAGTTTTCCCTCAAGCATTGTTAAGTCACTACTAGAGAGGACAAGTCAGGGATCATCCAAACCCACACCATGGACAAGAGGAACACAGTGCAGGACAGTATCCACAAGAAGTAAAGGAACTGATCCAGATAGAGCAAAGTTGCTAGAAGCCTATGAACTCTATTTCGCAGTGCGGGTGTAATCAGAGAACTCTGACCACTCTGTTCATCCCAGGTAACAAGGTCTGGGGCTTGTGTCACCCTCTAGCACGGGTCACCCAACACTGGTGGGCAATAGGTGGTGCAAAGACCGAAGTGTCAAAATACAGGCACAAGTATTCTCTCTACCTTTAAGTATTCTACCTATTCTACCTCTGAAGTTCCGGCAGAGCACAGGCCAAAAAAAACAGAAATGGCTGCACATCAGTACTACTTGGGTTGGGACTCTCTCGACATCCTCCTCTCTACTTTCCTGATCTTCTTTTCTACCTCTCATCACACAACCCAGCCAGTATGACTGTGTCACTCCTTCTATTCTCAGTACAGATCTGAACTCTAAAGTCTAAAGCAACTTATCAAGAAGAAAGTATACTGTATTCTCCTGTATCAAGTATCTTCACAGTAAACAAGATTATATTTATTTTAACGGGACTCTGTGGTTCTTCACTAAGCACCGACACAGTAATTACACTTCCTTTAGTTATCTCCCCTTTCTGTAGGTGGCAGTGCCAATAGTCCGGGTGGGTCAGTACTCTACTCTACTCTACAGCCCAGCAGGTCACTGTCCACAAGGGGAAACGGTATAGCCAGCCCACTAAAAATAAAAGCAGGTGTGCCACCATACCTTTGTGCCCAACCACTGGAGTCACACTGTTCCAGCTAACCTGTGACCGGCCGTCTGTCACTGCTCACCAGCAGGGCAGTAACAACCACTGCACCCACGTGGTGAGTCACCACACACAGCTAAAGGTCTCTCTGGCCAGGGGATCTGGTGAGGGTGCAGGCCCTGGCATCTATTGCAGTACAGAGCCATGGGTGACTGGTCAAACCACTCCAGACAGGCCCTATCACGTCCAGCTGCAGCTGCTGCCTTTTCCCCAGTAGAGACGCCATCATCCTCGGTAAACTCTGCTACAGCTGCCCGGTGTAACGGCCTACACCGTTACTAAAGCCTCCCGACCCCCAGCAGCGGCACAAACTTTTGGGGCTCGGTTATTTTCCTTCAGAGCTTGGGCCCCTGACATTTAAGCCTAGTGATCCCCTTGTTGTAATGCTTCCCCTCCCTGGCTCCCTCTTTGCTGTTGTCTCTTCTATACTCTCAGCAGACTGTACCACAGCTAAGCCTACTTAGGTTGACACTGCCCTTATCCTATACTGCATCCATGACAGTTGTTGCAGAACAATACATGTCACCCTCTTCCACAGCAATAATTCCCTATCCCCAAGGTTCAAGTAGTCACTGTGTTAAGGCCCTATTCCACCAACAGATCTGACGAAAGATTATCTGCCAAAGATTTGAAGCCAAACCCAGGAGTGGATTTGAAAAGAGGAGAAATCCAGTCTTTCCTTTATGACCTGTTCTCTGATTATAGTCTGTTCCCGTGTTTGGCTTCAAATCTTTGGCAGATAATCTGTCGTCAGATCTGTTGGTCGAATAGGGCCTTTAGCTCACTATCTGTTACCCAGGCCTTGCTTGCGCCTGTTTTACAGCCTCCTAATTACTACTCCTAACAGTATAATAGTCAATACACTGGTGTCACCACACTCATCCCCACTTTTTGGGCCCATGTCGAAATCAATGCCTGCCACTGAAGCTAATAGCCAAGAAAGTAGTAATTCCTTTTGGACAGCTACAGCACTACAGTGCAATGGCAATGCTGAGCTTCACAGCCGATCATACAGATGACCTGTGAGATCAGAAAGACTCAGCAGATGATGGACTTCCAGGAGTGTAAATGCAATAACACAAAGAAAATAAGTCTGACAAGTGTACTTGGGTGATATTTTTTTTTATTTATGAATGAATATATTGTGAGGACAACATATTCGGTTTATGTTACAGGCAAGGTGTCAAATTCTATAGAATCCTTAGGAAATCTATGGAATGCCTAAAGTTTTGTAATGAGTGAAGTCGTGGATCCGCTGTACTGCTGCTAGTGATGGTGAAGAGGCCTGTCGCAAGGCGGGATGGATCTGCTACAGCACGCGACTCCCAGGTCACTATCCCTGGCTTGGCGTGCTAGCTGCAGTGGGTGAGGTGCAGCTGGAGACTGGTAGGCAAGCAGGAACACAGCAGGATTTGCGGCTGGAACTGGAATAGCAGTCACAGGCAGGAACCACAGATAACAGGAACAGCAGGAATCACGGAGAGCTGGGACCACACACACTATGGAAGCATGCAGAGGCTTCAATAAGGAATGTCAGCACAAGTGTGATTGGTGCACTAACAAACTAGGGATGCACTGTCCTTTTGAATCTGTGACAGCCTTAGGAGGCATCTGTTTCCAAATAGACTAATGGTGCGTTTACACAGAAAGATTTATCTTACAGATTTTGGAAGCCAAAGCCAGGAGTGGATTTGAAAAGATAATAGATCCCAGTCTGTCCTTTATGATCTGATCCCTGTTTATAGTCTGTTCCTGGCTTTGGCTTCAAAGATCTGTCAGATAAATCTGTCTGTGTAAACGCACCATTATGCTGGGTTTACAAGGAGCGATTATCGGGCGAATTTTCGCGATAACGATCAAATTCGAAGGATAATCGTACGTGTAAACGCGGCGAACGATCAAAAAATCGTTCATTTAGATGTTTTAACAGGTTTATAAATCGTCGTTCACTGATCGCAAAAAATTCGCAGATCGTTCTGTGTAAACAGTTTTTGCGCCCGCAGCCCCCTGCGCCGGCTCAATCGCCAACCCCACCGCCCCGATCGCCTCCTCCGCCGCCGCTCCGATCACCACCCCCGCCGCCGCCGCCTTGATCGCATCCCCCATCCGCCGCCGCTCTAATCGCCACCCCCATCCGCCGCCGCTCCGATCGCCACCCCCACCCGCCGACACTCCGATCTCCCCCCCCCCGCCGCGGCCAAGAACATACGTTACCTGCTCTGCTCAGCAGGTCTTCGGACATCCCCGGCTCCCCTCTTCAGCGCCCTCCCCTCTTCGAGCCCCCTGCTCGATTGCCACTCCCGCCGCCCCGATCGCCTCCCCCGCCGCCGCTCCAATCGCCACCCCCGTCCCCGCTCCAATCGCCACTTCCGCCGCCGCTCCGATCGCCACCCCCGCCACTCGCTCCGATCGCCACCCCCGCTCGGATCGCCACCCCCATCCGCCACCGATCCGATCGCCACCCCCATCCGCTGCCGCTCCGATCGCCACCCCCATCCGCCGCCGCTCCGATCGCCACCCCCACCCGCCGACGCTCCAATCTCCCCCCCCCCCGCCGCGGCCAAGAACATACGTTACCTGCTCTGCGCAGCAGGTCTTCGGACATCCCCGGCTCCCCTCTTCAGCGCACTGATTGGCTGAAGGGGAGCCGTTTGAAATTCCCGGCTCCCCTCTTCAGCCAATCAATGCAGGCAACACTGATTGGCTGAAGGGGAGCCGTTTGAAATTCCCTGGCTCCCCTCTTCAGCCAATCAGTGCTGCCGTGCATTGATTGGCTGAAGAGGGGAGTCGGGAATTTCAAACGCCTCCCCTTAAGCCAATCAGTGCTGCCTTGCATTGATTGGCTGAAGAGATTAGCCGGGAATTTCAAACGGCTCCCCTTCAGCCAATCAGTGCTGAAGAGGAGCCGTTTGAAATTCGCGACTCATCTCTTCAGCCAATCAGTGCGCTAAAGAGGGGAGCCGGGGATGTCCGAAAACCTGCTGCGCGGAGCAGGTAACGTATGTTCTTGACCGCGGCGGGGGAGGGGGGGGGTGATCGGAGCGGTGGTCGGTGGGGGTGGCGATCGGACCGGCGGTGGATGGGGGTGGCGATCGGAGCGGCGGGGGGCGAACGGAGCGGCGACGGGGGGGGGGCGATTGGAGCGGCGGGGGGGGGGGGCGATCGGAGCGGCGGCAGGGGGGGGCGATCGGAGCGGCGGCAGGGGGGGGGGAAGAAGCGGCGGCGGGGGGGGGGGGGGGGCGATCGGAGCGGCGGCGGGGGTGGCGATCAGGACGGCGCAGGGGGCTGTGGTTGAGCGGGGGGGGGGGGCGGGCGGTCCGGGCTGTGGGCGTACGATCGCAAAACGATTTTTCCGTACAATATATCGTACCGTCTAAACGCTGATCGTTATAAAAAAAATCCTTACTTCGAAATCGTTAATCGTACGATCGGGCCAATAATCGCCTCGTGTAAACTAAGCATAAGGGTCCATTTACACAGAAAGATTATCTGACAGATTATCTGCCACAGATTTGAAGCCAAAAACAGAAACAGACTATAAACAGGGAACAGATCATAAAGGAAAGCCTGAGATTCCTCCTCTTTTCAAATCCATTCATGGCTTTGGCTTCAAATCTTTGGCAGATAATCTGTCAGATAATCCTTCTGTGTAAATGGGCCCTTAAAGTCTCTTATCAACACATCTACAGCTGGCACCTCAGGGGGTGTAGACAGAGGTAGTGTAGGAAGAGGGTTCTGACCATAGACTATAAATTGCCATTGGAGCTTGAGTCCAGGTGGTTATAGGAGAACACCGCCCAGGGAAGCAGGCTAGACCAGTTGTCCTGGTGGACAGAAACAAAACGACAGAGATTGTTGCCCAGAAACTGGTTTGGTTCACCCTCTCATCTTGCCCTTAGTCTCAGGGTTTTGGGCACAGGTGGTACAGGAAACCACATAGTCCTTGATGTCCTTGGGTAAACTTGGCCATCAGTAGTGACGGGAGATCAGCTGCCCGGTCTTAAGGGCTCCAGGATGCCCAGCAATCACAGAAGATTTATCCTGTTTCAGAATTCTTTTCTGGAGCGCTGGGCATACATAGGTCTTTCCGGGGAGAATATTCTGAAGAACCAAACATTCAGGTGGTATAATGTGGCAATGGGTGTCTTCTTGTCCCAGGACGTCAGATTCTCAAGAAAGAGTGTCAGTCTTCATGTTCTTCTCCACTGGGCTGAAACGGATGACAAAGTTGAACCGGGAGAAGAAGAGGAACCACCTGGTCTTTCTGGGATTAAGTTGCTGGGCCAACTGGAAGTAAAAAAGGTTCTTGCAATCTGTGAAGATATCAATGGACATCTCGCCCCCTCCAGGAGATCTCCATGGTCAATCTAATCGCCAGACGCTCTCCATTCCCTATGATTTTATTCCTTCCTATTAAGAAGAAACAATGGCTCTCTCTCCTCCCTGAAGAGTTTTTCTGCATGAGAATGGCTCCAGCTCCCACTGGAGGAGACATCCACTTCCAGAGAGAATGGCCTGTCAGGATCTGGACGAGACAGATCTGGAGCAGAAGCAAAGGCAGCCTAGCCTTCAGGCTTGTTCAGCTTTGGGCCGCCACTGTTTGGGGTTCATATTCTTTTTCGTAAGAGTCACAGTTGGCACAATCAGGGTGAAGAAATGAGGAATAAACTGCGAGTTGTAGTTGGCAAACTGCAGGAATCTTTGTATGGTTCAAAGTCCAATGGGGCATGGCCACTGAAGGACTGCCGACAGCTTTGCTGGATCCATTTTCTGACCGTGGTTGGAAAGGATGTAGCCAAGGACTCGAAGGCTGGACTGATCAAACTGGTGTTGAAAGCGGTCGACTCCCTCCTGAATCCTGATCAGGTTGTAGGCACCCCTGAGATCGAGCTTCAAGAAGATCTGGGCTCCACAAAGGCGATCAAACAGCTCCGAGATGAAGGTCAGTGGATATCTATTCTTCACTGTGACCTTGTTGAGACTCCAGTAGTTAATACAAGGATGTAGAGAGCTGCCCTTTTACTGGATAAAGAAGAATCCTGCACGCGGTGGAGAGGTAGGCTTACAGATAAAGCCTTTTTGCAAGTTTTCCCTTATGTAGGGGGACATGGCTTCAGTCTTTGGCACCAAAAGTTGGTACACTCCACAAGGAGGCATCACTCCAGGAAGATCTATAGGACCATCATCTGCCCAATGAGGAGGCAGTGTGTCAGACAGTTTCTCAGAGAAAACATCAGCAAAATCCTGGTACTGGGCCGGGAGACCAGGCATAGGCTTGGAAGCACCTGACGGAGGCAAAGTTGAGCGAGCCTGAGAGGTAAAAGTGTTCTCATAACAAACAATAACTTCCCACTCCCATAGGAAGCAACCAATCAGCATAAAGTCTATGCTGAGTGGTCATTTCCGATGGGAGAAACACGTCATCGTATGTTATGAAAACACAGGCAATAGTGCAGAGCGGGTGGCAGCATCCGGGAAACAGGACAGATAACTGTACATTACTGACATGTCCCCTACAGCATGGTCAGGTATTAATTTTTCCCGGGCCGCCTTTTTAAGTTCTTTTATTTATATATGCTATACTTTCCCTATGCATTTTACATTATACCTAGCCATTATACAGACAATTATTACACTGGTATTGTCAGGACGGGCAGGTGTAGACAAGACAAGAGACAGTGAGCCCTAGATCTGAACCCACCCACTGTCACCTGCCTACTTGCCTCAGTCGACCCTAGGCGGTCGCGGACAACCATGAAGACGTTCCCTACGCTACTAAAGTGAACACACAGAATAGTACAGACAGACAAACACAATAATGAGTAATGGAACAAGCCAGGTCAAACCACACGGGCAACGAAGTATAAAATCAGCAACACAACGGGATAGTCAAAAGAGAGGCGGAGGTCAGAACACGGGTACGTCAGGCAGAAAAGGAATAGGACGGGGTTTGCAGGAGTAGGACAAGGGGAGCTTGGACCAGGAGTGAACCTAATTAACCAGCGCTGGAACTCTGTCTTAGCTTTGCTTTATACTAAGAGCCCAGTCCGGATCCTCATTGGATCGGCGCTCTGATCCTTCAGGCTGCAGACAGGCAGAGAAACCAGTGAATCACAGAGACCAGACAGGTGTAAAATCAAGTCCAGAAGCTTCTCAGCTTAATGCCCCTATTCCACAGGTCGTTTAGAGGAGCAAACGAGCGCTCTCAGTGCTCGTTTGCTCCTCGTTCCCCGCTCGCTCCCGCCGCTATTCAACGCGGCTGCAGCGAGAGGGTGAGTGCAAGAGGGGCGGCGGGGAGCTGCGGGGGGGCTTCTCGGAGGATCGCTGATCGTCCGGGCAGCCCATAGGATACAGCAGCGTCTGCTGCCGATGCTCCTATTCAACGCAGCGACGGCAGCAGAACGCTGCTATATCAGTCGCTTGTTTTTCAACATGTTGAAAAACAAGCGACTGCAGCGATCAGCCGACATAAACGATGTAGGCTGATCGTTGCACACTATTCCACCGGACGATTATCGTCCGTAGCAGCCGATATCGGCCGAATACGAACAATAATCGTTCCGTGGAATAGGGCCTTAACTCCTGCAAAGCCAGAAGCTGAGAAGCAATCGGGTGTGGCACACAAAAGCAAAACACCAGGCCCAGTTCAGACCAGGCTACTGCAGATTCCTGACAGGTATACATCAATTTTGCTGACTGCAAGATAACATGGGATCTTTCTGTATTTTGGGGTGCTAAATCCAAAAATAACATCCCTTTTTCTCCAGTCACATCCAGTTTTCCCGCAAAACGCTGTTTTCTAGTAAACTTTTGCAGTTATAACGTAACATTATATATAAGTATTTGGAAAAGCTGAGTGTGAAAAAAGATAATAGTCTGCAGAAAGATATGCAGTAGGTATAAGTAAATGGAAGAATACTGAATATGTAGTTTAAAACTGCTGACGACTGCATTTTGTGGCTATATATATTTAAGGAACATAGATATTAGGGCAGATGAAACACAAACACCACAGACTACTGCAGGTGTTTACAGCGTGACAACCCTGATCATAACTATTCCAGGGCAATCTGTAGAACTGTGTTAGGAACTGGTCACTAAGAAAGACAAGATGGCGGAAACAGACAGTGGACCTTAAGCTGAACACCGCCCACTGTCCCTGCCTACTTGCCTCAATCGGCCCTGGGTAACAGCGAGCAACTGGGCGGCAGCCCCTTCACTGCCTAGGTGGAACACAAAACAAGACAAGTAAACACAATAAAGAAGAGTCGACAGTCCGGGTCACAACAATCGGGCAGCGCAGTACAAAACATGATCCAATAAGCAAGGTCAAGCTCAGGCAATATGGTCAGGGGCAGGCAGCTTGCAGGGATGGTCAAAACACAAGGCAGAAAGGTCAGAGTAAATACAGAGAATAGCAGAAACACAAGCAGGCAGAGACAACTCAATAACCGGCACCAGAATGAGACAGTTCCAGACCCTATTGGACAAGGCTCCTGGTTCCAAACAAAATCACCTGTGGACAGATTTGGCAGCAGTTTAACCCCTTCATAGCCAGAGCACACAGCAAACAGTTGGGGCTGAACATCATGCTAGAAATAGGACAGTGTTCAGACAGGGCTGAGGTTACTGCACAAGACATACAAAAACACTGAATATTAGCTCCATCTCAGCCACACAGCACGAGCTGAGGGGCGCACAGACTTCAGCAGCCAGAGTAATATATCTCTGATCTAATCAATCAGTGCTGTAATATGTATACTGCAGTGATCTCTATGGTAGATCAGCGCAGTTGTATTAGAATTTTCCTAGGGGGAATTTAAATTAATATATGTAAAAAAAAAGTTTTTTTATTAGTAAAAAATCCCATGCCCTAGTAAAAGTTTAAATCACCCCCTTTTTCCCATTTTACAAAAATAAATAAACATATTTAGTATTGCCGCATGCATAATAGTCTGAAGGATTAAATTATCACATTCCTGATCTTGCACGGTAAATGATGTAAGCGCAAAGATACGCCAAAGTGCAAAATTGCAGATGTTTGGTCACTTCAAATGCAGAAAAATTGTAAAAAAAAGTGATAAAAAAGTCACATATATGCAAGCAATGTACTGATAGAAAAAAACAGATCATGGTGTGAAAATTGACACCTCACATAGCCACATACATGAAAAAATAAAATTGTTAAAAGGATGGGAATAGGGCAATTTGAAGAACCTTTATTTTAATTTTTTTTTTTTAAAGCCATCAAATAAAATAAAAGTTATACAATTTACATATCGCTATAATCGTACCAACTTGAGGAACAGAGATAACATGTCAGTTATACCATAGGGCACTTTTTTTTTAAATTTCAGTGCACAAATCATTTTTTTCTGGTTTCACTGTATATTTTATGAAAAAAATTAAGTCTGTAATTGTCGCAAAAAATAAGGGCTCATGTGGGTCTCTAGGTGAAAAAATGCAAGCGCTATGGCCTTTTAAACACAAGGAAGAAAAAATGAAAGCAAAAAAATGTAAATTGGCTCAATTAATCAAACAAAAATGATGAATTGCATATTTTTTGCCTTCAAATATGGAATTAGTACCTTTCATTTGGGTAAAATCAGCAAAAATATTTAGGTCAGACCAGTGTTATTTATGCAAAGTACGAATCAGAAGTGGAGCAACAATTTATGGAGGAAACAGTATATGGGTAGCTTCACACGTACCGACTCGCAACGTTAATAGCGCTGCGAGTTGGCTTGGTCCTGGCAGATCACTTTCACTACATACACACAGCGGTCTAAACGACCGCTGCGTGTATGTAATTTTGCCGGCCGCTTAACCCCTTCAGCTGCCGCTTCGCTTTCGCTCTGTATACATTACCTGTCCTCGCTGCACGGGGTCCCGGCGTACTGCTCTACCGCCCGGCCAATCAGTGCGTTGCCCTGCCGTAGCCACTGATTGGCCGGGCAGGAGAGCAGTACGTCGGGACCCCGTGCAGTGAGGACAGGTAATGTATACAGAGCGAAAGCGAAGCGGCAGCTGAAGGGCTTAAGCGACCGGCAGAATTACATACAAGCAGCGGTCGTTCAGACCGCTGTGTGTATGTAGTGAAAGTGATCTGCCAGGACCTAGCCGACTCGGAGCGTTATTAACGCTGCGAGTCAGTACGTGTGAAGCTACCCTATGGAGAAATTACATTGTAAGAATAATTAGGGATCACACTAGGGATCGCTGCTGCCACTTGGGGTGTGGCTGCCCCCCCTCCAGCCACCTCCCCCCGGGCCAGCAGCCCCTAGTGAACACCCCACCAAAGACCCCCAAACTACCCCTCTTCCGCTGCAGTACATCACTCTGTTCAGCGGGAGAGAGACAGGACGTGCAGTGGGGTGAAAGCTGCCATACCTCAGTCCCCGCTATCTCTCTCACGCTGAACAGAGTGATGTACTGCAGCGGGAGAGGAGAGGGACAGCGGGGCAATGTCCTATGTGTTGTGGACGGGGCTGCTGGCACTTGTGATGGGTGTAGTTTGGGGGTCTTTGAGGGGGGTGTTCAATGGGGGCTGCTGAAGGGGGGGGCAGCCACACCACAAATGCCAGCAGCCCCGTCCTATGTGCCATTATTATTTATTTTATTTATTTTTTTCAGTTTTTTTCTTTTTTTTTATATTTGTGTGTCTTTTTTAGGTTATTTACCCACAACATCTATATTTTCGTTGCATTTTGCCACAATACAGGAATATGTTCATGCATCTATAAAAAAAAAATCAAGTATAACATGTTTAGAGAAGTGGTACATATGTGTAATGTTAATAAAATCATTACTCTGACTTATTAAATTTGATTTCAAATTTTTTGTTTTTCTAATGTTTCTTAATCTGTTAAAATACAGATTGTCAGATTCTGTTACAGTAACCTTTCAAAGTCATTTTGCATCGCAAGGAAATTCGCAAATTTTGCCTGTTCACTCAGACGTTCCAGCAGACTGAATCTATCATAATAATCTAACTTGCATTGTGTAAAGACTTTTAAATTGAAAATAATGCATAGAGAATGTTTCTGTAAAACTGTGACTTTCTGTTTTTTTAAATGCAATACTGCCACCTTGTGAGTAAACTATTCTAATAAAAATAAAATAAAATAAAAAAGTTTTTCAATTTAAAGCAGAATGTCTAAATTAGCTTTATATTTGTGAATATTTATGCAGACAGGATAAGGGCAAGAAAATGTTGGGTGAATACATTTTATTGATAGATCAGAGATTTGCTTACTCATCTGCAATATCTTAGCAAAATTGTAATAAAGCATGATGAAATTGAAAACATTTCCTAGTAGGAAATGTTTCTTTCTCCATTGTGATCCGATCATTTCTGCTTTTTTTTTCTTAACACTGGGGTATTGCATACAGATTTTATAACCAAATGTATTCATAACACACTGATTATCAAATGGATATTGCAATCTAATCTTCCATCCAGCCTATCTATCTATATATATATATATATATATATATATATATATATATATATATATATATATATATATTTATCATTAAGTAAATAGGTTAGAAAAAACTCACCTTCTCTCTGCCCTGTTACCACGGCAGAGGAGATCCCGACCCTCACTACTCAGAACTTCCTAGTGTCTGTGTTGGCACAGGGAATTGCCTGCTTAGCCAATCACTTGTTGTGATGGGACACCACTGCAGCCATTGATTGACTGAGGTTACAATTCCTCATGCTGACACCAACACAAGGAAGTGCTGCCAAGCAGCTCTGTGAGACCAAGAAATGGCACCAAAGCTGGAAAAGAAATGGACTGCACTTCAAAGTAATCACAAAACAATATATTAGTCAAAATATATAGGACAAAATAAATCAAAAACATTTAAAAAACAAAAAACCCTCACTGGCTAAAATATGTCTCAATAGCCATAGCCGTTGCTGCTGGTACAGAGGGGGCTTGCATTGTGAGCCCTCTTTGTACCCCCTTAATGGCACCATGATGTACCAGGTACATCATTGGTTGTTAAGGGTTAATATGTTTATATTTACAGTGTATGGTACTTACTGTATATGATTAAAAAAAAAATCAGTGTGGTCTTAATGACAGTTAATTGTAGTTCATGTATACAGTATATGTATATAATTTACTCCATTATAGTGGTACGTGCCACAATCTCTGCATTTACTATTTTGTGAGAAAATAATGCCAATGACTTTTTACGGGATTTACAAAGCTAATGTAAGGCTAATTCAGTGCCCATTCATTTAGTAATACATCTGTGCACAGGTTGGAGCTGTTCTTCAATTCTCTCTAATGGTGACTGGGGGCTTTTGAATACTGTTTTAAATCTATATCTAAGTAGGGAAATAATGAACAACATGACAACTCATTAGTTTTCAGCTATGAGGATTCAATTTTTTCCCCAAAATTTTGCAAAGCCACAAAGAACCAACAGGTGAGCCCTATTGATACTTTAGATTGGCCAAAAAAGCAACAATGAATGAATCTATTAGCCTCACTTTGTTTGGACATCTTTAGCATGCTTGAAAATATGAGGGCCTGTCTTATGTTTTAAAGTGTCAAAATCTGAAAATCTGTCAGCTGTACTTTGCATTCCAAATTGCTGATAACTGTTAGATAGCTGGTACGTCAAGAAGACATGACACCTCTCATTAAAAGTAAAGGGCTTTTCTAATGGTGTGTTTACACAGAGAGATTTATCTGACAGATTTTTTAAGCCAAAGCCAGGAATGGATTTTAAAAGAGGAGAAATCTCAGTCTTTCCTTTATGACCTGTTCTCTGTTTATAATTTGTTCCTGGCTTTGGCTTCAAAGATCTTTCAGATAAATTCCTCTGTGTAAACGCAGCATAAGTCCCAAGAAGAATCAGGTATAGGAGGTTGATTAAGGAGTTGTTCCAACTTTCTGCACTTCAGGAGCTCAGGAAAGCTTCACATTAGAATACTAACATTTTCTACATCCTGGAGGAACAGACAGATATAAAAGAGTACTACGTCTCTTTGACCTAACAGCTATTTAACTAAGGGCCCTATTCCACGGGACGATTATCGTTTAGATTATAGTTTGAATCTAAAAAATAATCGTTCGTTTGAATAGCATTTAACGATTAACGACTGAACAAGAAATCATTGATTATTTAATAAGACCTGGACCTATTTTTATTGTTGCTCGTTCGAAAATTTTTCGCATTGACTAAGATATTGTACGGTCGTTCGCAGTAGTGACGAACGCAATAGCGACAACAAGAGGACCGCAAGAACGATCATAAGTAACGATTATCTTCATTGGACTGGGAGAGGCAGGATGATCCTTTCAATTTATTTATTTATTTATTTTGCCATCTAGGCCCTTCTGACCAAGATGTTAGAAGCTTTTGGGAGCAATAGTTACATGAGGGCTAATGTTGAGCGTAGTGCTTGATCGAGCATTGGGGTGCTTATGTAAAAGTGGCTATACACCTTCAATACTAACTGTGACTGCAGTAACTAATTGCAGGCATACTGCCAGAGATCTAATGTCTTGAAGAAACCTATTGCATTTTTTTTCATCCTAATATTTGTATATTTTTGTATATTTCATTAACACATGCAAGGGATGCAATAAGTTATTTGAAGGTGAACTAGGCACCCTCTGCCCTGCCAAGCAGCGGGCACCTAGTCAAATGCATGAGTCTGCTGTTGACTTCAATGGGGTTTGTTACTCAAGTCGAGCACTGTAAAATGTTTGATTCGAGTAACCACCACTCAAGCATTGTAAAGCTCACTTACCACTTATAAGGTACGCAGACACAGTGAACAGGCTCTGGAAAGTCCAGCTAGACCACTAGTAAAAATGCTCTTTTGACAGCTGGGCTAGCACAAAAAGGCTCTTCAGTTTCCAGAAACAGGTGGCACCTTCATTATACATCCTTGTCTCTGCCTCCCTCACTTTAACAACTAATACAGGGTCTGTTTGGGATTCAGCCGCAATAAAACTATACAGTGGTTGGCACTATTCACATTAACCCTATTAATACATGGTGCTCACCAATGCCAACACCAAGTCCATACACTTACATCAGTAGAGGGAAATAACAAGTGACACTTACCACATCCTAAAATGCCCAGTATATTATAGTGAACACATGGTCCAGGTACAAAGGACAACAGGGTAATGGAAATTATACAGGACCTTATGATGCCTTATGATTTGCCTCCATGCTTAGTTACTGTATATCTTATATCTTGGCTAGAGGTGGTCCAACAGGGTACTAGAGCCTCCTTTACTAAAGTTTATCCCAAACACTTCTCCTTTAGCTCTAATATTGTAATCACTTACATATATCATTATTGGCATGGATGCCAATAACTACTTCTTGGTGCATTATTTATTTCTGTCAATGAGTGTATTTTATACATTTAGAAAACAATAGAAATCTGAGAAGCCTTCTAAAACCAAATGTGCACATAGTCTGAGAATTACATTTATTGATAATTGTTAATTATAAGGTACACCTAGTTATAAAGTGCTATCGACCATACAGTACATCTAACTGAATGGGTATAATCTTCTCTAGGCTCAGTAAATTTTGCCCAATAGCTTGAGAACACATCAAGCCATAAGTTATGAGTCCCAAAGAAAAAAATATAAAAAATGAGGTGTAAGAGATACTACAAACTGTGTGATCTGACCTTATAAGTTATTAATAGGAAGCCATTACTCTTCATACATTTTTTATCAGAAAGACATTGCTTTTTGTCAAGATTAGTGAATTATAAAATATTTGTGCTACACAATATTAATGACACCAAAATATATTGTCAAATTGAATTAAATTAAGAATGGTGCCAAAATAAAAAATAGATACAGTTAATAGCAATGAGCAACTGGAGCAAAAATAGTGGAGCAAGCAGTATTTTATTTTACACTTCTTGGAATTAAATTATGGAGTTACTAGTTTGTCTACATCTAAATGATTATACATTTTGATATGCTCATTTTAATCTACACAGGTTTGTAAAGTACAATAAAGTCAAGCTGTCATACGGTGGTTGATTAAATTGATCAGCCTCTTGTTTAAAACCCTTAATAGATCAGAGAACATGTTCTCTAAGGTAATTGCAATATCATTTTATTATTTGCTGTGGTCAGAATCCAACAATCCACTTAGTGCATTTGTGCTGTAAGGTGCATCTTCTCATCCACATAATGGATCATGTAAATTGACTTACAACACTGAATGAGAATATGGGAACATGAGAATATGGGACTGTGTTACATGTATATAGTATCATGTTATTAACTGAGCTGTGTTTCTAGAGACATTCCAATGTGAATGTTTAATCACATCTACACTAATGGAAAGTTATTCATTTTCAAATGCATACAACTTAATACATTACATTTATTACTTAAAGAAGAACTCCTTCTAGAAACCATTTTTCAAAACTGTCCAGGAAGGGGAAGGGTACCAAAACAATAAATAAATAAATAACTTACCTCCCTGGCTACTTTACTGTTTCCCGCATTCCACTGCTCCCTTGAGATGGGACGTGATGTCAGCGGCCCGCTCAGTGGCCGGACACCGCTAGAGCCAGGGAGATAAGTGGATGCTATTTTTTTCACCCACACCCTTCCTGGCCATTCTGAAAAAATGGGTCCTGGTTAGAGTTCTCCTTTAACCCCTTCATGACCGAAGATCATTGATGCACTGAAGTCCAGGTCATATTGAAGCAATGTTCCTTCTAGTCTTGTAAGAGCCATAGCTCTTTTATTTTTGCACCTGCAGGGCTGGTTAAATATGAAAAACGTCCAGCAACCTTCGGGTCAAATGCAGTTTCTTTATTAGAAAAATTTTCACAACACAGGAATGCAAAAAACAGTTTACGTGTTTCTGCGTTTTCTACGCCTTGATCACAACTGAGTATAGCATGGAATACATACTGCCTACATTATAGGGCAGATTTTTGCTATCACATGATCCATAATTAAAACAAGTAACAACATGTGTTAAAAGCATAAATTGGAAACAGGTGAACTACTACTCATGACAGAGCAAAGTGAAATGTACAATATGAATTGTTTCCATAGCAGATATTTAAGTACATCATCCAAACACATGGAAAACAACAATATATTCTGTATAGATTAGCAACCTGTTTCCTATAGTGTGCACAGGGATACAAGTTCTGTAAAGATAAGTGACCTATTTCCTATAGTGTGAACAGGGCTGGTTGAGGTATAATTTTTTTGCGCCATGATATCTAGTTTTTATTGGTATCATTTTGGTGTAAGAGAATTTATTTTTATAGATTTTTTTTTCTAATATATAATAAAAAAAAAAAAAACAGCAATCCTGGTGTTCTGGGACAGGGGGTAATCTAAATCTTTTTGGGGGCATTTTTATAAGGGTTTTTTAAATTGTTTTAAAACTTTTTTTTTTTTCTTACAAATTTTGTATTGCATATATAAGTCCCTGCATATATAATGCTTTGATTACATATCATGATGAATTCTATGCCACAGCATAGCATTCATCAGTATTATCGGTGATCTGTACATTGAGTCTGCCTGAGAGCATGGCAACGTGAAGGGGTTAAAAAGGTTATTTATAATGTCAGGATGCACCAAAAGATTTATATAATTTGTATCCATTACTATTATTATAACATTGATGATGATCTGAATAATATTCTTTAAAGAAAATGCATTGTTATATATTTTTGTTTTGGGAAAACAAGAAACCTACATAGATTAGCATTGGTGTTCATCCTTTTGAGTCAATAGCCTCTCTAGAAGTTGTTGCTTTCCTATATACATGACTCATTCTTAGAATTAAATTTTCAACAAGTCATTTGCTGAATGTTGTTTTGTAAAAGCTAGTGCACCAGCTAAAGTTTCTTGTGGTTCCACAAACATTTACAAGATTAGACTGTTATGGCATGATGCCACACATTGGAATTACGAGTGTTTTTCTCTTCAGTGACTGCTCTGTGAAAGCAAGGTCGAAGTTGCTTGGTAAAAAACAAGCACTTTAAAATCAAATAAAGAAAACTGAACATATTATTTAAGTGATTTTTTATGGACAGTGGTTTTTCTAAAGCCTGATTAATCATACATTAAACTTTTCCTTTCATTAGAAAAAACTCTATGATCGCTCGGTGGTCTTGGTGATCAGACCCTTACAATATCTAAAACGAGCCAGGAGAGGCAAGTGGTTTTGCCCTTTACTCCCCAGCTATCTTTCTCTTCCGCCTCGATAAACGAGACAAGCTCCATCGATTTAAAATTGAGCTTGTCTTGAGCAGTCATCTAGGGATCGCAATGTGCCATGAAGTAAAGTGCATAACCATACACAACTTATTTTGAGATAAGTGATGTTCAGACCACGACCTGATGTGTAAGGGACACATCACCAGCTTTGAGTAGAAGCCCACAAAGAATTAATTTGGCACTTCGGCCATAACATTAAAATATTTTGATATGGTGCTTTGTAGCGATCGCACTGTCAATTTGCTTTGCAAATTCACACGGATTCGGTAAAGAAATGTTAACTGTTTGAAGCATTACTGGGCAGGAGAACGTGATTAACCATAATTTCTAGCGCCTGTCCAATCAGTTGCAGGTCCTTCTATGATATCAGCACCTCCCCCTCTATATAAGAAGATTCGTTCACTGGAGGTCAGTCTTTTTGTGTAGTGGAGGTGGAACCAGACAGAAAGAGAGGAAGCAGGGAAAGAAATATAGAGATAGAGAGGATAGAAGGGCTGATGGTGGGCGGATTGTTGGTAGATTGTGGGCAGATTTTTGTGGTGCCGTGGTAAAACCAATTTGTTATCTATGTTCTTGAAATCAGTAGAATTAGAACAATATCTAACTTGTATAACTTTTATTTTATTTGACAGCTTTTAAATTATTAAAAGATTTTACAAAAAACTAAATGTTCATTTAAATTGCTCTATTACCATCCTGATCTGTACTTTCTATAGGTACCTTACTTGCGTTTATTCAACTTTTGATGGCATTTTATTGCAATTTTTGTGGATTTGATGCAACCAAAAATCAGTAATTTTGCGCTGTGGCATTTCTTTGCTGCTACGCCATTTACCGTGCATGATCAGGAATGTGATAATTTAATAGTTCTGGCGATTATGCATACGGCAATACCAAATATATTTATTTTTATTTATAAAATGGGAAAAGGGGGTGATTCAAACTTTTATCACGGCAGGGGATTTTTTAACAACAAAAATTGTCTTTTTTTTTTTTCTTTACACCAACAGTAGTTTGTAGTCCCCCTGGGGGATTTGTGGACATACATTATAAAGCACTAATAGATTAGATCAGTGCTGTATTGCTCTGGGATGCTGAAGCCCAGATCTATAGATTGCCAAGCCAGGATCGGCGTCATTGTAATGCTGAGGCCCGATAGGTTCAGAAGAAGGGATCTCCCCTCCATGATTGCGATTTGGGGGGAGATCCCACAACTAGACCACCGCGGATAGGCTATAAGGAGTCTGAATTGCTACAAGCCTTCTCTATCTAGCCATGTCGGGCTATTGCCAGAGATGTTAGGGCTACGGTAAAGGGACAAAAGGGACTACCCTTTTTGTGCTGGGGGACTACTGCTCTCTACAAGAAACACTGCACGAGATCTGCAGGAGGTACTTAAGAAACATTGCGCAAGGTCTGCAGGAGGTACTCAAGAATCACTGCACAGAGTCTGCAGGAGGTATTATCCAGAACACCCAAGCTGAAGGAGTCTAGACAGGGCCCCATTACCCAGAGTCAGCCGAAAGCCCACTACTGTACTCAAGTTAGTCTCAAGACCTACACTCCTTCAACCTATTTCTCCATTCTCTGTTGCCTCAACCTGCTCTCAGAAGTTGTCATCACTGTTATTCTGATTTGTATGGCACTGAAGTTATGTCAAGTAAACTGTCAACTTGGTTAAGTGCTGGACTCTGCCCTATCCTTGTGTCACTGCACCTACACGTACACTACACTTGGCCTACCTCTTTTCAAGCGCAGTGCCTGTGTGTCCGGGGGTGAGTACAAAGACCACTCCTTGCCACCATAACAAGTGCCAAGTAATCTCCAGCCCACCTTGCTGTACCAACACTTAACATCTAATCCCGGGTTGCGCTTTTCGCAATAACATTATTCCCTTTTTGTCTCTTTTGCTCTTGTCTGAACACTGTCCTATTATTTTTGTTTCCTCTGACACACCCAAATATCCCTGCTTAATTCTTTCTGGTCACTTCACAGTTAAATTTGTTTTGCTTTGGTGACTCTGCGATGGACAGGTCTCCTGCCAGTCAGTGTGCAAGGTTATCAGGTTTCTGGTTGGAGATCAAGGGCCTGGTCCAATCACGTTCTGAACCAGATACTTGACCTCCTATAAAACATCTCTAGTGGGTTAACCCCTTGCTGGCTACTAAGTCTAAATTCCCTCTTAACAAGCTCAGCTCCTCCTGCGTTTTCTATGCATTACCTTTGGCTATCTAACCCCTGCATCTGTACCCTGACTCGCCTGGTTTTCCTCCTGCCCTGACCTTTGCGCCTGTGATCATTCTTGCTGGATTTCATTTTTTTACTTCTACTGCCTGCTTTTTGTGGCCTCAGACTATTGTATTTGTCTGTCTTGTCTTTGTTTTGTGTTCCACCATCACTGTGGTTGTCCACAACTGCCTTGGGCTAATTGAGGCAAGTAGGCAAGAACAGTGGGCAAGGACAAGTGCAGGGCCCACAGTCTGTATCTTACCTATCACTTCCCTGACTGAGTCATAATAACATATAAAAGAACCCCTAACCATTATTACTTAACAAATATTTCTTTGTGCTCCTTAATAGTAATTATTTTTTAATTTCTTTCAATATGGTATATGCATGCTAGCTATACATATGCTTAGCCAGGTGATATGCTTACCTCTGTATTCCTTTTTTCACTTTAATATAGTCTTTCTCTGAGCTGTGGCATTACATACACAGACCAATCAGCTGATAATAAGCCCTCATGAATATACATAATATATAATTATATTTTTGGGGGGTGTAGAGTATACTCAGTGATATTTATGGTCAACGTTGTTGTGTATACTGGTTGCACTTTTGCATCATTTTGCATGGTTGTATAGGGTATGTGCTACATGCTGGTTCGCACTTTCTGAGTTTTTTTCACTATTATACAGATGATTGTGCATTACATTTATTATGTAAGGGTGCTACATATATAAATTATAAATTGGTGGGGTTACTATATTACACATATGTGGTTGTCTGCAGGCTAGAGGGACCAATTTGATTGCTGTGGTCCCCTATGTATGGGACTTAATGTTGCTTTGCTTATTTGTAAACTAATAAAATAGTATTACTTTTCTGATGAATTAGTGCGCCATGTATATTATAATATACACTGTTCTTTTGTTGTTAAGCCAGGTCACAAAATAGTGATGCTGATGCCGAAGAACATATCAGCCCTTCCTCCTGAATGGGTCCCATGTGTTATCTTAGCTTGAGCCATCTTGTTCTTAATACGTCCACTTAGGTTCTTTATAAGTAAGTGGGTTGGGTTGAGTCACACTGCAGCTGGCTTCACCAATACCATCACTGTGACATGTATACTAGTGATGGGAGGGTGGGATTGTATAAGCTCAGATCATACCGAGTACTGTGCTATACTTTCTGGTGCTCACATGCTATCTACTCTAAATATGTATAAATAGCACCATCTAGTGGATAAGATTTTTAACTACAGTGTGCATAGATACATCTATATATTTTTTTCTGATTTTAAGAGAATGTAAAATAAAAATTATGTTTTATTAGGAAATAATAGGGGTATTTCTTTGGGCCCAAGGACCTTGTGGGTATCAATTGTTCTAACTACTATAAGGGGAACAGACAGGGCCTATTTACTATATGGGGCACAGAGGCGCACTATCTTCTTTATCTTATATAGAGGCAGAGATGGCTTATCTATTACTTTAGGGTACAGATGGGGCCTTACTACTATGGAAGGTGTAGAGTGTGTTTAAGTACTATTTGAGGGCCTTAATTGGGTCTAAATATTTATTGGGAGATGCAGAAATGAGCTATAACAGGAGAACTCTTTATGATGGCTGGGCCAGATTGAAAAGAAATTGAAAAGTTAGCATTTGTAGCGGAAAACTATACCAGCTCAAAGCAAATGCACATTTCAAAAGTGCAGCAAACAAGCAGCTGCTGAACTGCCTGTTCCTTTTATTATATCAAGTAGACAAAAGGCCAGTGGAACTGTAACTGTAGTAGTTTGGATATTTTTTCCATGTTGGATATTTTTTTTGTTTCTACTTTACTTTTTTTTCTACTTTGGTTTATTTAACTGCATTCAATTTTAGGTAATCAATCAAAATGATATATTTATGTAAAAGACAGCATATCTTTGAGTTATTTGGATGTTTCTTAGCCAATGAACTTAAAGTTTAATCCCAAAAATTATTTCTTTGCCCTGACCTTGACCTATGGCAAACTAACGGCATTTAGTAGTACTGTGGTCTGCGGTAATAGCAACCACAGAACTGGATCTTCACAGTGGCAATAAGCCAGACATTTACTTACCAGCTAATGGTATGGTGATTGATAACAGATATGAGAGTGTAAAAATCTAGATTTCATGTTTTAAACCCTTGAAGCTTTGCCAACACTTATTTTTCAACACAGTAAATATAGTGAAAATCCAATATATTATTTTATAGGATTTATTTACACCAAACATTACTCATAAGTGGTTGAAAGGCCATTATAGGCCAAAAACTAGGAAGGTCTGATAAATTTTAGCAATCAGCTGTGAACGTACCTTACTTTGATTTACACACATTTTACTAACATACTTTTGTCCACCTAAATACAAATATTCAATACATTTATTGAAAGCAAAAAGAAGAAAAAAACAAAAACATATTTTTACCATCTAGTGCAGTGACTGTGATATTTATTAAAATCACTATTAATACTACAATAAAAAGAAGCATTAACAATATATTAAAATATCAATCCCTTCATTACCAAGAGCGTACATTGACAGCATCAATGTCTGAGCTTCAGTGCAAAGTGCTGTAAGTGCATGCTCAAATTTGCTGTTGATCCAAGAAACAACTTTAGGAGCTGAGATCGCTTCATAGAGAGTGAGGACCAGCTGCTATGAATAAATAACAGGCAGCAGAGATCATGCTGCCGCCTGCCTTTAGCCCTTTGGGGTTTGTTCACACTGAGCAAATATTGCGGAATCCGCCGCGGAATCCTGCTGTGCTCAGTGTCCCTCTGTGAGTGAATGAAGGGGCGCGCGCTCCTCCGCTGCTGCCGCTCTCTGCTCAAAGAAGTGACATGTCACTTCTTTGAGCTGAGAGCAGCAGTTGCGGAGGAGCGTGCGCTCTCCCATAGAGGGGCTATGGGACACTGGACAGGCAGGATTCCGAGGCGGAAAGTTCCGCCGCAGAATTTTGCCTGTTTTACTCGTGTGAACACACTCCTAAAATCTGGGATCACATAGTTTAAATGTCAGGTTTCCCTGGCTGCCAATATCTTACCTCTGTGTGGTCCAATGAGTGATTTTTTTCGTAGAGTCTGCCTCAGACAGAGCACCAATGAACACTGATCAATGCTATGCAATGACATATCATTGACCAGTATAAGCCCCCCTAGGGGACCTATAAAGTGTAAAAAAAAATAAAAATAAAGAAACATTTTTAAAGTTATGACAATGCCCCTTCCCCAATAAGGGTTGAAATTAGCTGCCTTTCCCATTTTAAAAATAAAACATGTAAAAATAAATAAGAATATTTAGTATATATGTATATATATGATGTGCAATTGTCCGTTCTATTAAAATGTGATATTATTGTTTTCACTTAGTGAACAGCATAGACGAAAAGAGGGGGGAAATATGATTTGCTGATTTTTTTGGTCACATTATATATTAGGGAAAGAAAATCATTTAAAAGCTATCAAAAATAACCACCTACACCAAAATGGTACCAATAAAAAAAATATATAGAGATTATAGGGGAAAAACAAGCCTCCAAAACAACCCTTCAGAGGAAGAAACAAAATGTTATAGGAGTCACAATAGGGCAATTTTAATCATAATTATTTATTGAAGGAAAAAAAATTAGAAATGCTACGTAGCCATGGGCATCGTTTTATTCAGACTGACTGGATAAATGATAACATGTCAATTGTACCGTAAAGTGCAATGTTTTCGTCATAAACTTTATGGTAGATTGAAAGGTACAATTGTTCCTAAAAAACAACAACAACAACAACAACAACACCCTTATATGGCCCTGTGGATGGAAAAATGAAAGAGTTTTGGAAGAGTTTTGGCTCTAATAAGGCTAGGGGATAGTGGAAACAATAATGCAAAAAGGTAAATGTCACAAGGCCCATTTAGACCCTGTCCTTAAGGTGTTAAACAAAGCCCCCGCCTATTTCAAAAGACATCACATACTGTACACTATTTTCCACATTAGATGCCAAATATTAACTGATAATCATAAATTCGGCAGAAGGAGCCTTATCTATGTATTAGCCTCTTGCCCTCCACCAAATGAAAGTGGAATACTTTTAGGCCAGTTTCACTCTGTGATCCTGTGTCCTATTATATTCTATAGGCTTACATACTTGCAGAAGATGTTTCATTTCGCTGCCAGTATGTAAAGCCCTGTCCCACTTAACCCAGCCCCGCCCAGCTAATATGTTACCTGCCTGCGCTACTGCTTGCTGTTTAGGCTCCAGGCTCCCACTCAGCCAATCAATGCAATTGCCCAGCCACAGCTATTGATTGGCTGACAGATTCCAGACACAGCTGGGGAGAGCACATCAAACTAGCTTAATTAAAAAATTTTAAAGTTAGCTGTTAGCCAGATGTCTCGGTTATCCCTCAGCAGACCTCTGCTCCTCTTGCATACATATTACCCCTAGAAGAAGAAAGGAAAGAAGAGGAGGAGAAAAAAAATTACAAATTACATCCACCTGGTAATTCCATCCATTCAGGGTACCCTCTTTGGCCGAACCGCCCCTTCTCTGGAGCAGTTCTGCCTTACAAGCAGAACCCTTCACAACCAGCCATTCCATCCTGGAACAGACCACCTATGCTCCATACAATCTACTAAGCTCCCGGAAGGGCCTGATCCGTCATGTATCATGGCTTCTATTCCAAATCATCCCTCACACTTCAGGTGTTCTAAAAAAAAAAAAAAAAAAAAAAAGAAAGAAAAGAAAATACATAGATAAATAATTTTAATAATAATAACATAATAAATAATATAACCAAATATATATATATATATATATATATATATATATATATATATGTTACAGGTGGTCCGAACCTGCCGAGGTTCGGGTTCATACGAATCTTATAAACACTCATTAACTTTACCTCCCTCCCGATTGTGTCCAGGCCCACGGCCCCACCTACAACCCCTCCTTTCACCCATTATCAACATAGGACTAACAAGCCACCCTGGTTCCCCCCTCTCCGTTTACAGAACAAATATTCGTCAATGGTCTTAGTTTCTATAACATTTCCTCATTTTATAGACCTACTCACAAGAATCCATTACCTCTTATCGGATAAAGTTTGGAAGGCACAATTCTGTTTACTATACCCCATTCCCTATCCCACCCCCAAAGTTGCACATACTGTTAGCAATTGGTATTGCATTGTAGCTGTAACATAGTGATACTGCAGCATGACAGTTGCAAAAGATCTATAATTTTTGGTCGGATTTTTGGTTGCAAATAGCAAGTCTTATGTGACTTTGCATTACAGACCTTAAAGTGACACTGTCACCCCATTTTTGCATTATGTCTTCTCTACACAGGTATAAAGGGTAAATTTTGCAGTTTTCACACCTTATTTTATATCATACGTCATGGAGCTTGTTCCAGTTAAAAGTGAACATTTTTTTATCATCTGCAAATAGTGCCACCTCAGCAGAGCTTCTCACTTAGCCCCACCCACAACTGCACCATAGACCCGACCCTCTGTGACGTCATCACCGTCTAGGCCCCACCCCCTTGATGGCCATTGGAACAGGCTATCCTAAAGATCTAGGCCCCACCCCCTCTAGTTCTGTCCATACCAATGGCAGACGAGGGGGCAGAGCCTATGTGCAATGTCACGGAGGGAGCGGGACATATGTGACAATGTGGTCAGGGCTGAGTGGCGCTGCGGCCGTGAAGCCCCGCCCAGGTAGCACAATCCACAGATGATAAAAGGTAACTTTTTACTGGAACAAGCACCATGATGTATGATATAAAATAAGGTATGAAAACTGCAAAATTTACCCTTTACACCTGTGTAGAGAAGTCATAATGCAGAAAGGGGTTGACAGTGTCACTTTATTGCAATCAGTGTGAGGCTAGGTACACACAACGTCAAAAAACGACCATTTTTATATTAAAAATAATGGGCGTTTTACTACGATTTAACTGACTACAATGGAAATGCATTGACGTCAATGGGAGGACGGACGTCTAATGCACACAATGCATTGAAAAAACGATTGTTTTTACCGTGGTAAAAACGGCCGTTTTTCAATGCATTGTGTGCATTGGACGTCCATCCTCCTATTGACTTTAATGCATTGCAGTCAGTTAAATCTCGGCAAAACCGGCCATTTTTGACGTTGTGTGAACCTAGCCTGAGACTGTAATTTGCTTGTGATTTGGCTATTTTGTTGGCTGCTGTAAGGTCATAGATTATTCACACAAAATATTTGGTCATGCACTTAAAATCACTGTGTAGACCCAGCCTTTCTCAGTACACTTCTGTCATAATTTTGTACTAGAACTGGAATAGAAAGTTTAGAAGTTAGGTCCCTCTAAGTCTCCGCAGACAACTAAACTTTTCAATCATTTATATTATGATGTAAAAAATTCTCTTTTTTCTACAGTCACATTACAAATTTACGTGCAATTACACATTACAAATGTCTATCGCAATCAAATGTCTATCGCAATCATAAGGATATAGTTGTCAGTTGAACCAGTATTTAGTTTACAGCTATCTTACATGTGCAGCAGTATGTCACATTTCTATGGCCTCATTTTTAGGTCCGCAATATTTTTAGGTCCGCATCTGTGGATGTCTTTTTACCATGAAAATTGCTGGAAATGAAATGGGAAAATGTCTGCCAAACAATCTATGACCTAATTTAGGGGTTGGGAAATCTAGTTCAACTCTATTAACTAACACTTTACAAATGATTAGCAAAAAATATGGATGTGTACTATGGATGTTGTTTTTTTTTTTTTTTAAGATTGCGGACAAAAAATTGCAGATTTGAACTATATCCCGGAAAAACATACGGATGTTTGAATGAGGCATTAGAGGGATTGCCCCTAGCAAACATGCATGTACAATAATAGATTTCACTGAAATTTTTATTGCAGCACTTTAAATGGTGCATATTTAAAATAGCATAATATATTTTTTTCTTTTAGACTATGATTGTGCAGGTTTAATTCTGTTTTCCCTCAAATATCTGTTGTATGCCAGACATTTAAATCCTATAAAAACATGAAGGAATTATAGATAATAAATGGCCCCTAGTATTAATCATAAACTTTTAAAGTTGTCTTAAACATTTCCTGTAGTCATTATGCAAATATATGTGAATTAATAATTTAATGAAGAAATGCATAAATAATTAGGATCGCTGTTACAAACTTCAACTTTAATTGAATTCTATTAGACTAGACTGAAAAATGAGCTGTCTGATTAATGAGCGGAACAAAATGTTAAATAGAAATTTCTGTTTTGATGGTTTGGGCAGATTATATCATAATACTTTGGTAAATAATGAAGTGAGCTAATATAAAATATACATTACATGTGATTATTTAGAATATATTCATTTACCTATATATCCAGTTGTGGCATCTCAAGTACCATTAACTGGCCTGAAACTATAGTCTGTACATTGCCACTCTTATATTGCTATTATACATCAAGCTGTTCTTTCTTGAAGATACAGTAAATTTCAAATCCTCAACTTCTCCTAACTTCTATATTTTTAAAGGGAAACGATCAGCAAGCTTTTACATATAAACCTATTTACTTGTATCTGTACTTTTTTTCATACTGATTCATGAAAACTTTTCCTGCCCGATCTGTTCTGCCATTTTTCTGTCATTTGGTAAAATAAAAATATATAAAATTAGATAGTTTGGGACCCTTCAGTACACCGGTCCACCCACCCGCCAGCCTCTTCCATCTTTCTATCATTCTTTACTAAATGTTTTAAGGACATGATGTTTTCCTTGTAGCACGGATCCAGCAGGTTGGCCACCAAGTAATCAACATTAGTCAGAATCCTGGAAACTTGGTGGTCATTGTGCAGGCACTGCTGCATGTAATCACTCATGTGAGCCAGGCGGCCCAGAGGCAAGGACCTCAGCATCCACTACCCATGCTCCAGTGCCCCAGTGAGCTGCTCTGGGTATCACCCTGCTGTAAGGAGCCATGCTTCAATGCCCCCATGAGCTGCTCTGGGTGCCAATGCTGTAAGGATAAATCCTCCTCCACCTCCTTCAAAACTGTCCCCTAGCTGGACAGTGGTGTGGATGACTGGGTGGACAACTGAAAGAATGGGGCTTTTTCGTCCTTTTCCTCCTAGGCTTCCTCCTGTACCACCATCATATCATTCATCATAACTAGAGTTGATCGAACCTCAGGAAATCCTAGGTTCGATCAAACTCGAACATTCAAGAACCTGCCGCATTTGATTGTTGAAGCTTTCCTGGTCCGTGGGTAAGGAGGAGACTGCCCGGGTACCACCTGGAATTCCGGGATTCAGCCTATTACCTAGGCTGTACTCGGGCGGTACTCGGGCTGTCTCCTCCTTCCCCACAGACTGGGAAGGCATCAGCAATCAAATGCGGCAGGTTCGTGAATGTTCAAATTCGATTGAACCTAGGATTTCCTGAGGTTCGATCAACTCTAATCATAACCTGAAATTTTTTTTCAAGCAAGCATAGAATGGAGACAGTAGCACTGACAATGTTATCTTCAGCGCTCTCCAAATTAGTGGCTTATTCTAAGCACTGCAACACAGCACACATCCCACATGGTTTCTCACTTATTGGTGGTGAAGTGCTGTTGATCCGCACTGCGATTTACCTGTGCATTCTGTAGGAGAAACTCAACTAAGGCCTGCTGTTGCTTTCAAACTCTTTGCAGCATATGTAAGATAAATTGTCCAGTGTGTGGGTACGTCACATATGAGGTGGTGGCCAAAGTTACGCTGCAGCATAGACAGGCCAGCTGCAGAAGAGTGAGAATGTCTAAAATGCACACATGCACACTGCACTTTCTTGAGCATATGTGGTATATCTGAGTTATATGTCTGGAATATATGCACCACCAGGTTCAACACATGCTCCAGGCAAAGGTTCTGTGTAAACAGCTTTTAACAGATTTTGCCTGTTGTCATACACCACCTTACTGGGCTTGAGGTTAAGAGGCAGCAACCACTGCTGTTCTATCTCCACCCATAGCTCATATGCAATGTGGGGTGTGTCCCCCAGAAAGACCAGTTTGAGCGCAGCCTGCTGTTGCTTCCCCCTAGCTGTGCTGAAATTATTGGTGTATGGGCTACGCTGGCCAGATAAACAATAAGAGAGACAGGTCAATTTTGTTTACCAGTTTAATATCAGACCAGACCAGTTTAATATCAGACTATAACTGATCAGAAGAAGAAACAGAGGGAGACACGTGCTGCCATGCACCTCTCTCCCCCCTCGCTGCCTATGTGAGTGAAACGGCCTATAAACATAAAGGGGTTTTTCGACAAGGGAAAAGTTTTTATACACTGTTGCGAGTATATAGGAAAGTAAAGTACAGTAAGGGTGCCTTCACACCTACCGGATCCGCAGCGGATTTTCTGCTGCGGATCTGCAGAAGATCCGCAGCAGATTTGACTAAGGGTGCCTTCACACCTACCGTATCGCAGCAGAAAATCCGCTGCAGATCCGCAGCGGATCCGCAGCAGATTTAACTAAATGAATGAACACAGCATCAAATCCACACTTACAAATCTGCTGTGGATCCGCAGCGGATTTGACAGTGCGTATTTAATGCTGTGTTCATTCATTTAGTTAAATCTGCTGCGGATCTGCTGCGGATCCGCAGCAGATTTTCTACTGCGATAGGGTATGTGCACACTGAGGAATTCTCGAGGAATTTAAAGCAGAAAGTTTTCAGGCAGAATTCAAGCAGAATTTAAGCCCCTGATTGACTTCTATAGGATTCCTCTAGCAGATCTACAACAGAAAATTCTGCTCGGAAATTCTGCAGTGTGAACAACAGAGCAGAAAACCCATTGAACACAATGGTACATATTTTACAGGAGGAATTTCAATCTGATTTTCAAGCTGAATTCCTTGCCTTTTCCTCAGTGTGCACATAGCCATACGGTAGGTGTGAAGGCACCCTAAATGAATGAAAACAGCATTAAATCCGCACTGTAAAATCAGCTGCGGATCTGCTGAGGATCCGCAGCGGATTTTACAGTGTGGATTTAATGCTGTGTATATTCATTTAGTCAAATCTGCTGCGGAATACGGTACGTGTGAAGCTACCCTAAAGAAGTTATGCTTACCTCTCTGTTCTCTCTTCATATCCTACAACGGGTCTCTAGGTCCCCTGCTATATGACCCTGCCTCCATTTTCGAGGTGGACTTGTCTCAGCATTGACAGCCCACTCAGCCAATCACTGCCTGTGGCACTATGTTATCTCAGTCAGTGATTGGCTGAGTGAGCTGTCATTGCAGTAGAAAATTGTGCGTCCAAGTTTCCTGAAACTTCTCTCCAAGTCAAGCATTACAAAAGTGCCTAAGAAATAGACAAGATACAAGCAAAGAAACTTGACTCTGAGAGCCCTCTGCTGATCTTCTTCTGTGTTGATGATTGTGCTCCTGCATACATCCCTCAGGTTGGATTTCAGGAGTGGATTTCCTCTAAGTACTCTGGTTACTTCCAAAACATACACATAGGTGGATTTTAACTGTGAGGTCTAATGGAGATACGGATGGATATGAGCTATTTAAAGCGTCTCAGAGTAAGTGGGTTGTCAATATTATCTGTACACCACATACTAGACCTTCTAAAGATAGATGAGTGTTCCAAACTAAACTGATGTGGGACCTGAGCACCCAGACCTCCTCCAGTCAAAACCGCTAATTTTACTATAATATATCAAAGCTCAAACTCTTTGTTGCTCATGGTAACAAATCACAGCTGAGCTTATATTTCTCAAACTGCTCTTAGAAAAGTAAATCTATATGATGAACAACAAAGAGAGTTTTGATCATTCTGCCCCATTGTATGTAACCTGTCTTGAAAACAAATATAACTAGAATGTATAATGTATAGAATGTAGAAAGTATTGTATTGACAAAATTCAGCCCGCCCATGTCTTGTGAGGCTATCTTCAGAAGAGCTTCAAGAAATTTAAAATGAAGCATAGTCCTGCAGTGTTATCATTCATCTGTGCATTTAATAATGCAAACTGTAATTAGAATAAAACAATAAATTATGTAACTCTTAGATATCTAAACCTCTAAAGGAATTGTTTAAAAGGGTAGTCAAATAATTTCAACTCAAAATCGGTATAATTGTGCCATCTAGTGGTATTTATAAAAACAGCCAGAAACTCTACAAGGTTTGCTCATCATCCATTTTTTTTTGCAAGTTTTGTTCTTTATTTTCTGAGTTCAGAATATGCTTAGACCAGTAACCACTGCATTCCCAACAATGATTTCTACAGATCAAAATAGAAAAGGTCTGTAAGACTAGGGAAAGAATCTAATACAAAGATTATACAGTACTTGGCATGAATCTTGCTTTTAAATAATTTAACACTCTGCTCAACCTGATGCCCTTTAGAAAAAATGACAACACAGCAACCTTTAGTTGTATCTTGTGGTTTATTACTTTTTTTTATGCATTAACAAAAAACTTTATCAAAGCATAAACAAATGCAGATCACAGTTTTTTGGAACACATTTCATGGAAACATTTTCTCTTATTTCACTACAGTAAATACATTTATGTTGCACACACACACACAAAAAAAAAATCTCTACTCCCTAGTAAGTATTATAGAGGCAAGAAGAAAGTATTTATAGGAGAAAACATTTTGCCTTATTTTTCAAGGCCTGCTATAAATTAAAACAGAGTTTTAAAAGTTTGCTCTAACCAGAGCACAGTGTTTACATTCTTCCCAGGTGAGCTTGCGTACCAGTCATTTATATCCTAAACACTTGGACGTAATTTGTTTATGTGAAAGAGAGAATGACAGCCTCACAACGCTAAAATCTGACTTGGCAAAATAGGTGCCTGAAACATGATTCCACACTGCCCTCTAGTGTATATTCACAAATTTAACAGATTCTTAATACTTTTATCCAGCATGACCATCTTCGGTGGTTCCCTACATTACCAGTGTCAGACTGGAGTACTTTGGGCTCAGTAAAGGAAATCATTCTTGGGACCCACCCTTCAGCCACCCCATTTATCTTTGATACCATTGGTAAGGGTTCATTTACACAGCATGATATGGGGAATGTATGGCTGCAAACAAATGACGATCAGCAGGGTCAGCGCACGCTTGCCGTGCCTTAAGAAGGCTCAATTTCAAAGAGAGATGTGAGGCCAATGACGATGATTTTTACGCCCGCACTACAGATCAAATCAGTTGACTAGCAGGTTTATGTTTGTTTGTCGGCTCATCTTTGGCACTTTTACATGGGCCGATTATCAGCTGAATAGGCTTCCTAGGAACGTTAGTTGGCGATAATTGGCCCATGCAAATGGACCTTAAGACAATTGTCTTGGTAACACTGTATACTTTTTTTAAAATAATTTTTTTGTATTTTTCCTTCATAAAAAAGAACAATATAATCTAATTTAACACAAATCTGAAACATAATCAACCCCTCCACCATTTCCATTGCATGGAAGGGAAAAAAAGAATAAAAAAATTAACCACAACCCATTAACCCTTCCATCTTTGCAAATAAACCTTTTGAACCTCAGGACTGCCTTAGAGGATCGCCATTATCTCCTCATAGTTCTTCACCTTATTTATCAGTCTCCTCCATTCTTCAATGGAGGGAGGTGAACAATCCATCCATCTCCTGGCTATCAAAACCTTTGTGCACACCATTATTTTATTCAGCAGAAAGTTTTTTCACTGTCCTCCTCTACCAGACCACCCAAAATCTATTCTGGGATTGAAATTGCCAAGTGCAACAAAATCCCTATCACTTGCTCAACGCAGTCCCTTTTTTCCCCCAGAGGTAACTTATCTTTGGACATGTCCATATCAGATTAACCATATCCGCTCCTTCCACATGACATTTCAAGCATTTTACATTTCTATTGCCAAACATAGACACTGTTTTAGGTGTTCTATATAACCAGTAAAGGATCTTAAAGTGTATTATTCTATGTTCAGGGCTACAGGATACCACGCCTAAATTCCTAACTATCACACTTCCCATGCTGTCTCATGAATCTTCCCAAACACTGCTTCTCACCTGGCCCTAACCTTATTCAAGTGTGGTAGTCTTTTTTCTTTAAACAAGAGTCTATATATTTTCGGCAAGAAGTTCTTGTGGTTTATTACTTTAAAAAGCAGCACATTTCAACAGGTTTGTGTCTTATTGCTTCAAATACTGTTAATATTGTTAATTAGTAGTTCTTTTTTTAACTGATAGGCTATGTTCACACAACATTTTTTTCAGCTCTGTTTGAAATTACGTCAGTTATTTTGAGTCTAAAATAACGGACGTTTTTCAAAAGCCTGGCATCCCCTTAGTGCAATGACGGGTGTTTGCACATTATCTTAGTTTGGGGTTACTAATTGCCCTTTGGTTGTGGCTTAATTGAAAAATCCATTGAATTTAATAGTAAAAACGGAGAAAGAACTGTGACAATAGAAGAACTGTGTGTGAACAACTAATACAAAACGTCCGCTATTTACAAAAACATCTGAAAATAATGTTCATGTTTATTAATTTGACGCCCGCGGCAAAAACGTCCATTTTTCAATGCATTGTATGCATAGGACGTCCGTCTTACCATTGACTTCAATGCAATTGAACGGACGTTATTTTAAATAGCGAAATCGGATGTTTTTTCTCCATTGTTGACGTTGTGTGAACATAGCCATATACTGTAACACACTATCAATGTTAGTATGGTATTTGCTTAGAAAATATTATGCTTCTGCATTATCTGTAAGTATTATATCATTGCATTAATTTGGCTTGTAAGAAAATATGTTTTGTTACTACAAATAATTCCACACTGTATCTCTAGTTTGGTTCTGTTCTCCAATGTATTGTATATTCTTATACACAGTACCTGGGGAAAACTGCCCAAAACAATTGCTCCCTCTCTTGGAGTATCCAGAGAACCACTTTAATTTCTCACTAAAAAATATCAAGTTATGGTATTAGAACACTGAAAAGGCTTCATTCTACATAACAGTCACTGGGTGTCCACATATAGACAAAGTCAAGAAAGGACACCTCTAGTTTATGGTGTTCTGTCAAAAAAAGACAAAAGTCTTAACTAAATAACTAAGTAAAACCATATACAAAACAAGGAAATACTCCAATGAAAATAAGATCTAAACATAGACAAAGCTTTTACGTAGTCCAGACAGCTAGAGAGGTAAAACAGCAGCAGTCATCGCCTGGTCAAAAGGGACATGATAGAGTTATGTAGTTCTCTATCGCTTTTTAAAAGCTACAGGCAGTTTCCTTGTGGGGATCATTACTCCAGAGACAATGGCTTTCACCGGTTCTTTATCTGTGGCACGTATGTGAAAATTCTGTAAAATCTAAGGTAAATAAATGCAAAAACAATGTCATTATAATTTGTGTTTCTATATCATGTTAACAGTTAAAGGAGAAGTCTGTGGGGGCATAATAATGAACATATATTTACCTGTCCTAGTTCCCTGCAATGGTGCATCCCATTCCTGGACCCCCGCTGACATTATTCATATCTCACCTCCGGCTACGTCACTACGTCATAACAGGCTGACAAATGCCCTGTTTAGCCACTTAGTGACTGGGACGGGACACCGCTGCAGTCACTGATTTGCTGAGCGGGCGGGCTTTGTTCCATCCTTTCATTCCAGCTGAGTTGTGACGTACCCCGTGCAAGGACAAGAATGACATCCAGTGGGGTATGGCAGCCAGGTGTTGCACGCAGCACAGGCACAAGATTCGGTAAGCATACTTTCAGTATTAACTTTCCCCCATCTTTTGCCGACACTGTAATTTTAATTTGTACCTGACTTCTTCTTTAACTACACACATAGAGTGACATTATAGGCATTTCTTATATCTGACACAGTGTAGTAGATAATAAAAGTTACTATTCAACACTTAAATGCTTTAGCTGATGTTTGAAAGTACTTCTTGCAGTAATTTTTGAAATTAGTTTTTATGGTGTTGTTTGCAGTTATGAAGTTAAGGGTGGGCTTATTTTACCTTACAGACATAGGCAATGTAGTGTAAGCAATGTTTGTTTGTTTTTTGGACAAATATATTACTTGTCGTCTAAGCCCAGAATATGGTTTTGGGGGAGAAGAAGATGAAATGAAAGGGACATCTTAAAGAGAAAGTTGTTTTTTTCCCCTTTTGAATTAAATTCTAAACCCCTTCCTGACCATGTAATGTAAAACTATAGCAGCTAACTGTATACAAGTCAACAAACCTGAAAATTTGATTACTGGTGGCTGAAGAAGTTTGATGCAGCCCAAGGCTGACTGGAAAACATAGAAACAGACATCCATGTTTTCCAGTATTCCCTAGGGCTTCATCCAACTTCATCAGATACCAGTAATTAAATGTTGCATGACCACAGGCTGTTACTTGTTGTCAGATCTTAATACTGTAAGAGTGAAGCGTGGGTCTAAAGATGATGTAAGAGTTTTAAAAAGTAATGAGCCAATACTATTCGATCGAATAGATATTCGATCGAATAGTAAGGTATTCGATCTATCGAATATTATCGAATAGTTCGCTGAATATTTGAAAAATATTCGATAAGCGTTCAAATCCCCCAGCTTCCGGTTTTTACCTCCAAGTGGTCGAATGGATGTTTTTCAATAATCGAATACTTGTTCCCATAGACTTTAATGGGATTGAATATTCGATCGAATATTCGAATATTCGGGAGATATTCGTATGAATATCGAATATTCGAATATTTCACTATTCGCTCATCACTAGTTTTAAACAATCTGTGTGACTTTTAAAAATCTAATGCATTCGTAGAATATCTAAGCTAAGAATTAGACACTGTTTACTCACACACTTTATTACTGGAACAAAAGTATGAATTTATTTTACCCAACAAAGTGTCAGCTGCAGTTGTAACTCTGCCAGGCGTCGTCCTATGCACATTCTTTTTCCAATTCCAAATGGTGTACTTGCAAATGGGTTTATTGTGGATCTTGGCTTCATCCACCTTTCAGGTTTGAACAGTTGAGCCTCAGGAAAGCAGTCATTATTCCACATCATTGAATGAAAGTTAATCATTGCAATTGTCTATTCAAAATAAGACAAAATGATAACTGATTAAATCTTTCTCAATTCAGGGAAAATATGTCTTGTACAGATGTAGAGACCTCCAACTGTTTCCATTGTAAAGATGTCATGATTATATTTTGTATATTTAATGAAGCCATTACAATATGGCGCTGACCTTCTAAACACTTAGAGATGTTTACATTCCTTAAAGATTCCTATTGCTTCCAAGTGAAATGCAAGTAATTCTTTTCATACCTCAGCCAATAAAACAATGATGTGAGCCTTTGTAGAACACCTATCCCCAGGATATATACTGCCTGCCATCTTTAAATAAATGAGATTCACTTTGACCATCAGTGTGGTTATTCTGTGCATGAGATAATAATTTTAACTTGTAATTTGGAACAGACAGTCACTATGACAGCACTCTTGGGGTGCATCTATTTCACCATGGTGCACTATGATATTGGTTTAGCATGTTCTGCATTTACTGCAAAGCTTGTAGGGTGACTAAGCCATGCTGGCTGCACTAGTACAGTGCCGTAGGCTTACTAAAGGGCTGAAAGGAAACAGAAAGGCTGTATACATACTATACAGTATTGTTAATATCACTGCCAAAGGGTGTAGACAGGGCGTAACAGTACTAACAGCCACCAAGCCTGCTTTCTTTCTAGCTGTAATAATCAGGTGTATCACCTACTTTTAGATTGTTATCTTCAGGAGAATGTCTTACAACATAACAGATAGTATATATTAAATAATATAATTTTTGTATATAATGTTTTCCAAATATGATGATGATAATAGTAATGATGATGATATTTTTGTAGGAAATCATTACAACTCAACAATATGTATCAAGGGGTAACTTACATGTATAAACTTAATAGGATTATCAAGGATTTTAAAATTGATGGTGTACCTCCACATAGACCATCAATATTAAATCAGTAGAGGTTCAAATGGATGCAAGCAAGATGTCCCTGCATTGAAAATCCAGCTTCAAAATGGGCACCAACTGTGTAACCTGGATACTTGCCATTAACGAAAAATTGTAGGCCTTGGCTTTTCCATTAACTGTGGATGTCCAGGTTGCGCCCTTTTGGAAGCCAGGATGTTGTTGCAGGGACATCTTCATTGCATTCATTAGTGCAGAACCAACATTAGGACTGGCACAGACAAAGAGCTTTAAAGCTGGCCCCCTTCTTAGCATTTGATGCACTTGTTGTGCACTTCAAGGTGAGTGTATCACTATATACTATTAACTAACTGGTTAGTTTGGTAGCAACACATTGTTTGCATTATGTTTTTTTTTTTTTTTTCAAACAGTGTCTAAATAACTATTGGAACCTACAATGCCCCACTATGTCCGATTGACAGGCCTCTTCCTATCAACCCCAACTGGGTGGGGAGTAGCCCGCAGGAAGACGCGTTTACAAATGTTTGCCCTGTTCCTGGCTCATCTTTAAATTTAGTTTTCTGAAATTCCTCAACATTAAATCATAGCTCATTGCAATGAGGGAGGATTTGCCTGTTTCGTATTTCTTGTGGTTTAGGCAGCATGAATCTTCTGACGGGTTATCTTTAAGGTGGCCATAGACATGAGATCACTGGATATGCATCAGAGACAAGTCATACTTACACCTTGTGGAATTAAATAACCTCCAAGATTTGTATCTTCTTCCAGTGTACGACTTGTAAAAGGCACCGTAGGTGTGACTCTAAAATAAGAAGGTTCATAGTTATAAGTAATGAAATAATTATAACTTTTTTTAAAATGTCCCCCAGTAAATATCATGATCACTTTTAATTGCAGCATTTAGAGGCTCAAATAACCAGCATCAGCATGATCAGTCATTAGGGGTGGCTGTCAGAGGCAAAGTCTCTAATAAATATTTATTGTAGGCAATGCGCATCGGCTCTAAAATGTGGCAGAGCCTTTCTCAAGCACCAATACAGATGAGAGTCTTCCTTAAATACAGACATATAACTCCAAAAAACACTAATACTTCCGGTCCCACACCCAAATAGGCAACAGAGAGGCAAGAGTTACCAAGACAATGAACCTACTGCACATATAATTATATTACCAATGAAGTAATTGTCTTTATTGGGGATACAAATATAAATATATGTGCAATAGGTTCTTTGCCTTGGAAACTATTTGTTTTTTATTTTATTCATTGCTGCCTATTTGGGTGCGGGACCAGGTAACCCGAAAGCATGTGTGTCATTTGGAGTAATATATCTGTATTTAAAGGGGAAGTTCATAAAAAAATTCTTCCAAATCTACTGGTGCCAGAAAGTGGCAGAGATTTGTAATTTATTTCTATTAAAAAATCTCAAGTCTTCCAGTACTTATCAGCTGCTGCATGTCAGCAGGTAGGGATATTTTTTCCAGTCTGGAGAGCAGAAGAGGTTTTATATAGACAGTGAATGCTCTGGACAGTTTCTGACATGGACAAAGGTGACAGCAGAGAGCATTGTGTCAGTATAAAGAGAATACACCAGGGAACTACCGGTGACCCTGAATCATTGATGCTTAAAACTAAAGATATGGCTGTAAATAGTAAATGACTTTACCAAATTTAATATATGGGAGAATTTATTAAATTGTAAAAAAAAAAAAAAAAAGGAACATTTTTGTGCAAGCATTATGTTGCATTAAATACTTTGACTTCTTATTTTTTGCACCTATCATAGCACTTTTGTAAAAGTGGGATAGGATATTTCCTCCTGTGGGCCAATAGGTTTTTAGTTTACACAAATTGGCGTAAATCACAACTGATATTTACATCAGTTCAAATGTGTTGCATCTCACTCCAACATATTTTAACTAAAGAAGTCATGTAAAATGTCAGCCTTTAGTACATTTTTCCCATTGTGTTTCTAATGATGATGTTTTATATACTGTCTCTACCTAGTCTATTGAATGTATTTTGCATTAACCCCATCACGGTCACCAGACGTTAATGGGCCGTAGAGTTGATCTTTGTGCCTGCATCCCATTAATTAAGGCAGTTAAATTTGACAGCTCTATCCACACCTGTAAGCAGAGCTGTTGGCAGAATATGATTGTAATAATAACACTGACTGACCCTATTTGCTTTTACACTTTAAAAGGTTCTCTACAGACGCTTCTATATTTAAAGCCATGGAGGCTTTAAAGTGATATTCTATAAACTAGTTCTCACAGCATCTCCACAATCTGTGACTTCTTGCCAATCTACTCCCTGCTTGCCTGCTGGGTTGGTGGAGGTCATGACAAGCAGTACATTTATCTGGCGTAGGGCACAGGGGCCGGGATTTTTTTCTTGATGAATCCCCCCTAAAGTTGGAGCCTCCAGGGTTCTATAACATGACATAGTACATTCTGTATCTCTTAATGATATACATTATTTCAAATAATAAATACAATAATAATAGTTATAATATCATAATAACCTCATTGATTCTTTAATGCACGATTTCAGATAAGGCATCTTTTGTAAATGATCAGCAGATGGATATTTTCCTGGTGATAAAACGGTCTGAATTTCCTTAAGAAGTAATTCCTGCACATCATCATTTCTTGATATATTGAAAATTAACCACAATAAAGAATTAGCTGTCTGTAATAAAAATACACAATTATAATTATTTATTTTAATGAATAGTATATAATTGATTTGCCTATGCATTAAATCTATGCATCACATTCTGTGTTTATGCTGGAAAAATATCCCACCGTACATGATAAACATACCCCTCCCCCCGCATTGCATTTATTTGTTTTATTTGTTGCATTTTCATAAAATCAAATGTAGGAGATAACAACCTTTACAAAACAGTAACATTTCAACTTTCTAGTACTATTAAATGAACACATACACTATATTTTGTTTATTTGAACTTACAGTTTCAACGCCCCCAATTTGGAGTTCAGTGAAAAGGCCAGATAGTTGTTTTTTCGTAAGTAATTGTTCAGAATTAATTGCATGGAGTAAGTCATTCTTCGGGGCACTTGCAGAGTTTAGTCCCTTGTCTATGTAATTTGTTACTGGTATCATATAAAAAAGATTGATAAAAGAAATAAAGTATAGCATATTAGCATTGCAACTGGAAATCAACACATCTTTTTATTGAATGAAAAGAGTCTGATGTATGTTTTCTCTGCATTGAGCATATTCACACATGGTAATTTTGGACGTTACTTATCATTTATAGCAAAAATTAGGACATGTCAACCAAAGCTTAATAATGATAATAATAATAATAATAATAATATGTATTTGTATAGCGCTTTTTTTTTCTATGCATACAGTACAGAGGTACATAATACACAGTTAAATAATTAGAATAAATAAAAATTACATAAATACAAAGTATAAACGAGACCTGCTCGTTGGAACTTTCAGACTACAACTTGGGTTGACACCAGGCAGGAGTGCTTCATTTGTCCATGGTCTAGCCATTGTACATAGTTAGAAATAAAGAATGAGTCAGCAACAACGCCAATGTCTGATTGCAAGTAAACATATAGGGGGAGATTTATCAAACTGGTGTAAAGTAGAATTGGCTCAGTTGCCCCTAGCAACCAATCAGATTCCACTTTTCAGTCCTCACAGACTCTTTGAAAAATAAAAGGTGGGATCGGATTGGTTGCTAGGGGCAACTAAGACAATTCTACTTTACACCAGTTTGATAAATCTCCCCCATAGAGTGCAGGAATGGCAGTGTTAACCATACTACTAATAGGAACAGAGCAATGCAACTCATACCCAAGGTTATACATCAAAAATTAATTCTTTTTATCAACCTTATTTTAGTAAAAAGGTATATATGCAAAATCTAAATAGTCTTCTTTTTAAAGTGTTCCTGTAATTCTAGGTGAAAATTATGAAAATTAAGGACATGTTCACCCAAGGTATATTTTCGTAAAATATAAAAAAAAGCTGATTGCAACAACGGCCATGATTAATGTAAAAATATACGTTACCTTGCCGTCTATGGAATCCCATATGGAGCATTTACACATAGTATACGCTCCGGCCGGGATCTCTAGCGGTGTCATAGAAAACATGTCACGGAGCGGCTCCGGCCGCACGCTCCATTATGTGCAGTGGGCAGTTCTAATGTGGGCGCCCACGGATGCGCCGGGATTAGAACTCAGCGGCACTAAAATCATCCGTCCGGTACTGCAATAATGGCCGGGATGATCTTTAATTAGACCAGCCATTCTGTGTTTGGCGGGTTTCATACTACACTACCATTCAAAAGTTTGGGGTCACATTGAAATGTCCTTATTTTTGAAGGAAAAACATTGTACTTTTCAATGAAGATAACTTTAAACTAGTCCTAACTTTAAACAAATACACTCTATACATTGCTAAAGTGGTAAATGACTATTCTAGCTGCAAATATCTGGTTTTTGGTGCAATATCTACGTACTGTAGGTGTATAGAGGCCCATTTACAGCAACTATCACTCCAGTGTTCTAATTGTACAATGTGTTTGCTCATTGGCTCAGAAGGCTAATTGATGGTTAGAAAACCCTTGTGCAATCATGTTCACACATCTGAAAACAGTCTAGCTCGTTACAGAAGGTACAAAACTGACCTTCCTTTGAGCAGATTGTGTTTCTGGAGCATCACATTTGTGGGGTCAATTAAACGCTCAAAATGGCCAGAGAAAGAGAACTTTCATCTGAAACTCGACAGTCTATTCTTGTTCTTAGAAATTACGGCTATTCCATGCGAGAAATTGCTAAGAAATTGAATAGACGGTGTGTACTACTTCCTTCAGAGGACAACACAAACAGGCTCTAACCAGAGTAGAAAAAGACGTGGGAGGCTGCTTTGCACAACTAAGTAGGAAGATAAGCACATTAGAGTCTCTAGTTTGAGAAACAGACGCCTCACAGGTCCCCAACTGGCATCTTCATTAAATAGTACCCGCAAAACACCAGTGTCAACATCTACAGTGAAGAGGCGGCTGCGGGATTTTGGGCTTCAGGGCAGGGTGGCAAAGTAAATGTCTGAGACTGGCCAATAAAAGAAAAAGATTAAGATGGGCAAAAGACACAGACACACAGACATTGGACAGAGGAAGACTTGAAAAAAGTGTTGTGGATGGATGAATCCAAGTCTGAGGTGTTTGGATTACAAAGAAGAACGTTTGTGAGACGCAGAACAAATGAAACATGCTGGAAGAATGCCTGACTCCATCTGTTAAGCATGGTGGAGGTAATGTGATGGTCTGGGGTTGCTTTGGTGCTGGTAAGGTGGGAGATTTGTACAGGGTAAAAGGGATTCTGAATAAGGAAGGCTATCACTCAATTTTGCAATGCCATGCCATACCCAGTGGACAGCGCTTGATTGGAGCCAATTTCATCCTACAACAGGACAATGACCCTAAACACACCTCCAAATTGTGCAAGAACTACTTACAGCAGAAGCAGGCAGCTGGTATTCTATCGTTAATGGAGTGGCCAGCGCAGTCACCAGATCTGAACCCCATTGAGCTGCTGTGGGAGTAGCTTGACCGTATGGTACGCCAGAAGTGCCCATCCAACCAATCCAACTTGTGGGAGCTGCTTCTAGAAGTGTGAGGTGCAATTTCTCCAGCTTACCTCAACAGATTAATAGCTAGAATGCCAAAGGTGTGCAATGCTGTAATTGCTGCAAATAGTGGATTCTTTGATGAAAGCAAAGTTTGATGTAAAAACAATGTTATTTCAAATACAAATCATTATTTTTAACCTTGTCAATGTCTTGACACAAAATTGTTTGGGTGACCCCAAACTTTTGAACGGTAGTGTACGTGTGAAAAATAGCCCAATAGTGCAGAACTGTGCACATTAATGATTTTGGTATTGTGTACAGTGTACTGTGTTATACTGTAATTATTTTTCATTTAGAAGACATTAAGGTAGACCAGGAGATTACCTGCTGCAAATATATTGTCCCAAGCTTCGGTATGATTTTTCCATGATTTTGTATTAAATTGTTTATGAAGATTTGCAGAGGTTACAATGAGGGGGCCTAAATAGTGCATCATCTGAGGAAAAATATATAGAACATTTTATATATAACTATTGTACAATAATAATATGACAAACCACAGGTTGAGTTAAGCCAAGGAACAAGGGACAAGGAGGATTTAGAAAGTAAGCCCTGATCTTGTCCCCGCCCTCTCTCTCTGCCTACTTGCCTCGCACATTCCTAGGCGACTGTGGACAACCACAGAGACAGTTCCTTACTCTGTAATACCATGAAATAAAAAACAAGGACAAGACATACAAACACACACATAAAAAAATTCAAATTGGCCGAGGTTAAAACCAAACTAGCAATGTGGTACAAAATCAGAATCCAAATAGCGGTAAAAAAGGTAAAATAAGCCAAAGTAAAGTAACCAGGTAAAGAAGACAGAGCGCAAAGACACATGGGATACATTAACACACTTTAAAAAGAAAGACTAATAACTAGCAAAGATTCATCAGACCAGAGAATTGTATATAGGAGGTCAGAATAGGAAAAGAATAGCGTAGAGTGTGGGAACCAGGCAACTTTTTCAAATAATGGACTACATCACCGGGATCCCTGTGTCAGTACAATCAGCTAATGTTAAAAAAAAACAAACAAACAATGTACTTGATGGTACTGTACACTTGCTTTAAGAAATCATACAACACTTACCAAATTTACAGGGGAACTATGAGACAAAACTAACCTGCTGATATCTTCCTATTAAGCTGAAGATGAAGGTATGTACTGTTTTACTGTAGTCCTCTGTAAGACAATTTGGAGCACTGGCCCGTCCCTGGAGTACTGATCCGCCCCCAGCTGGCCTGCCCCTTTTAATGATTTTCAGTGGATCGGGCTGGCTGGGGCAGGCCGCATAGGCGCTCAGGTGGTGGGGTAGTGCTCCAAATAGCCTTACTGGCCAGAGGAATGCAATAAAACTGCATAGGAATGGCACGGACGATGAAGGTAAGAGACATATCTTCATCCTCAGCACAATACGGAACTGTCAGCAGGTTAGATTTGTCTAACCTGCGGATAGTTCCTCTTTATAGTATTTAAATTTCTTCAAAAGAAACAGTTACTACACTGTCATAAAAAAAAAAAAAAACTTTTTACTTGTCACAAACACACATTTAAAGGTTTGGTTGGGTCTGGATGTTTAGATCCCCACCTTTCAGTAAATCAAAGAGAAGCTCATGGCTGAGCACTTTTCTTCTCCTCTCTCCCCATTCTGCAGATATGCTTTATTGGCTTACTAAAGAGTTCATATCATGCATTGAGAAGAACCTAGTGCTTCTACTGTCTTGTTCTAGTGCTCGGTAGGGAAAAAAGATCAAACTTTTTACATCTTTATGACATTTTAACAGTTTTCTCTAAGTGATGCTTGGGCTGAATGGCCAAAGCCATTACAGTTTTGCCCAAATAGACTACTGCACACCTATGATCATGATCAATCAGGAAGAAACCAACCGGCACCCTGCTGCAACTGCCAGGAATGGAAAGGAGTCTTTGCAAGCGGCTTAACTCTTTACATGCCGCGGTCCATAGAGAATAAAGAGAATAAAGAGAATGACGAAGAAGGAGCACCCTCTGTCACTCTGCAGAGCTAGAGCAGCAGGATCAGCAGGGGGTCAGTAGCGACTGTCCGGCATGTGAAAGATCTGACAAGGGGGGAAAGTTCTCCCTTTCACCATTAGCACCACTACTATTCCCAGGAATGGTGGCGACTCTGTTCCCCATAGTTAACCCTTTACATGCCGTGGGGTAACTACATGCTTATGTAAATGATTAATATTCTTTTGAATTAATATATACAACACCTTTTTTACTGACTGTATGAACAGCAATGCATCCTCTGTACATGCCTCCTGGAGAAGCCCACATCTTTCATTATATAGGACTGAGCATATTGCTGTGTGAAGAAGACATTGACATGTATCACAATACATGCTAAACATTTGTCGACAGACTGCATTATTTCCTCTGCATGCACTTACTTTCATATGTTAGTTTGTTAAGTTCAAAATACAAATCACCAACTTGGCCATGTTCATCACATACTCGGCTGACATGTGGAATAAAATCCTTAAGTACCTGCAAAAAATGTTTCAAATTTATCAAAATGATTTTGTAATTATGCATTAAACATTTTGTAGTGTGGATCATTGCTTGTGGTTGTTTGGATATCTTAAATCTAGGTTTACACACAGTAAAATGAAAGCAAAATATGGCCGTCATTTTGAGTGATAATAAAAGAATGTGTGACCAGGTTAAAAAAATGGCCATACTTTTCAAAAGCTGGTTGTAAATAATGAGCATGTTCTATATTTTGGCATTCATAATAATTTTGCTGTGTGTATACTGTTGGCTAATTACCCACAGACTTCAATGAAGCACATTTTTACATTGAAAATACAGCCAAAAGTATGGCTACAAGCTATGTTCACACACCATAAAAATGACGGCCATTTTTTTCGAATGGCTGTTATTTACCAACAAATAACAGCTGTCATTAGTAAATATGGCAGGCAAAGGCCATTATTAGGCTTTGGTGAAAGGTATATTGGCATTGCTAAAAGAGTTTGCCTCAAGCAGGCTCTATTAGCAGAACTCTGACCTAACTAATCAATGCAATGTGATAGATTTGCATTGATCAGTATAGGTAATCGATGGTATCACTGCATATAGAATGTCTCAAACTATTAAAATTTTATATTATTTACCCCGCATGGTAAATTAATGAAATGTACTTGTTAGGAATGTGACTTTACGCTCCTTGGTCCGCTGACTTTCTGTATTTTCTCGCTGTCTGAATTGTGTCTGAAATTTCCAGCCACATCCGCCTTGCCTGTCACACTTCTGGCAATGCAGGGGTTACTGCACTGCTAGATTTTCTCAGCTGAGCTTGGTGCTGGGATAAGAGGTGGTCCAATCACATGCTGGACCCAGTCTTTAATTCTGGATAAATAGCAGCAGACTCTGTTCTTTGTTCTCTGTGTTTCTGACGTCTATCGCCTACCTCGACTTTGCTTATTGCCACCAGCCCTGACATTTTGCATCATACCCTGACTATCCACCTGCTTATTGTTTTTCTACTGCGCTTCCTGACTGTTGCTGACCTGCTTTGTCCGACTTCCCTTATTATGTTTGTTTGTCTGTCAGTGTTTTGTGTTCCACATATCAAGAGTAGGGAACACCTTCGTGGTTGTCCATGGCCGTCTAGGGCCGTTTAGGCAAGTAGGCAGGGACAGTGGACAGGACTATTTTTTAACTAAGGAAAATCTTCTTAAAGGTCAGTGGTCGTCTTATACCCCAGGTTTCGTCTCATAGGAAGGGTGCTGAAAAATGTCGGAACCGGACTGGAGAATCTGTGGTTGCCGCATAAGGTGGGGGGCCCTCAAAAACAGCCGTATCCACGCCATATGTGGCGACCATATGAAGGGCAGAGCAAACTGCAGACGTCTGGAGTATGAAAAAAAAATACAGTAGAGTGACGCAGTCCCAAAAAAACACATCTCTTTCGCCTGTCTGGCCACCCTTGTATCCTACCGATATTACTGTACCTCCTTCTCTGCCTCTCAGATCTTGCTGCTGTCTGATGTTTTTTACAGATTTTTCTTTGCTGTGTGTTGGAAGAGGGGTAGTCTTATATGACAAGTATATCCCAAACTCAGGATTTTAACTGGAAAAGTCTTATACACACAGTTGTCTTAAAGAATCTAAACGAAAATTGGTACTGACAAAAATGGTGCTGATTACACAATTGTCCAATTGAGATTTTGTTTTTGCAGAAAAGTAAAAACAATATAAGGTAAAAACAGAACAGTTTAAGCATATTATTATGTCTATAACTTGCACCTATGCTTTGGAAAATAAAAAATAAAAAAATAATAATTTGAACCAAAAATGGGGCACAATATTGGTAAAGGTCCCTTTACCTTTTAGAATCATATAGGGCTTTGAAGTTTTTCAAGTTTTACATACAGTAACAGGGGCAACAATCAGGTACACTAAAGGAGGGAACAATCGGCTACAGCAACGGGGGATAGAGACAATGAACAGGGCAATTAGGGGTTAAAGTGATACGGCACCCTTTTTTCTATAGGCCAAACTCAGCTCTACCAGTCACAACATCTGAAAATGTACATGCCTAAAATACCTTATTTTTTTAAATTAAAATAAATGTTTTGATCATTAGTGGAGAGTGTTGTTTTCGGCCTTCAACCCCTTCCCTGCATATGACAAAGCGGTATGACATCGAAGTCTGTGACTTCCTGCATTACAATATGTGCCATAATGCTCAGGGGCTCTATAAAGCAAGCTCAGAAGCTGAGATCACTTCATAGAGAGTGAGGAACGGCTGCTATCAGCAGCTGGGTCCTCACAGTTAATGATAGGCAGCAATTGTGCTGTTACCCGCTATTATCCCTTGGGCATGGTTTATCACATGGCCACTTTCTTCCAGAGACAACACGACTCCTGCCTCCAGTTCAGGTGTGGTTTGCAATTAAATTCAATTCACTTCAATAAAACTGAGTTGCAAAAGCCCACTCAACCTGAAGGCAAGAGTTGAGCTAACTCTGGAAGACAGTGTCCATTTTTTTTTAACACTGGAAAACCCCTTTAAATGTCAGTGAAAGGAGCGACTTCTGTTACTGACAAATCGGAAACCCCCACAGTCCCTCCCAATCCTTTTCTCTGACTGAATGAGATGTAACACTTACCTTTGTGTGGTCCGGCAGTCTGGTCATAGACAGAACACCAATAATACAGATTAATGCTAAGCAATGGCATAGCATTGAACAGTATAAGCAATCTAATGATTGCTTGTACTAGTCCCCTATAGGGACTTAAAGGGAATCTGTCAGCACCCGAGCCTTACCACTGGTGCTCACAGTGTGCTCTACCTGGCAGCAGTCCCCTTGTCCCCAGTGTGTCACCAGTGTGCTCAACATTTGTGCAGCACTTTGGCACACCTCACCACTCCTTCCTCCTCCCTCTCCTTTATGAATAATCAATGCTGCCCAGCCTCCTGCTCACTCAGGTGTCAAGCATTATTTGTCAGAAAACTGATCTTCAATCAGATATAGTTGAATAACATAGCCTGTGTAGGAGCTGTGGTCTAGGGGTAAATCACCTGTCTAGTGAACACCATCAGTTTATTCTTTATTGTTCAGTTACCCTGATGGAAATGAAATGTAGTTTTTCTTAAACTTTTTTTTTTTATTATTTCGTTATTTTTAAGTGAGTTTCCATTCAGGTCCATTCATTTCCATTACGAAACTACTGGTGTTCTCTAGACAGTTGATTTAGCCCTAGACCACAGCTCCAACACATTGGGGCTCAGATATTTAACTATAACTGAGTTTTTCTTTCAGACAAACTGTCTACAGAGGACTGATCTGCAATCAGAGACACTGGCTGACAGCTGAGCGACCAGGAGGCCAGGTAACTGATTATTCATGAAGGAGAGTAAGGAGGAAGCAGTGGTGAGAAGTGCTAGGGTGAGGCATAAAGACTGTTTGACTCTTCTTTTACAGCAGGAGATTGGAGATGGTGCATTATTACATTGTTCATTTCAATTTCAACCAATAAATAATTAATTAGTTTTGCTATATGAGGGAAATATATTAAACATCTGCCCATAGCACAGGCCATAGCACAGGCATGGTGACAGCAAGTAAGTAGATGGGGACTTCACTGCCTTATCACCCCCCCAAACATACCCAAGCCCCCCCCCCCCCATTAGAAACATTACAAGAGGGGCATGGATGTCAGTGGGGAAAGGGGAGTTAAGAGCAGAAAAGAATACTGTCTTCCAATAGTTTTTTTTCTGTTTCACTTTACATTTAGTAATTAATGTACATTTAGTACATTTAGACTGTTTTGTTGTAAAAATAGGTAAATCACCTTAATGATTTGCACATCCATTGTTGCTACTTCTTTAATTTTCATCAACTTTGCTTGTGCTATTCTTCTCATGTGCAACCACTCTTCACCTTCACTGCGAAAAGAAAAACATTTATTATGCATGTAATGTTACTTTAACTAGGCCTTAGAAAGTGCTACCCTGTTCAGTGGGGAGCCAGGGTTAAAACTTAATCGAAATAGAATAGTTATTGTGGCAATTTAACCTAAACTAAACTTAAAACCATTTTCTTTGATGCTGTGGTTCAGACATCTTATTCCCCATCAAGAGTGCCAGTGACATAGAAAGTCACATTGTCTACAAGCCAACAAGAATAAGTTGCCCAAGTGCATTCTAAAACTTGTTGAGCTAGAGGCCAGACATAGACAGTTGAGTGGGCTATCGCACAAATGCCTGTATCCCCAGATGAGCATTGCAGATTTTCAAGGGAATTTAAAGTCTCAAAATAAACTGGGTGCCAACTGGTCTGCATCATTATAACATTCTCTGGTAAAGAAGGATTCCATTACTGTGAGTACTAAAGCTTCTTAAGAGACTTAGCAGGAAAAGGTCATGACCCCTACAACAACATACAAACCTAAAATGAAAGTGTTCCCTTGTTTTGTCTAAATATTCTCTGAATATCCGAACCAAGTGATGAATACAAATTGAGATGTGTTTACTGCTCTTTTGGACCAAGCATATGTGTACTTCTATTTCACACTTTACTAGCTACCCTAACTATCTCCAGCCCTACAGAAATGAGCAAAAACCTACAAGCATCCCTCAAGGGTGTTACTATAACTGGCTGTGGCACTGCAAGGTCCAGCCTGCCTGCAGGTACTTTTTCCAATAGTGGTGTTTCATCCAGGCCGCAGCATGAAGTTAATGGGCTTGCTAATTCACAACCTCAGTTTAAGGATAAGGGCCAGTTCACACTGAGCAAGAGATTTCCGCCGCGCTCAGTGTGCTGTTGAAAGTGAATGAGAGGGTGCGTGCTCCTCCATGTTTATTCTTTGAGCTGAGAGGAGAGGGAGCGGACGAGCTCACACTCTCCCATACACTTAAAGCAGGACACTGAGCATGGCGGGATTCCATTGCGGAGAGCTCCTCCACAGAATTGCGCCATGTTTGCTCAGTGTGAACTGGCCCTAACTGCTTAACTTCTTAGCCAGCCCATTCTTTCAGTGGCAGTTAAACACTGGATGCCATACCTTAAAAAGCTTGACTGCTTAAGACCCCAGAAAATAAGCTTATCATAGCGTGTCCCATTGTTGGAACCACTAGTGATTATCTTTATGAAGAATTCAGGGAAACCTGCCAACAATTGTTCAGTCTCCTTGAAGCATAATCATAAGAGCATCTACAGTTACGGGGCACACAATAAAATGGGATATCTGTAACATACAGACATTATGGATTAGAGAAATGCAGTGAGAACACAGGTAAGACTTATGAGTGGGTTTAAAGTGGTACAACTAATGCAATATATTAAACAGGTTCACTAATATATATTTATACTCCTCAGCTACTATTTTCTAAACTCTCTCTTAAAGCGAATGTACCATCAGAGATGCCAATGCCGTTGTCCTTTTTTTGAACCGCCAACTGGACCCCATGCATGGCGCCGGCCCAGCATTAAGTACTGGAAGTAGGACGGCTGACTCCCAGTGTGACAAACACCCCTCCCCTCTGTGACGCAGTTCCATTGATTATAAAGGAGCCACGTCACAGTGGGGAGGACAGATGGCGCACTGGGGACCGGCCAACCAGCATCCATTGCTTTGTGCTCGGCCGAAGCTGGGAATAGACCGGCGTCATGCATGGGAACATGCATGTAAAAAACTTAAAGCGATTTACCTCATGGTACATTTGCTTTAAGAGTTTAGAAAATAGTGCCTGAGGGGCATAATAATAACTATATATAGTTATATCAAAGCCAATACAGAGACTTATTCTAAGATCTATCACACTCAGAACTGTATGTTTAACAAAGCATCATCATCTATACCTACAAAAAAGAAGCTTTCTGCACCAATGTAAGAAGTGATTCTTTACTGTAAGAGCAGGGGAGGGGGTCTGGAGGGGGCGGAACTTAGAGTCCGCTTAATTCATCATTTTTTTCCACCAGAAAAATAGACAGGAAACCTACTCCAGCTCTGAGCTGGCGTAGATTTTCTGGCGCGCGCACTGATTCGCACGGGATTTATGTAGAGGCAGTCTGCCTCTATATAAATCTCCGAACTGTTAGAGCTGCGGAGACATTTTTAAGTCCAGCGCAGAAAACGCCGGACTTAATAAATGTCCCCCTATGTGTTATATGGAAAGACCTATGATATAAAAAAGAATTGTGCGATGCTTAATTTCCCCTGTGGTAGTGAAAATAAATAAAAAATACCATGCATTGTGTGAAACAAAACATGTATAGCATATTGTTATATAGGTGGAAATATATAATGTCTATATCATTTCTAAAACATCTTTATCTGGGCTAATGAACAGAAACACAGTACACAGACAATATTGTCACTTATCATTCCAGAGTTTTAAAGCTTTGTGTTTTCATTTTATAAAATATTTTTGAAAACAAAAAAAAAACATTTTATAAAAAAAAAAGAAATTAAGTATATTAGTATATATTATAGTAAATGACGTATATACTAATAGTAAATGATGTATATACTAAGGCTTCACACTGCGTTTTTGCTATTTTTTTCTATTTGTTTAATGCACAAATGCATCAGCTTTTTCATCTATTTTTCATCCAATCTTGCATAAAACAGATAAAAAAATTGATAAAAAAATGCAGTGTGATAACAGCCTTAACATATTTTACTTAATTAAAATGTAACATTTGATTACAAAAATATAATTATTTAATGTACCATTAAAATAATGTGCACTTACAGTGTAAGCAGACCATAAGCCTCTCCTCTATATTCTCTATACATTTTCCATGGTTTGATTTCCATTCTTTTGGGATGAATGCATTCATGTCTTAGAATTGATTCCATGAGAGCTGGATCTCCAATTTGTACTGACTTAAAAAATCCAAGGTTCATCTTAAAAATCCCTCCAAACTTTTGATGATATTTAAACTGAATCAGAGGAAAAACAAAATTCTAGAACATCAAAACTGAGACAATGTAATAGTAATAATATATAATAGTAATAATATATTCATCATACAAGAAACATACCATAATTTCATGTTGATTTTGTAGTCCTCCATTCCAAATGACATTTAGCAGGCTTCCAATACCAGGCAAATCCACAGGACCTGGGAGAGAGGAGAAAGGTAATGGTCTTTCTTTTGCAAAGGCAATACTTTCAGACCTTGTGTGGAAGTTTACTTTGTGTATAAAACTTTGGGCTATGCAAGGTGACACTAATAATGAGAAGGTCTTCATGACAGATGCTTTATATTCAATATAAATGTCTATATAGATGTCTCCCAGAGGAGGAAGTCAAATATAAGGAGTGTGTGTGAGTGGAAAGGATTGGTCTTTTATATAAAACAATACTACAAAAGGACATACAGTAGCCCCAAATATCATTGGTTAAGAGTTTGATGGGAAGGGCATGGAACAGTTTTGAAGTAAAAGAATGTTTATATAAGAATAGTAGGAATTAATTTGTTGTTTCCTAATTAAGGGGATGAACCAGTTCAAGAGACTCAAGTTCAAGTACACTTCTTGCCTAGGAAATACAATCATTCATAGCTGCAAACCTTTTTAACACAAAGATATGTCCATCTTTACTAAAAATGCAAATCTGGAGCTGTTTTAGAAGAATTAGATACTTTGTTGCAGTACTCAGCTTTACCTGTCAAGCATTACAATAAATATAGCAATTATACCAAAATTGAAAAAAAAAAAAAAAAAGATAATTTAGAACATTCCATACAAAATATAATTCTGGTGCATTACATTGTTTTATGTTTCATAAATTTTTATATTTTGAACTACAACATTTCTGAATTACCTTTTGAGGTTTCTATTTAAGTAATGCTACTCTATCAGTTTACTTTCTGTATCTGGCAACACTTACAGTTACAACTATTCCAGGTCCTGAAGAAAGAAAAAATGGAAAACTCAGCTTTTCCAGAATTCCAAATGGAAAGTTTACTATGTATTCTGCTGCTTTAAATCATTGTAAAACAAAAAAACTAAAACTCTGTTGGAGCTATTATGGTAGCCTTGGTGGTGAACACACAACTTTCCCAGAAACAGATAAGGAGTAAAGAGTGGAAAAAAATCTATTCAGTTTCCAAACAAGTTGGAAATAAACTAGAAATGGCACATACCTTTGATATACCAAGGTAGAGTATATTAACACTTAGAATATACAGCAGGTTTATCATAAATGAAAATACTCAAAAATAAAACAGTTGGGAAAGTTCAACTTCTCCCTACATATACACAACCCTGAACAATCTTATCAAAAAACTTAAGGGGGAATTTATTGTAATATTATTCTCATTATATAACATATTATCTATTGTAGATGGGCATAAGAATTATTCAGTATCTGCACAGAAGATTAATTAAGGTATGAATAATTCAGCTTTTCAGTCTTCTCTCCTGAAGTTCATCCTAAATAAGGGGCATTTTCCCCACAGAGCTATATATATATAGCCCATTGTTAGATTGCCTAAAAATAGTGACATTCTGTAAACATTGAACTACTTGAACTTCTTAAACTCCCAAGCTCAATAACCAGGATTGTTTTTGTCTCTCTATCTAAATAGACATACGAGAACAGTACTACTGAACTCACTTGAACCAGAAGTAGTGAAAGGACATGGGAACATACTTTCACAAGAGCCTTTTTTTCTCTATTCACTGGCTATTCAATGTTATATACTGAGGCTTTGAATAATAGTGGCATGCTCAACAGTTTTATATTTAGACAAACTCGGCTTAAGATTTTTGATTGCACATGCCAATAATGCTATTTTTAGGCAAGTTTTCTTAAAAAGTAGGTCTAAAGAGGTGTTCACAGGTTCCTCTAACAAAAAGCTCATTGTTTACAATTGAATGCTCTGTGTTATATATGGCTTTCAGCAATCTCTAAATACATTGGACAGTTTTTAAGTGTTATTTTGCTTACATGAGTATGATTTGTACCATTGTAAACTAGTTATAACACACTTGTAAGTACTTTTTAAATGTAGTGAAGTATTTTTGAATGCCACCATGGGAAAAGAAAATGATAAATAGAAACCATCCTATTCTGGGAATACTTTCCAGTTATTTATTTCTTTATTTTTTACATAACTGTTAGGCTATGTTTGCACACTGTAAAATAGAGGTAAACTATATCTGTAATGTAAAGGTCAAAATATGGCCGTATTTCTAATATAATAACATGTTCTATTGAAGTCAATGGGAAATTGGTTGTCAGGGTACACGTCATATAGAATAATGGCAGTTATCGATTACGGCCACCTAAATAATAAATGTGTTCATTATTTATGACCTACTTTTGCAAAATACGTCATCTGTTCACGGACTGTTTTATTTTCACTTAGAATAAATCCATCTTCACACAACTTCAATTGTATATTAATCACGGCCGTTGTTGCCGATGTGCAACAGTGGCCATGACTAATACACACCCTATGTGCACGGCACTCTAAGGGAATCTCCGGCTAGGATCGCTAGCGGCCATACAAAAAACTGACATGTCAGTTCTGTGCGGTCACTATTCATTGTATAGTGGTAATGTCAGGATGGTATCTTTGCGGAGCGTTATGCGTCCCTCTGCTCGTGCTGTGTGGCCGAGAAGGCGCTGAAATTCATGTATTCTGTTTGTGTTTTTGTTTGCAGTGTGTGAACACTGGTTTATATGCTCACTTTTGTTGGGAGACACACCTGCTGAGTTCTGTCTGGCCATGTCAGGGTTAACCTGTGTTTTGGTTCTGCTGTGACTGACAGGTTATCCTGCCAGTGGATCTGTTTGTTCTCAGCTGTCTGTGCTTGGAGATCAGGGGGATGGTCCAATTATGTTCTGGATCAGAACCCTGGCCTCCTATATAACTACCTCAGTCTCTGCCTGCTTGTGGATTCTGTTTCTTTGCATCTCCTGACTACTGCTTTGTATCTCTGACCTCCCTTGCTTGCTGCCTGCCCCTGATCATATTGCCTGTTTTCTGATTACGCCTTTGGATCCTGATTTTGTACTTTTGCTGCCCGACTGTTGTGACGCGGATTGTGGACTATTCATCATTGTGTTTGTCTGTCTGTTTTGTATTTGTGTTCCACCTAGCCAGTGCAGGGACTGCCGCCCAGTTGCTCGCCGCCATCTTAGGGCGGATAGTGGCAAGTAGGTAGAGGACAGTGGGCGGTGCTGAGCTTAGGGCTCACTGTTTTGTCTTGTCCTGCTGTCCGATTCCTAACAGGTAACACATCACTGACAGGTCATACAATGGAGTGTGCAGCTCTGACCGCACTCCCCATTATGTTCAATGGTGAATTGGGATGCAGGGGCACACAGCTGCGCCCGCATCCCATTTCATCACAAATAAAGATCATCTGGCCGGTACTGCGGTACCACCCAGGATGATCTTTAGTAACAGCGGCCGTTCTGTGACCCTGCCGGGTCACAGAACGGCCAGTGTTTCAAGATGTGTGAACATGGCTTTACAATTCTATTTAGCATACAATTAACCTAACCTTACAATGACCCCTGTTCCTGTCATACACAGACAACACCCAAAAAAATATAAGCCCCCTTCCCTAGACAAATGTACAGTAAATATTTATTTATGGAGCCCTAATAAATAGGTACAATGTAGCCACATATATAGGGTTACATAGCATCTAGAAAAATAGTATTAAAAAGTATACAAGTCTAGTACGATAAAGGGTATAGTCTAGTACAGAAAAAACAATGATCACAAACGTTGACTCACTATTTCCACTTTCTCCGCTGTGGGACCTTGCTAACTACAGTAGGTAATGGAAAAATGTATAAGTATGTATAGAGTAGAGCATACAGTGAGTCCAAGAAGTATTTGATCCCTTGCTGATTTTCTTTGTTTGCCCACTAATAAAGACATGATCATTCTATACTTTTAATAATAATAATAATAATAATAATAATGCTTTTATTTATATAGCGCACACAGATTCTGCAGCACTTTACATAGTTTTGCCAATTATTGCTCCCTGTCCCCAATATGGCTCACAATCTAAATTCACCTATCTGTATGTTTTGAGTGTGGGAGGAAACCGGAGTACCCGGAGGAAACCCACGCAAACACGGAGAGAACATACAAACTCTTTGCAGATGTTGCCCTTGGTGTGGGATTTGAACCCAGGACCCCAGCGCTGCAAGGCTACAGTGCTAACCACTGAGCCACCGTGCTGCCCCATGGTAGATGTATTCTTACATGGAGAGACAGAATATTAAAAAGAAAATCCAGAAAATAAATCTAAGGAATATATATTAATTGATTTGTATTTCATGGAGTGAAATAAGTATTTGATCCCTTATTATTCATTAGCAGTTCTGGCTTTTACAGACCAGTTAGACACTCCCAATCAACTTGTTACCTGACCTAAAGCCACCTGTTCTCACTTATCACTTGTGTGAAAAACAACTGTCCACAGAATCAGACAGATCACACAGATTTCAAGTCTCCAACATGGGTAAAACCAAAGAGCTGTCACAGGACCTCAGAGTCAGAATTGTTGACCTTCACAAAGCTGGAATGGGCTGCAAAAAGATTAGTAAGGTGTTAGATGTGAAAGTAACAACTATTGGTGCAATTATCAGAAAGTTTAAAGAGTATAACATGACAATCAACAGACCTCAGCCCGGTGCTCCAAAGAAGATTTCGCCTCGTGGGGTGGCAATGATGCTGAGAACAGTCAGAAATCGTCCTGCAACCACTCGGCAGGAGTTAGCAAATGACCTGAAGGCAGCTGGGACCACAGTTTGCAAGGAAACAATTGGCAACACTTTGCGCAACAATAGATTCACATCCTGCAGTGCCCGAAAGGTACCCCTGCTGAAGAGAGCACATGTGGAGGCGCGCCTCAAGTATGCCAATGATCATTTGAAAGATGAACCAAGTTATTGGGAGAAGGTTTTGTGGTCAGATGAGACCAAAATTGAACTTTTTGGCCTCAACTCCACCCGCCATGTGTGGAGGAAGAAAAATGCTGCCTATGACCCCAAGAACACTGTGCCCACCGTCAAGCATGGAGGTGGAAGCATAATGTTTTGGGGGTGTTTCTCTGCCAAGGGTACAAGGCTACTTCACCGCATCACTGGGAAGATGGATGGAGCCATGTACCGCACAATCCTGAGGGACAACCTCCTCCCCTCTGCCAGGGTTCTGAAAATGGGCCGTGGTTGGGTCTTCCAACATGATAACGACCCTAAACATACAGCAAAGGCAACAAAGGATTGGCTCAAGAAAAATCACATTAAGGTCATGGAGTGGCCCAGCCAGTCGCCAGACCTCAATCCGATCGAAAATCTATCGAGGGAGCTGAAGGTCAGAGTTGCCAAACGACAGCCCACCAACCTTCATGATTTAGAGAGAATCTGCAAAGAAGAGTGGGCCAAAATTCCCCCTGGTGTGTGTGCTAAACTTGTGGTTAACTACAACAAACGTCTCACCGCTGTGCTTGCAAACAAAGGCTTTGCCACTAAGTATTGAGTGTGTTTGGCAAGAGGGATCAAATACTTATTTTCCTCATTGAAATACAAATTAATTAAAATATATTCTTTAAAATTATATTCTGGATTTTTTTCTTGATATTCTGTCTCTCCATGTTAGAATATATCTACCATTAAAAGTGCTGAAGGATAGTGTCTTTATTAGTGGGCAAACAAAGAAAATCAGCAAGGGATCAAATACTTCTTGGACTCACTGTATGACTTATCAGATTGCATAAATAATAGCAAACAAATAAAAAAGGGGTGGTACATATTTAGGTTTTTACCTAACTTTAAACATAGGTCATATGGGTCCCAATAAGTATTACAAATCCTAAAGTATAAAAGTCCATACAATCTGGTCTAGTGAAAAAGAGAGGAGATCCAATCTCCAAAGCTATGCTTGGCTAAGTGACATCACTATGGGTGCCAGCATTAACTAAAAAATCTGGAACGAGTTTTGAAGAGTATGTTCACTTTCCTAAGGCAAAAAGTTTATTGTCTGTCAACTCCCCACATGCTGTACATTACTAAGCAAATCATTAGCCCAGTACATTGCTAGCTTACATGTAACAAAAAGGAGTTTATTATACTGTGCTGTGATTCTCTATAGAAGTAAGAGAGAAAGCTATTGTGTGTGCTACTGCTAAACAGTTCAATTCTGGTCCTTAACCCTGAAATGTAGTGAATGCTTAATAAGAGCAATCAGTGTGGATGTTTAGGATGTGGACCAGGCTCTCACCAAGACTTTCAGCCTACCAATGTGATGAGTGAATAGTGAGGACAGAGTGAACAAGGTAGAAGCGGTAGCCAGTCAGAGAACCATTAAAAGTGAGTGTGTAAGCAAGTGAGCCTCCCAAAAATTAGGCCAGACCTAGCATGGCATTGAGCACACAGAGAACCATTAAAAGTGAGCGTGTAAGCAAGTGAGCCTCCTAAAAATTAGGCAAAACACTGCATGGCATTGAGCACACAGAGAACCATTAAAAGTGAGTGAGAAAGCAAGTGAGCCCACCCAAAAATTGGAGTGAGTACAGGGGCTGGGATTTTTAGTGGACACGAACCTAGGTGCTGACAGCTAACTGGCTAGGCCAAATGTCAGTCACCATCAAGGGTACACCTGATGCCTCTCGACCGGGGGTGGTGAGACCCCGGCCATGGCTAGACAAAAAAACCTAAAAATAAAACAGCTGGCTGGTTTGCGGGGGAGCGATCGGTGGGCCCCCATCAACCAGTCCTGCTCCTCCGCAGACATCATTCAAGGAAGGTAGATGGTACTGGTGAAGGACCTGGTCAATCCTGCCTTCAAAAAGGCTATTACAACATCCAAGGAAGGAAAGAAGCAACAGGTAAAAGGCCTGGTCAATCCTGCCTTCAAACGGCTAAAACATCCAAGGAAGGTAGAAAGTGCTGTTCAGCAGTTTGAGCACCGCCTGTTGGCGCTTACCTACACCAGTGCTGCTGCGCCTAAAACTAAAATAGGAGAAAAGAGGGAAGAAAGCGGGGGCGCCTCCTGGTGCAATAAAAGATGGCAAGAGTATCAAACACGGGAAAAAGTGTTGCACTCACCTAGAGGAGTTGTGCTGGATTATAGGCACAACTCTATATCAGGCATAGTACATAGAACACCGCAGCTCCTGCCGGGGTACGTCCGAGGGAGTTGTACGATAAATGATGAAGTAAGCCGGCCACAGCAGGCTTTAGGACCATGTGAAGTCCCGGCTTGTGTAGGGCGCAGGTGTCCAGTAAACCACAGATTGGAGTGGTTATTTCATAAAGGGAATATTTATTAAAATCACAACGACGCGTTTCGGCCGCCGAATATAAGGTGGCCTTTCTCAAGTTTACACAACATACTGAAAAGCATGGGTTTAAATAGTGTAAAACTAAAATAGCCGGATTATGGCTACATTTAGAACTCACAGATGCACCACCTCGTATTGGCGTGCAAAAACCACGGTCCAATTACGTGTAAATTATATTTAATTTCCCAGAATCACGTATAAAATCGAACTTTTATTAGATATGCATTAAAAGTAAAAAATGTATTAAAACAAGTGTTTTACACATATGAAATCGGCACTTCACAACAGATCTAAGGTGTTGACCCTCTGATAGACTGGTATACTTAGGGATAGATTAGCCCAAATGCATAAAGATGAACCAAGACTTCATCCTGTGCATGCTGGGGGTAATGAGTAATCCCTGTGGGGATGAGTGCACCATATCTGCACTGTGACTTTTTATCATGATGGCTGTCTTGGCATACACTGTCAGTATGTATGATTCATGCACTTGCCAGTTTCTGTGATTGTACCTGCTGTATGAGACTTTTTTTTCATCTTCCAGGATTAGATGTTTCTCTAGTACTCGGCAGACATAGCTAGTATATGCATGGTTGCCATAGATTATCATAGAGGTTTTGTATGTGGCTTATGACATTATAGGATACTGGTATCTAACCTGAACCCTAAAGGACTGTCTCTGAGGGTCATTGCTATCCCTATTGGTCATACATACAGTTTTTGACGTGTAAGACTGCAGCCATAAAAGTGTACTCCTGATTGTGTGTGATTTGTCTGTGTCTTGGGGTTATCCTGACCTGTCACTCCAAGTGCTTATCGGAGGCCAGGCCGGGGTGAACACCCGACGCACACACAGAGTATACACACTATATATATCCCTACTTGTCTCCTACCCTACTCTAATATTCATCTGATTTTTCTATTTATTTAAACACAACTATTCTATATAATCTCTAAACAGTAACCATTGTGTTTTGTGAAGGTCTCCTGATGATCCCAGGGACATATCTGGTTGAAACGCGTAGAGACTTGGATTCAGAGTTACTTGTTACTTGTTGGATTCAGAGATACTTGTTTATTGCAATTTTTTCTGAAGTCTGGTTTCATCTTTATGCATTTGGGCTAATCTATCCCTAAGTATACCAGTCTATCAGAGGGTCAACACCCTAGATCTGTTGTGAAGTGCCTATTTCATATGTGTAGAACACTTGTTTTAATACATTCTTTACTTTTAATGCATATCTAATAAAACTTAGATATTATACGTGATTCTGGGAAATTATGGCTACATTTAGTACCCTCATGCAGTTGTGCGTAAGAGGCATCTCTTTGAAGGTAGGGACAAAGAATAACAATACAGTCTTCTTAAGAGGCCCCGGAATTTGAACGAATACACTTTCAATCCTTTGAATAGTCTCTAAGAGAGGGCAAGTGCGGTAGCCTGTCTATTACAAAGACCTGGTCAATCCTGCCTTCAAAGAGGCTACAACATCCAAAGAAGGTAGACGGTACTGGTGAAAGGCCTGGTCAATCCTGCCTTTAAAAAGGCTACTACAACATCCAAGGAAGGAAAGAAGCTACTGGTAAAGGCCTGGTCAATCCTGCCTTCAAAAAGGCTACTACAACATCCAAGGAAGGAAAGAAGCTACTGGTAAAAGGCCTGGTCAATCCTGCCTTCAAAACGGCTAAAACATCCAAGGAAGGTAGAAGGTGCTGTTCAGCAGTTTGAGCACCACCTGTTGGCGCTTACCCACGGCAGTGCTGCTGCGCCTAAAACTAAAATAGCCGTATTATGGCTAGATTTAGCCTCACACCCTCATGCAGTTGTGCGTAAGAGGCATCTCTTTGGAGGTAGGGAAAAAGAATAACAATACTGTCTTCTTAAGAGGCCCCGGAATTTGAACGAATACACTTTCAATCCTTTAATGAGTCTCTAAGAGAATGCAAGTGTGGTAGCCTGTCTATTAAAAAGACCTGGTCAATCCTGTCTTCAAAAAGGCTACAACATCATCCACAGATTGTCTAGTACGAAATGGACAACACAAGGATGCTAAATTAGGAACCACCATTTTCACTGTCTGTTCCTTTGAATAGTGGCGTGTATCTTGGAGATACAATAGATGACCAGACAGCACTGCAAAATAGCACTTGAATTGAAGTCAATTTGATTTTAAAATTTAAATTGAAGATTAGAAAAAAAAGACCATGAATGAGATGAGGCAGGCCTGGAACCTCCCAAAATTAGGCCTGACACAGTAAGAGTAGCAAGTACACAGTAAGGCTACCAAGTACACAGTAAGAGTACCAAGGGGCAGCAACCGCCATGAGGTTCCAAAAAGGAAACACAGGAAACCATTCAAACACTGGTAGCATATGGACCACCCAAAAACTTAGCCTGACACCACTGAAACAGACCCAGATGGACAATACAATCATCCAATTAAAATTATTACTAATGATTATGGCTAGATTTAGCTTCACACCCACATGCAGTTGTGCGTGAGAGCCATATCTTTGGAGGCAGGGACAAAAGATAACAATACAGTCTTCTTAAGAGGCCCCAGAATTAGAACGAATACACTTTCAATCCTTTAAAGAGTCTCTAAGAGAGGGCAAGTGCGGTAGCCTGTGTATTAAATAGACCTGATCAATCCTGCCTTCAAAAAGGCTACAACATCCAAGGAAGGTAAACGTACTGGTGAAAGGCCTGGTCAATCCTGCCTTCAAAAAGGCTACAACAACATCCAAGGAAGGATAGAAGCTACTGGTAAAGGCCTGGTTAATCCTGCCTTCAAAAAGGCTACAACAACATCCAAGGAAGGATAGAAGCTACTAGGGATGGTCCGAACCGAGTTGGGTTCGGGTTCGTATGAACCCGAACTCTCGGTAATGATTCCCGCTGTCCGCCCGATCCGTGCAGCGGGCAGATCCAGCGGGAGGACCGCCTGGAAAACTGGGATACAGCCATAGCCATAGGCTGTATCCCAGTTTTCCAGACGGTCCTCCCGCTGTATCCACCCGCTCCACGGAGCGGGCAGACAGCGGGAATCTGATGCCGAGCGTTCGGGTTCATACAAACTCGAACCTCGGAGGGTTCGGACCATCCCTAGAAGCTACTGGTGAAAGGCTTGGTCAATCCTGCCTTCAAAAAGGCTATAACAACATCCAAGGAAGGTAGAAGGTACTGGTGAAAGGACGGCAGAGGACACCCGTAAGTTGACAACCACACATAATATGGTTTGAAATGGACAAGACAAGGATGCTAAATTGAATTTGACTTTGAATTTGACTGTAGCAGTTGGGGTAACATTCCCTGCGACTTATGTGACTTCCCACTTCTCCCCCCACCTCTGTTGTGAGTTTTAATTTGACTTTGAATTTGATTGTAGCAGTTGGGGTAACTTTTCCTGGTTGACTTGCGGAAATGGCCACAGATGTGTTGCACCTTGGTGAGCAAGTCAGCCAAATTGGGGTATGTTTTAAGGAACGGCAGCAATACTAGGTTGAAGACGTGGGCCAGGCATGGTACATGTGTGAGGCTGCCGAGTTGCAGAGCCACCACCAGGTTTAGCCCCTTGTCACACGCAACCAAGCTCACTGCTAATTACACAGGGTAATTAGCAGTGAGCTTGGATATGGCTTCAATAAGAAATAAAGAAAAAATAAAATTAATAAACGTCAGCCTGTAAGTTGACCGGTGGGTGCGCTTATTAGTGACTGATGATGCCACCAGCTGCACTGAAGACCCACTCTGACAACACGCTAGGGGCAGGGCAGCCCAGCACCTCCAAGTCAAACTCAAACTCAAAATCCAATCAGCTTTTGGGAAAAGTGGTGAGTGACATCCAAGCTCACTGCTAATTGCCCTGTGAAAGATGGTGGCATATACTATATAGCTGCAGTTACCCACAGATTGTATACGACAAGCTCAAGAAACTAGTGTGACCTGTCCTGTATATTTTCTTATTTCTTCATTTATGACTGCAGTCACATCAAAGCTCACGGCTCATTGCCCTGTGAAAGATGGTGGTATGTACTATATAATAGTAATAATAATAATAATAATAATATAATAGTACTGAGGACTTCTTAGGGGTCTGTATGTAACACCTGTTTTCCACTTTCTGCCAGCAGCCGATCCCCACAGTGTCCTGCTAAAATCTTGGTAGCTGTGGGATACAATCCGAGACTGGCTGCACCTATACACACTCTGTGACACCACCTTTACTCTGTGCAAGCAGTTGTGAACTTAGATAGACCCTGCGTATGAAATACAGAAATCAGGAAAAATACTTGTGGTACCATTAGTTTTGGGGGTCTGTGGGATACAATCCATTAGTGGCGGCACCTATACACACTCTGTGACACCACCTTTACTCTGTGCACGCAGTTGTGAACTAAGATAGGCCTTGCGTATGAAATACAGAAATCAGGAAAAATACTTCTGTTCCCACTAGTTTTGGGGGGATGTGGGATACAATCCGGTAGTGGCTGCACCTATACACACTCTGTGACACCCCCTTACAATGAGCCGTGAAGTTCTATGCAGGTGTACTACAAATCCCAACAATACAATGTAGTACAGCAGCACCACCAGCCACAAAATCAAAAAAGAGTACTTAGCACTTCTTAGGGGTCTGTATGCAACACCCAATGTCCCCTTTTTGCCAGCAGCCGATCACCACAGTGTGGTAATGAAATTGTGGTAGCAGCACTGCAAGTCCCAACTAGCAGTCTGTAGTAATACTATTAAAAAAAGATTTGAAGCCCCTAAAAGGGATGTTTGTTTGTATTGCTAGTATTCCCTGCCTACTGGAACGCTAAATCCTACACTGACGCTCTCCCTGACCAGCAGCAGCTCTGTCCCTAATCTCTTTCAGTATGCATGTGAGCCGAGCACTGCCGGCTGCGCTTTTTATATGGCAGGGTCATCTGATCTGGCCAGCTGCTATCGACATGTATGGGTCCCACGTGATCGCAGGATGTACCAAAGAGTCTCCTGCATGTCTATTGGCTGAGAAATAGCACCCAAACTTACAGGAAATGGATGATAAGATTTTCTCAAGTATCGCAAGATGCTCGTCCGAGTAAAGAGTACCATCGAAAGCCCTAATGCTCCATCGAGTACCAAGCTCGGACGAGCATGCTCGCTCATCACTAGTTTTATTCTACACACATGCACGAGGTGTATTTGTGTCTTGGGATAACATGTAAGTCATATACAATCTCACAAGGATCCAACTATTGTACTTGGAATATCTGTAGAGCCTTTTTTTAGAGTTTTATTCTCCACAAATGCACGAGGTATATTTGTGTTTTAGGATAACACGTAAGTCATATACACTCTAACAAGGATCCAACTATTGTACTTGGAATATCTGTAGAGCCTTTTTTTAGAGTTTTATTCTCCACAAATGCACGAGGTATATTTGTGCCTCAGGATAACACCTATGTCATATACACTCTCGCGAAAGTAAAGTACTTATATATCTGTATAGGACCTTTGTATTCTGTACACCCTTTGCTCTCCTATGCCTAATCAATCTATCTTTCGCCCTCTCTATTTTTTTCTCTCAATCAATATATGTTTCTCCTCTCCGCTTTCCCAATAATCTTTTGGTCTTTGCTTTTGTACAATATCTTCTCAGTAGTCAGTACAGCAGCATAGAGCAGCAGAGTTTTGTCACAGAGTCTCCTTCCTCTCTCTCTTCAGACTGCCTCATGCGGTCATGTGACCGCTCCTCTTAAAGAAATACCGACGTCACACAAGGGGTGGGCTAGTGCAAGATCCCTGCTGATTGGATGTGTTTCAGGCATCAAGGTAAAGCGCTTTTCCCACCCGGAACACTTCCTGCTTTCTAAAATGTCGGTAGCTATTTTAGAAAGCAAGGGAAAAAAAAAATTCGGAGCGGACTTCCAAAAATTTGAATCCGACCGGACTCCGACTTTTGGAAAAATCCGAACCGGACCCCATACCGGCCGAACCGGTTCGCTCATCTCTAGTCACCAAGTCCAAGACCTCTTTAGAAAGTGATGCAAACTCCTCTGGAATGCATCCGGGAAAGCAGGAAATCAGTATTACAGGGCACGGTATTACCAGGGTTAGCGATCCCCGGCAATAATGCCGATCCCTGTAATGGTTAATATTTAATTAATAAAACAAAGTTTTGTTCAAAAAAAGTTATTTTCGTTCAATAGCTTAATTAAAACGAATCCATGCTTTTGCAATTAAATATACTGTTAATAAAAAATAAATATATAAATAAATAAATATGTTTATGTATTTATTTATTCACTGTATATTTAATTGCAAAAGTATGTATTAGTTTTAATTAAGCTATTGAACAACGAAAATAACTTTATTAGAACGAAAATGTGTTTTATTAATTAAATATTAACTACTACAGGAAGCTCTATTGCCGGCAATACAGCTGAATGTACTTAATAATACTTTACTTTAAAGGACAACTCCGGCGGGACCCCCCCCCCCAAAAAAAAAAAACACAGACACACACAGACAGCATACTCACCATCCCTCCGGTGACGATCACCACTCCATTTGCCCGCCGTCCGCCTCACCGTCACCGCCGACCGCCGTCCAGCGATGTCTCTGACTTCCGGGTCCTGGGGATGGAAAAGGCTGCCAGTGCGCTTGCGCACCGGCAGCCTTTTCATTGGCGGGAGCGCATCACATGGCTTCCAGCAACCTCAGCCAATCAGGGCTGAGCAAGCTGGAAGCCATGGGATGCACTCCAGCCAATGAAAAGGCTGCTGGTGCGCATGTGCACCAGCAGCCTTTTCCATCCCATTCACTCTCCATGAAGACGCCGAGGAGGAAGAAGACCCGGACCGCCCCCCGGCTCTGACGTCTTCGTCACCAGATGCTGCCCGGGAGAAGAGGACCGTGACGACCGTAATAGGTAATGTATACATTCTTTAACTTCTGGGCGGGGGGGTCGGGGGTCCGAAAGTGGGGGAAGGGGGCCAGACCGGGTATTTAACCACATTACAAAGTTATATAACTTTGTAATGTGTGTTAAATAAGCTAAAAAAAAAATTGCCGGAGTTGTCCTTTAATTAAAACAGCAAATGTTTCTTCTAATGATGCTATTTTTTTTTTATTACAATAGCAATATTAGAAGAAACATTTAGATTTATATGTCCACCCAGCTGATTGGCTGAGCGGACATATAAAGAGCCGGTCCACACTAAGCTCAGTGTGTCGGGGACCGGCGAACAGAGAAGATAGAAGATAGCAGAATGAAGAAAGAAGAGACAAGGCCTGGGAGGGTGAGCAGAAAGCTCTTCTCCCCCTTCCCCCGCACTACACCCACCCAGCAAGGAAGGGGGTCACTTAACCCCTTCCTTGCTGGCATGGGTGCGGTCTGACATAAGTCTGGCCCCCAAAGGGTTAAGTGGGGACCCTTACTTAACCCCCTGGGGGCCAGATTGTTCTGTATGGCACCCAAAGGGTTAAGGGGATGTAATGCATCCTTCTTTAACCTCTTGGGTGCCACACTGTAAGCAGCGATCTGTAAAGATGCTGCATACTGTAAGGTGCACAACATCGCTCACAATGATGGGTGTTGTGCTCCTGTTTGTGTGGGGTTTTTTTTTACGTTTCTTCCTATTTGTTTTTCAGATATCAGTATCCTGTTTACCACGGATTCGATGGACTACGTAGATGACCAGCGGTTGTTGGGATTTTTCTTTTAATAAAATGGTCAACAAGGGGTGTGGGGGTGTTTTTATTTGAATAAAAAATATTTTTCACTTGTGTCGGGTCTTTATTTCTTTACTATATAGACTTAGTAATTGATTCTGTCTATTAGCCGGCTTCCACTACTAAGTCAGGGCTTAGTGTTAGCCGGTATAAAATGGCTAAGTCTATATAGTAAAGAAATAAAGACACCACACAAGTGAAAAACATTTTTTATTCAAATAAAAACACCCCCACTTAACCCCTTGGGGGCCAGACTGATGTCAGACTGCACCCATACCAGCAAGGAAGGGGTTAAGTGACCCCCCTTCCTTGCTGGGATGGGTGTAGTGTAGGGGGGGAGAGCTTTCTACTCACCCTCCGATGTCTTCTCTTTTCTCTCTTCCTTCTGAGCTCAGTGTGACGGGACCAGCTCTTTATATGTCCGCTCAGCCAATTAGCTGAGAAGACATATAAATCTAAATGTTTTTATTTATATATTTATTTTTTATTCGACAGTATATATTATTGCAAAAGTATGGATTCATTTTAATAAAGCTATTAAACAACGAAAATAACTTTTTTAGAACGAAACTTTGTTTTATTAATTAAATATTAACTATTACAGGGATCGGCATTATTGCCAGGGATCGCTAGCCCCGGTAATACCGTGCCCTGTAATACTGATTCCCTGCTTTCCCAGGGAGCAGTAAACTTTATTAAAACAGCTAAACAATTGTTTAGCTGTTTTACTAAAGTTAATTTAGGGTATATTCACACGGACGGGCTCGCAGCGAGATTCTCGCGGCGAGCCCGGCAGGTCCTGGCAGATCCCATACACTACATACTTGCTGCGGTCTAAACGACCGCAGCGAGTATGTAATTATACCGCCCTTAACCCCTTCTGCTCCCGCCCGGCTCCCCCGCTGTAAGCATACTTTACCTGTCCTTGCTGCACGGGTCCGGCGTCCTGCTCTCCTGTCAATTAGTGTGTTGCCCAGCCGCAGCCACTGATCGGCCGGGCGGGAGAGCAGGACGCCGGACCTGTGCAGTAAGGACAGGTAAAGTATGCTTACAGCGGGGGAGCCGGCCGGGAGCAGAAGGGGTTAAGGGCGGTATAATAACATACTCGCTGCGGTCGTTTAGACCGCAGCAAGTATGTAGTGTATGGGAACTGCCAGGACCTGCCGGGCTCGCAGCGAGAATCTCGCTGCGAGCCTGCCCGTGTGAATATACCCTTAGATTCGAATATTCTATCACATATTCGATCGAACACGAATCTTTCGAATACTGCAGTATTCGATCAAATACTATTCGCTCATCTCTACTGTTCAACAGCCACATGGGTCCTGCAGCTCTGCTATCTGCATTGTCATGTCCCTGGCTGAGTGATTGCCCGCTCAGCCAATCAGTGACTTGAGCAATTGCTCAGCCAGGCTATGATGTTGCAGCTGGAAAAGTTGGGTATGTGACATACCTGGTTTCCAGCAGAAGATTACAGCCAGCTGCTGTGAACAGGATCTTGGAGGAATTGGTAAATTAACTTGTTTATTATTTTTTCTTACCCCTTACCTGTCTGTCAATGTCTTCATTACATACAAAACACACTCTTTTGGGTGTTCTTTTTGAAAGGTCCACTAAATTTAGTACTCACGGTGAAAGGACAGTGAAAAAAGAAGTGTTTGAACAATTAAAAACAACATCCATTTTTTGCAAATTAACATCCGCAAATAATTGTCATAAACATTCATTTGACGTCTGCGTAAGCACCGTCCATTATTAAATACACTGTGTTGGAGATTTATCAAAATGGTGTACAGTAGAAATATCTTAGTTTTCCCTAGCAACCAATCAGATTCCACTTTTCATTCCTCACAGACTCTTTGAAAAATAAGAGATGGGATTTGATTGGTTCTACTTTACACCAGTTTGATAAATCTCCCCTTGTGTGTATTTAGTGTCCGTCATTGCATTGACTTCAATGCATTAGATTGACAAAAAAACAACAAAACAAACAACAAAAAAACACCAATTTTCTCTCTCTCTCTCTCTCTCTCTCAGGAGCAGTCCTTGTATTTGATGGCTTGAATGTATGTGTAACTCATAACAGAAAGATAGAGGAAAATCAATCTCACATGCTTTCCTAGTGCTAGTAGCACTAGACATGGAGCTTCTCTCTTTTACACTTGAGTACTGTCTCTTCCTACTTCATCTCAGTTTTTTCTCCTGATAATTCTATACTTCCAGTCCCTCAAGCAAACATATCCTGTGACCTTATTTCCCTACAAACTAAATACTCAAATAAACAATGTCACCTACCTCCCCATTTAAAGTCAAAATCTCCTCCAAGATAAATATGAGCTTAAAGAGAATGTACCACCCGGTACATCCTCTTTAACATGAACCCACGGATCGATCGGCGCCGGCACGGGGAAGCCGGTGCCGGCGGTCCATTTTTCGGACCGCCGCCCGTTTCCCGTTCACGGCGCCATTCGATCCGTGGGTTCATGTTAAAGAGGATGTACTGGGTGGTACATTCTCTTTAAGCTCATATTTATCTTGGAGGAGATTTTGACTTTAAATGGGGAGGTAGGTGACATTGGCCGGTGCTGAAGCACTGGAGGTTGGCCCGCCCCCAGTTGGAGGGAATACCCTCCCCTCTATGACGCGGCTCCGTTCATTCTAAGCAAGCCGCGTCATACAGGGGAGGAAATTCCCTCCCACAGGGGGCGGCCGGGCCGACCTCCAGTGCTTTAGCACCGGCCAGTACCGCTGGATCGAACGGCGCCGTGCTCGGGAACCGGGCGGCGGTCCGAAAAATGGACCGCGGCACTGGCTTCCCCGTGCCGGCACCGATCGATCCGTGGGTTCAGGTTAAAGAGGATGTACCGGGTGGTACATCCTCTTTAAAGGGTACCTATCATGTAAACAAACTCATGACATGTCATAGTGACATGTCAGAGGTTTGTATTGGTTGGGGTCTGGGTGCTGAGAACCCCGCCAGTCGTTAGAAGGAAAGGGTAGACACATGCAGCGGTTGTGCATGCCCAGCCTCTTCTTATCCATCTCACTGCTAGAGTAGTGGTGGATGGAATTATAATGGAACCCTATAACTTCTGGTACAGTGATTAGCAGACGTTCCATAGGGTTCCATTATTATTCCATCCACCGCTACTTTAGTAGTGAGACAGTGATGAATAGGCAGCGTGCACGTGGCTGCTGTGTACAGTATGTATGCCCCTTCATTCTAGCAATTGGCAGGGTTCTCAGCACCCGGACCCCAACTGATACAAATTCGATTGAATATTGAAACCTATAAAAGTTAAAGGGAGATAAATGCTTGTTTCTTGAAAACCTAAAATCGACCACTTGGAAGTCACCAAGTCCACAATGACACCTCCGACAGGGATGCAAACACCTCTGGAATGCAACTGGGACAGCAGGGGAAGCATGCCTGGGATTATCTTACACTCCCAAGTTGCAGCATTACGCCACCATCACAGGCTCTCAACCAGGGCAGATTCGGCCTGTAGCCAAAATGGCCTAGAAACTGCCCTGGTTGAGAGCCTGTGATGGTGGCGTAATGCTGCGACTTGGGAGTGTAAGTGCCCCCCCCCCCCCATTTCAGTGTATGCTGGGAGTTGTTGTTTGTGAGGAGACAACACCTTGAGGTGTCTGTTCACTTGTACTTCCAGAATATTCTGAGGGCTGTGGGCTGTCAGTAAATGCTGGAAGTTGTAGTGTTTGCAGGTTTTGCAGTTGGAGGGTCCTGGGTTCATTGATTTATGACGCTTTACCTGCAAACAGGCCCGCTTCTGCCATGAGGCGGAATGAGTATTCCGCCTCAGGCGGCAGATTGTGCTCCCCTGCAGGGGGCGGCAAGATTTTCCCCGCCGCTGTCATTTTAGCTAAGTTTAACTTAGCTAAAATGACAGCCGCAGTCACGGCCTTGCCACGCGCTGCTCACTCTCACTGGCGTCCCCTCGTCACCCGTGACCAGGCATCCTTCTTCCTGATTGGTTGTGTGCGTGCGCCACTGACGTCCGCCGCGGCGCTACGCGACTGACGTCATGTCACCTGTCTCCAGGAAGCAGGAGCGCAGTTCCGGTCTTCGTCTGAGGAGGAGCGGTTTCCCTGCGTTGTGATAAGTTCCTGGGGTGGGAAGCAGTGGCGGACTGTAGCTCTGTAGCTGAGCTGTTAGCAGAGCAACAGGGGCTTCCGGATGAGCCCCTGCTGCTCTGATAACTTTCTCCAGCCCTGCACATACAGCCAGCAGCACCTGACAGCGTCTCCTCCCCTGACCTGGCCTGATGGAAGCGTCTATGTAAGTCCGGCTCTCTACTATCTCCCTATGGCTGAGCTGAAGGGGAGAGGGGAGGGGGTGTCACCATGGAACCAGGGCCAATAGTTCCCAGTGCCTTAAATGATGTTCCTCCTTAAGAAATCCCCACTCACTCTTCTGTTCTCTCCCCTCCCGCTCTGACAGACCTCCTGCTTCCTGGGTTTGCAAGCAGATGTCGGGACAGGACGGTAAGGGAGGACGGGGATGTCTGCAGATACAGTGCAGCTCCCTGCCTACCCAATATATCACATCACCTATATACCTGCTCCCTGCCTGCCATATACCTCCCCCTCACCTATATACCTGCTCCCTGCCTGCCATATACCTCCCCTAACCTATATACCTGCTCCCTGCCTGCCATATACCTCCCCCTCACCTATATACCTGCTCCCGGCCTGCCATATACCTCCCCTAACCTATATACCTGCTCCCTGCCTGCCATATACCTCCCCCTCACCTATATACCTGCTCCCTGCCTGCCATATACCTCCCCTAACCTATATACCTGCTCCCTGCCTGCCATATACCTCCCCCTCACCTATATACCTGCTCCCTGCCTGCCATATACCTCCCCTAACCTATATACCTGCTCCCTGCCTGCCATATACCTCCCCCTCACCTATATACCTGCTCCCTGCCTGCCATATACCTCCCCCTCACCTATATACCTGCTCCCTGCCTGCCATATACCTCCCCTAACCTATATACCTGCTCCCTGCCTGCCACATACCTCCCCTAACCTATATACCTGCTCCCTGCCTGCCATATACCTCCCCCTAACCTATATACCTGCTCCCTGCCTACAGAATACATCTCCTCACCTATATACCTGCTCCCTGCCTGCCATATACCTCCCCCTAACCTATATACCTGCTGCCTGCCTGCCATATACCTCCCCCTCACCTATATTCCTGCTCCCTGCCTGCCATGTACCTCCCCTAACCTATATACCTGCTCCCTGCCTGCCATATACCTCCCCTCACCTATATACCTGCTGCCTGCCTGCCATATACCTCCCCCTTACCTATATACCTGCTCCCTGCCTGCCATATACCTCCCCTAACCTATATACCTGCTCCCTGCCTGCCATATACCTCCCCCTAACCTATATTCCTGCTCCCTGCCTGCCATATACCTCCCCTCACCTATATACCTGCTGCCTGCCTGCCATATACCTCCCCCTTACCTATATACCTGCTCCCTGCCTGCCATATACCTCCCCTAACCTATATACCTGCTCCCTGCCTGCCATATACCTCCCCTCACCTATATACCTGCTCCCTGCCTGCCATATACCTCCCCTAACCTATATACCTGCACCCTGCCTGCCACATACCTCCCTTAACCTATATACCTGCTCCCTGCCTGCCATATACCTCCCCCTAACCTATATACCTGCTCCCTGCCTACAGAATACATCTCCTCACCTATATACCTGCTCCCTGCCTGCCATATACCTCCCCCTAACCTATATACCTGCTGCCTGCCTGCCATATACCTCCCCCTCACCTATATTCCTGCTCCCTGCCTGCCATATACCTCCCCTAACCTATATACCTGCTCCCTGCCTGCCATATACCTCCCCTCACCTATATACCTGCTGCCTGCCTGCCATATACCTCCCCCTCACCTATATACCTGCTCCCTGCCTGCCATATACCTCCCCTAACCTATATACCTGCTCTCCCTGCCTGCCATATACCTCCCCTCACCTATATACCTGCTGCCTGCCTGCCATATACCTCCCCCTCACCTATATACCTGCTCCCTGCCTGCCATATACCTCCCCCTCACCTATATACCTGCTCCCTGCCTACAGAATACATCTCCTCACCTATATACCTGCTCCCTGCCTGCCATATACCTCCCCTAACCTATATACCTGCTCTCCCTGCCTGCCATATACCTCCCCCCTCACCTATATTATATATACCTGCTCCCTGCCTGTTATATACCTCCCCTAACCTATATACCTGCTCCCTGCCTGTCATATACCTCCCCTAACCTATATACCTGCTCCCTGCCTGCCATATACCTCCCCTAACCTATATACCTGCTCCCTGCCTGCCATATACCTCCCCTCACCTATATACCTGCTGCCTGCCTGCCATATACCTCCCCCTCACCTATATACCTGCTCCCTGCCTGTCATATACCTCCCCCTCACCTATATACCTGCTCCCTGCCTGCAGAATACATCTCCTCACCTATACCTGCTCCCTGCCTGCCATATACCTCCCCTAACCTATATACCTGCTCCCTGCCTGCCATATACCTCCCCTAACCTATATACCTGCTCTCCCTGCCTGCCATATACCTCCCCCTCACCTATATTATATATACCTGCTCCCTGCCTGTTATATACCTCCCCTAACCTATATACCTGCTCCCTGCCTGTCATATACCTCCCCTAACCTATATACCTGCTCCCTGCCTGCCATATACCTTCCCCTAACCTATATACCTGCTCCCTGCCTGCCATATTCCTCCCCCTAACCTATATACCTGCTCCCTGCCTGCCATATACCTCCCCTAACCTATATACCTGCTCCCTGCCTGCCATATTCCTCCCCCTAACCTATATACCTGCTCCCTGCCTGCCCAATGCATCTCCCTCACCTATATACCTGCTCCCTGCTTGCCATATACCTCCCCTAACCTATATACCTGCTCCCTGCCTGCCATATACCTCCCCCTAACCTATATACCTGCTCCCTGCCTACAGACTATATCACCCTCACCTATATACCTGCTCCCTGCCTACAGAATACATCTCCTCACCTATATACCTGCTCCCTGCCTACAGAATACATCTCCTCACCTATATACCTGCTCCCTGCCTACAGAATACATCTCCTCACCTATACCTGCTCCCTGCCTGCCATATACCTCCCCTAACCTATATACCTGCTCCCTGCCTGCCATATACCTCCCCTAACCTATATACCTGCTCTCCCTGCCTGCCATATACCTCCCCCTCACCTATATTATATATACCTGCTCCCTGCCTGTTATATACCTCCCCTAACCTATATACCTGCTCCCTGCCTGTCATATACCTCCCCTAACCTATATACCTGCTCCCTGCCTGCCATATACCTTCCCCTAACCTATATACCTGCTCCCTGCCTGCCATATTCCTCCCCCTAACCTATATACCTGCTCCCTGCCTGCCATATACCTCCCCTAACCTATATACCTGCTCCCTGCCTGCCATATTCCTCCCCCTAACCTATATACCTGCTCCCTGCCTGCCCAATGCATCTCCCTCACCTATATACCTGCTCCCTGCTTGCCATATACCTCCCCTAACCTATATACCTGCTCCCTGCCTGCCATATACCTCCCCCTAACCTATATACCTGCTCCCTGCCTACAGACTATATCACCCTCACCTATATACCTGCTCCCTGCCTACAGAATACATCTCCTCACCTATATACCTGCTCCCTGCCTACAGAATACATCTCCTCACCTATATACCTGCTCCCTGCCTACAGAATACATCTCCCTCACCTATATACCTGCTCCCTGCCTACAGAATGCATGTCCTTAACTATATACCTGCTCCCTGCCTTCCCAACACATCTCCCTCACCTATATACCTGCTCCCTGCCTACAGTCCCATGGGGCGCCATTTTAATTTTCGCCTCAGGCAGCAGAAAAGCTAGAATCGGCCCTGCCTGCAAACAGGTGGAAATCATGAGGGAATTCTAAAGGAGCAAGCAAAAGTCTCACTGAGTTTACTTATGGTGCGTTGGTACAAAGAGCTATTTATTGGACAGATTATTTAAGCCAAATCCAGAATGGATTTTATAAGAAGAGAAATCTCAGTCTTTCCTTTATGACCTGTTCCCTGTTTATAGTCTGTTCCTGGCTTTGGCTTAAAAAATCTGTCAGATAAATGTCTCTGTGTAAATGCACCATGAGAGATGTGTTATTATCAATAATGAGTATTTCTAAGGGCTTATGCCCACGTTTCTTAAATTATGGTTGCAATGGAGCTGCATATGACTGCATAATGGGCCATGTATAAGGGGCACTATACTAATATAGGTCATGTACTGGGAATATCTATCTGTGGGAGGGCGCCCCCTAGCTATCAGCGCCCCAGGCTGTTTCCCCTCCCGCACTGTGCTAAAAACGGCCCTGCTCTCAACAATACACTCTAAAAACAACATAACCTCTCTTTAAATTGGAAAAAAAAAATACAAGGAAACCTTCATTCCTCTACATAAGCATGGACAGAAAGCCAAATTGTAATTAAAAGTTATTTTTTTTCCTGCACCTCTTTAAATCTTGTTGCCTATGACAACCACAGATGGCATAGGCAAGGGGGAAATAAAACAGCACCCATGGCACACTGTTATTGTGTGTGCGTGTTTGTGTAATGTGGTCATACATGTCCTACACATAAAGCGGTGTGGATCTCATGGAAAACCATGTAAAAATTTAATTTGAGGCCCTTGAGGTGAGCCCTCCAAAACTGTGTTTTACGTATGGAGCAGGTGATATGTAAAAGTTTTTTTATTTCAATAAACTGTCTTGCAACAATTTGTATGTAAGAGGAATTCAACTAAGCCAACAATGGTGCGAAGCGGTGCAAAACGGCGTTGGAGTGTGAGGTGGGTGACCAGTGGACTGGGACATGCAGCACCTATTGGTATTGGTAATCAGCATCCCGATTTGGTTTTGCACATATGCATTATTCTGAGCAGCGTACTGTAGCAGCAAAGCACTGGCACTTTACCTTTTGCACCTTATGCTGTAAGAATGTTTACATATGCCTTATATTAGTACTTATGTGGATGTATTGTCATTATTACAACTAGTCCCAGCAATCTGGTCCCCCGCCTCCCCAGGTCTTGTTTTTAATGTTGCATGTGTGTTTTTCTCTGTATACTATTTAATAAAGTGAATTATGGCATTTGGAATCATTCAGTCCTGATTGAATTTTTTTTGGGGTTTCCATTTTCTTTTTCTTGGTGTTGAATGGTGTATATAGTATGCTTGTAAAGTTTTACTATGGCAGCAGGTGATATGTAACATTTTTTTTTTAATGTAGAGCAGAGTGCAATAAGCTGTCCTGCGACAATTTGAATGTAACATCAAATAGGCCAGCGCAGGTGTATACAGGAGAACTATAAACTGCCTGCCTGTCTAAATAATTGATGTCCTGGTAGTCTATTCACTGTATGGACAGAGCTATATGCGGTGGTGTGTAGTACCCCTAACAAAGGCTTTTGGGGTCTTGGCCGCCTAAAATCTGTGAAAATCCTTACTGTCCCTAATCCAAGATCTCCCCTTCAAATTGTCCTGCAACTATTAGAATGTAGGAGCAAATAGATCAACTGAAGCCTATACTTAACAATGAGCAGCTGCCTGCCTGCCTGTGAGAAAAAGCAGCTGATGTGCTCCTAGCCAACCTATTCACTGTGTATCCAGAGCTCTATGCTGTGCTGTGCTGTTTAGTGTAGTAGTCAGGGGCGGATTAACGTTACCATAGGCCCCAGGCTGTTCACCAAGCCTGCCCCCCCCCAACTCCACTGTAACTATAGCAGCACTACCGTGGTGTTCATAGTACAGGATAGATAATGTCATGATGTCGTAATTTGTGCAAAATTGCAATTAAAAAAGGGATTTTTTTTTTGCAAATCATGGCAAAACTGTAGCTAAGAGGAATTTGTGAATATGTCTAGCTCACAGGTTTGGATTAAGAAGGGGGTGAGGAGGGTTTTACAGATTATTAGAGAAGGGAAGCTGTTGTCATTTAATGATTGTAAGAGTGAATTTGGATTATTGGACAATTATTTTGGTACGTTCAATTAAATAGTGCTTAACTACACACACTTGACACAGACATGTGAGTTGTGGGGGAACACAAATTGATTGATTTTATAAGGGAGGAGAGTCTGGGTAGGAAATGCGTAGGACCTATTTATAAGATGTTAGTTAGGGAGGTAGGGATTGTGCAGGTGAAGAACCTTAGGGAGAAATGGGAGCTTAGAATAGGTATCATAGAGGGTGATATATGGCAGAAAATTCTGAATAGTCTTAAAACATCTGCAAGAAATGCTTCCTACAGGATGATTTAGCTGAAGGGTTTATGTTTCCCCCTTAAATTTAATCAACAGGAATTGTAGGGAGTCATCGGAATGCCCTAGGTGCCCTAAAGATCTAGCGGATTTTAACCACTTGCTCTGGAACTGTGACGATATCCAGGGCTTGTGGAAGAGAGTAATAAAGTATATGAAAAAAAGATCTTAAAATGGACCCTGGGGAAGACTTGGGGACAATTTTATTGGGGGGTTCCCCACACACACACAGTTTTTGAGGAATGGAGAACCCTGGTGGGAAAAAAATTAAATACATGAAGAGATGGTAGCCAAGAAAATTTCGGTACGAGCACTCAACAGACACATGAGGTGTTGGCGCCCTTGGTATAGTGTACAAGAGGTTAGGGCATAAGAAGGGGGTGGAAGTGTTGATGTGGCATGTGGCCCTGGGAAGGGACGTGTGCTCAGTTATTTTGATACTCTATGGACAGGAGGGGGGGGGGTGAAGTTTAGTAGGCCATACGTATGGAAGGCCTGTTGTGTTTTTGTATTGAATTGGAAATAAAGATTTTGAAAATTAAAGAAAATTGTAGCCAGGAGACAATACACCACTGAAAGTATAAGTCTTTTTGGGTGGCAATGGGCCCCCAGGAGCTTAGTGTCCTGGGCTACCGCCCAAAGATGACCTATTATATTCCACTACTGAGTGTAGTAAGAAGGGCTTCTGGGGTCTTGCCTGCCTAAAATTACCTAAATCACAACTATCCCTACTCCCAGAAATCTCACTCAGTAGGTTCAAGATGAAAACATGTGAAAACAAGCTGCAGGAGCTTAGTTCTTATAGTTGGTCACATAAATAAGTCAGCCAATATGTGTAGAAGCTGTTCTCGCTGTGCCTGCATTCTCCTAGGGCCTGTTACATTCTCCTAGTACAAACTGATTGAGTCAAAGAGCTAGGAACTGATCCAGATGGAGCAAAGTTACTGGAAAGTCTAGGAACTCCATCTCACAGCATGAGTGTCAGCCAGGAAATCCCTCAGCACACTTTTCATCCAAGGTAACAAGGTCTGGGGCCTGTGTAAACCATTAGTACGGTTCTGCCAAAGCTAGTGGGCATAAGGTGGTGTGAAGAAAGGTCAATACATGGGCACAGGTTGTCTTTTTCTTCTTCTTTTACAAGTATTCTTCTCTACACTCCGACATCCTGGCAGGGCACATTACTTGAGACTCTCACAGCACCCTCCTCTCTACTACCGACGTGATCCAGGGTGCCGCTTGTAGCCCGGGACCGCGGCTATTATCGGGCATGGTCCGATTGCCATGCCCTCTAATTAAGTATTCAGATGCAGCTGTCAAAGTTGACAGCTGCATCTGAATGCGTCTTGCAGCCTGTACCCTGGTGTCTAGCGGAGGTGGACACCCTGTGTCCTCACCCTCCCAGGGTCTGCGCCGTAATGGTGCTGATTCCAGCTGGGCACTCGATTGCTTTCGGCTGCAGCAGCCGAAAGTAATCGAGTGCCGATCTAATTGATCTATGCAAGGGGGACTTCTAGTATAAGTGCAAAAAAAAAAAAAAAAGAAGTGTTATTATTAATTTAAAAAAAACACCTCCCCTAATAAAAGTTTGAATAACCCCCCTTTTCCCATGTTATAAATAAAAATAAATAAATAAACAAACATGTTTGGCATTGCCGAATGCCGAACGGATTCACACATAACGGAATAGCAGCGGATTTCACACTGCGAGTTCGCAGCAAAATCTGCTGTGATTCCCCACCTGTCACTTTCAATAGGATTATATACTGCCAACATAATTGTCATCTTCCTGTATGTAAGACAGCCCCCCTAACCCCCGCCGCTCGGTGGATATATTACCAGGTCCGCGCTCTGGCTTGCTTCGGGGGCTCCTGGCGTCTGCACATCCTGCTCAGCCAATGTATGCACCGGGCCGTGGGAGGTTAAGGGGGCTGCCTTTTACATACTTGCAGCGAGATGACAATTCCGCTGCAAGTATGTAATCCTATTGAAAGTGACAGTTGAAAACTTGCAGTGTGAAATCCGCTGCAAATCTATTACGTGTGGAAAGTATAGACAAGCATGGTAATGAATAATGTAGAAAAAGAGGCTCCTGTCAAGATAACAGGATCCTGAGTCCAGACTTCTGTTAGAACTCTCTTTATATTATTTGTTTGTAACATTTAAGAGACTGCATTATTAACGGGCATAATAAATCATGGTTATTCCAGTCATCCCATATCTCTATATAGAGAATAACACTTTGATTTATAGAAATTTTTATTTGATAATGACAAGAAACTGCATGTTGTTGACAAAAGGTTCAACATTGCATTTTAATGGTTATTTCAATATTGTCCACTAGGTGGCAGTGGAATACTAATAATGTTTTAAAATGTATTCCACTAAGACATCCGCATATATGACATTATTCTAGGTATAATAAACTTCTAAATTATTTGTCTATACTTCTATCACTTAAAAAGAGTTTTCTTTACTATGCAAATAAATTGTTATCATCGCAACAATAAAAAAAAAATATAGCATTCTAATATACTGTATTCTTTTTACCATGTTCAAAATATCTGTTTATTGTCAGCGAAGGAGAATATTATTGTTAGTTCAAAGACAGCACACTGATACATATCCACTCTTGCTTTCAGCTAAGAGGTAGATGCAAATGTATCTAGTCTAGCAATTGTCTGTGAGCTAGACAGCCTTGATTCCAGCTTCACAGTATAACCTATCTTGACAGTCATACACAGGATTTTAACATGAATGCGCGACAATTCAGTGTAAAAAATTATTCATATGGTAAGCAAGAGTTTCTCCATACAAAATATACTAATTCTACGAATAAGGAGATTTAACCCATACACAAATTCCAAACTGAGTTATCGAAAAGAATAAACCCAACGTAGGCTGGTTTCACACAAGCTTCATTTAGAAACCATTTTACTTCCGTAATATGGCTAAAACTCTTGCCCTGACCATAGGACTGATGACCTGAACAGCAGCACATCCCCCAAAACCCCTCTGGCTGGCATTACCATAGTCAGAGTCACCGATGTGGTCCCACGTTGCTTCCGTCTCCCTGCATGCCGGCGCACAAATGCCATTACAGGCGCCAGCATGCAGGGAGAAAGAAGCTACGTGGGACCACATTGGTGACTCTGACTATGGTAATGCCGGCCAGGGGGGTTTGGGGGATGCACTGCTACCGTTGTTCTCGTGGTGGTGGTATTAAGCTTTGAATTGTAATACTGACGGGGATGCTGGGCTGTGTGGTGCACTGAAGGAGGGAGGGGGAGTATTTATGGTGATGGCAGGGGTTGCTGGGCTGTGTGTGTGTGTGGGGGGGTGCAGTGTGATGGCTGCAGCTGATGGGAGGGATGGAGCCGTCAGCTGATACATAAGAGAGGACTAGTTGGCGGGAGGCAGCCATAACGGGCACTGTGGTATTTTGTAGATCATCGGTCTCCAAACTGCGGCCATCCAGCTGTTGCAAAACCACAATTCCCATCATGCCTGGACAGCTAAAGCTTTGGATTTGTCTGTCCAAGCATGATGGGAAATGTAGTATTAGGCTGCAGTTTGAAGAACCATGTTGTAGATGATGCAGACAATGTCTCCTGGAAGCCAGGTTACCACATCAAAAAACTTAAGGACTGAAGGACTAAAAAAGGGAAGTGATTTTAGAGGGGGGGGGGGGGGGGACTAAGAACAAGAGGACACATTTAGAGGTTAGTTGGGTGAAAGATCAGAAGCAACATGAAAAAAAATATTACTTTACTGAAAGAGAAGTAGATGTTTGGAACAAGCTTTCAGCAGATGTGCTTGGTAAATTTGCAATAACTAAATTTTAACCTGCCTGGGATAGATAAATATACATATCTATCCTAAGATAATAAGAAAGGAATTTCTATAACGGCAGACTAGATTGACCAAGTGGTGTTTTTGGCCAACAATATGTTTCTATGAGCAGTAAATATGTGAGGAAATCTATTGTGGTGAAGGCAAGGTCAAGAAAAATTTGTATCTCTCCAACCCTGCCAAGAAAAGAAGGCTTGTAACGAACATGTCTGTCTATATAATGATAACAGTGCAATCTCGCAATTGCATCCCTTAGCAAAGAGATTTTTTTTTTGGCTTAGGTGTACAATGAGCTCTGTCTATGATAGGATCCTGCTGACCTGCATCTGGAATGCAATAAAGAAATCTGTAAAGGCCCTATTTCACGGAACGATCATCGTCCGTATTCGGCCGATATCGGCCGCTACGGACAATAATCGTCCCGTGGAAAAGAGTGCAACGATCAGCCAACATCGTTCATCTGCTGCCGTCGATCTGCTGCCGTCGCTCCGTTGAATAGGAGCATCGGCAGCAGACGCTGCTATATCCTATGGGCTGCCCGGACGATCAGCAATCACCCGGGCAGCCCCCCTGCAGCTCCCCGCCGCCCCTCCTGCACTCACCCGCTCGCTGCAGTCGCGTTGAATAGCAGCAGCAAGCGGGGAACGAGGAGCAAACAAGCGCTTAGAACGCTCATTTGCTCCTCTAGATGGCCCATGGAATAGGGCCATTAGACGTCCTGTAGTTGGTCTGTTTTAACAGATTCAGGGATTCCTCAGAATCAGGGGCGGATTAACTTTACTATAGGCCTCGGGCTGTTCACCAAGTCTGGGCCCCCCCACCCCACTGTAAATGGGGCAGACCTAGCATGGTGTTCATAGTATAAGATAGATGATATCATGATTCCCTGATTTGTGGTAAAAAATTGCGGTAAAAAAGATACTGCTCAGAATCAAAGTTATCGTGGCTATACCCATCTTCTAGGTCTGCCACTTTCATCATAAAAGCTTCCACCTGGTCTTCCAGAGCCAAGGTGAGGTTTGGCATGTGGTTCTGTGCAATAGAAAACTCAGCCATCTTGGATTCCAAGAGTGTGGAGCAGTCTCCTAAAAGATTCATATCTTTCTCGAAACTGAGTAATACTTACTGGGTATCATGTTGTAATGGGGCTCTTAATTCAAACAACAGCAAGCAAAGCATTGCTTCTGTCAATGGCTTGTCTGCCATGACTGATAATTCAATAGCAGTGCTCTTCACTTGTGGCAATAATAAGGCCTGTGTCATGGCAGTGGGCTCAGGAGAAATGGCTCTACTCACATGTTCTGGGGATAACATAAGTTTCCTGACCGGATAGAGCAGCTGGCAATCCTGCTTGATAAAGCTCCAGTGCTATAGTAGAAGGTGGAAGAACAGCGTCAACCATCATGCAGTATGCAAGAAGCAATGAGGATGAGTGTGGCGTCATTACTGGAGACTCACCCAAGACATTCGTCAAGATTTCCTGGTTCACTTTATTTCTACGTTTGCTCCATCTGTGCCAGGGGTATAGTAGAAGAGGTTTAGCAACAATTTAATAGGGAATTATTGCACTTTAGAGATAATTATGAATCTGGGTACATAGAGATAAAAACGTGCATTGCAGGCCTGAGGAAGGCTCTATCTTATTTGTGAGCCGAAACGCGTTGCGTCTGTTAAATACCGCTTGTTATGATATTATACCGCTTGGAGATTCTCCTTGGTGGGAATTTGCTCAACTGCTACTGTCTTCACCTCCCGGTTTATCCGTGAGGCACAGTGTTATATTGAGCTACTGATAGTGTTGTGCCTACATATGCACAACCTGTACAGGTGAGTATACACTCTGTTCACCTCTTCTGCTTATTTTAAGCTGACCTTAATTACTGCAGTAGAAGGCGCCCCTCTTCTGCCTTTGTGTTTTTTCAAAATCTTAAAGCGGAACTCCACATAAGGAAAACTTATTTTTTATTAAAAGTACATTAAAAGTTATATAAATGCAAGGCTGAACGGCAGACTTGTAGACTTCAAGTCGGAATAGCTTCCAGCTAGTGGGTGCACGTCCCAATGGTAGTCGACCCCAGACTCCACTGGATACCAAATTAGGAACAGGAAGACGGTAATCTGATAGTGTTAAGTAAGTGATTGTTTATTCACCCATACATGTACAGCGACATTTCGACTCAAGCATGAGTCCTTTTCAAGCAAGTACATAGTGTTACAAACATGATATTTATACACGCTATCACGCCCCGAAGGCATGTCCCTCAATAAGTGACATCATTAAATAAACATTGCATAAGATATGTGTACATTTGTTCATCAGTGTAGTGATGTGAAAACAATTCATATATATATATATATATATATATATATATATATATATACAGTACCATATGCATTCACTTTCGTGCAATCAAAATATGTGTATATAAGTCCCCAGTAGTTCAAAGTAAATGCATAAATCACAAAGTTGTCCATTTTAGTAAGGGTACTATTACAGGGAACGATAAGTGGCCGAATTGGCCCTATCTGGCCAATTATCGTTCCATGTAATAAAGACAACGATCAGCCGATGATCGTTGTCATCGGCTGATCGTTGATATAGGTTCTGACCTATAATCGTCGGGGACCGACCGCTCACCGCTACGTGTAATAGCAGTGCACGGCCAATGCTGACGATAAGCAAAGAGGAATACATACCTATCCAGGTTGCAGGGCTCCTCTTCCTCTGAGCTTCTCACCGGGTCCCGCACGGCGGCTTCACAGCGGCCTGTCTCAGCTGATAGGCCGCTCGGCAAATCACAGGCCGGGACAGCCGCGGCCAGTGATTGGCTGAGCAGCCTGTCAGCTGAGACAAGCCGCTGTGAAGCTGGAGTGCGCGGCACCCAGGGAGTAGCACAGAGGAAGAGGAGCCCTGCAACCTGGATAGGTATGTATACAGTTTAAACAAAGGCTGCAAGGACATCGGTAACGATGTCCATGCAGCTCTTGTTCAACAATTATCGGCCTGTGTAATAGGCTCAGTAAACGAGCGCCGATCTAGCAGATCGGCGGTCATTTACAGGTATTATGGGGCCCCCATCGGCCCGTGTAATACCACCCTAAGAGTTAAATCTGAGGTCAGACTTCACTCACCGCCTATCTGCTCCACCAATCCTACTTGATTGTTATCACGCTACACACCACTTGTAAACAAAAGATCTGCCCAGATCCGGATGTATCCGCGTCGCATGGTGTGTCATCAGCCTCCTAGCTGGATACGATCACATGATATGTTGCGCGCATGCGCACCACCCATACAACTCAAGGGGCGCCATCTTGGAGTAGGCACATACCCTCCAGAGCTAAGTACAGATATATCAAAAACGGTGTAACAAAAGACTAGTCGAAAAAAAGAGGTTACAAATCACGCCTACTGTTCCTTGAGGTGGTCAGAAAAGGGTGTACAAAGCAGAAATGGCACTATCCCACTTATTACATTTAATTATTCCCTCTTACGAGCGATCAGACTCTGTCATAGTCAGATTAGCTGCCAGACCACCCTATATGACTACTCTCATAGGACAGATGTATCCTCAGTCACAACAAAATTCTGTCAATTGTCAATGGAAAAAAGGAAAGAAGAAATCCAGGAGGAAAAAGATACATTTGTAGAATTGAAGAGGATTCAGCGGGTCAGGTGAGTACAAGGTCCTTGATCCATCTACAACAAAGGAAAAAAGGGGAAATTGTTAGTTGTAACAATACTAGTGAATCCAAGTGATAATGAGGATAAGAATAAAAATAAAGAACAATAAAGTACTACTTCCTTTTACAGTGACATGTAAGTCGCATCACGGCTTTGCTCACTAGAGATATTAAAATGCTTTCAATAAAAAATCAACATTTAACCCATGCGGTTGAAGGGCATTGAGAGGTGTGATCCACTGAGCCTCCCTTTGTTTCAACATTCTCTGTCTATTACCACCCCGATGGGGTGACAGGGATTTAACTCTTACTAAGATGGACAACTTTGTGATTTAAGTATTAACGTGGACTTTGAAGGGACTTATATACACATTTTGAATGCATGAAAGTGAATGCATATGCGTATAAATTGTTTTCACATCACTATACTGATGAACAAATGTACACATATCTTATGCAATGTTTATTTAATGACATCAATGATTGAGGGAAATGCCTACGGGGCGTGATCGCTTGTATAAATATTACGTTTGTAACACTATGTACTTGCTTGAAAAAGACTCATGCTTGAGTCGAAACATCGCTGTACGTGTATGGGTAAATAAACCATCACTTACTTAACACTATCGGAGTGCCGCCTTCCTGTTCCTTAAAGGTTATATAAATGTGTCTATATAATGTATTACCATATCTGTACGGTTCTGCCACACTGGTAGCTGATAGAAATCAAGGAAGTGAAGAAAAATGGCCTCTGTTCCAATTCACATTGTCTCCTGCTGCTTCAGCTCTCCTACCTTAGGAGGCAAATATTCCATGCCTCTGTCTCACATTGTGTGTGTTTGCAGAGTATCGCAGAGTATCTCATTGCGAGAAACTCGCAGCGTGAAATCTGCTGTTTATGCGGTACATGTGAAGGCACCCTAATACCATATGTTCTGACATTCAGATTGTCAAAAGTTTTATTGCTGACAGGGATTCATGGAAAATCAGCAGAGGGGCATTATGTAAGCTTTAAAAAGGTGCACAGGAGCGAAGAGATAAATGATAAGTAAAATGGGTTTTAGAAAAAATTTTATGAAGTGGGATAATTTATAATTGCCTGGCCTGTATAAATATCAATGGCAATTCATGAAATTTGTTCAAATTAACAAGAGGTATTAGATAAGGATATTCTCTTCCCTCCTGTTTGCCATCTAACTGGAAGCAGAAATGAGAAGAAAATTAAAATATAGTAACTAAACAGAGAAAAAATTCCATTATATGCTGATGATATTTTCTTTATTTTTAGCAGATAAACAACTCAGCGAGAGAAGTAATTGATTTTCCAGATTCAAAATAAACCGAATAAAATCTATTTTTGTTATTAATAAATTACTTATTAAAATGAAACAAACAAACAAAAAGTATACATACCGGAAAATAAATGTTTGCGGAAAACACCATAATATGTCTAAGTAAGGATGTTTGAACCTGCAGTGCTTAGATCTTTTGATGGAGATATTGCAAATATAAATAAAATAGAATTCCTTTTAATAAAGAAAATAAGTATAGTGGTACCTTAGTTTAAGAATAAATTGAATTAAGAGCATTTTGCAAGAAGAGCTCACAGTTTTTCAAAATTGTAACTTTGATTAAGAGCATTGCTTTGGTTTAAGAGCTCTCTGTACTGGGTGGGAGGGGGAGCGGAGGAGAAGCATGGTCTGCATAGCGTGGTCTACAGCCCTGTACTCTGACCCAGGAAGTCTCCCTCACCTTCTAAATAAGAGCAGATCCACTTCAGGCTGGGGCTTGCATCAGGGGACAGGACTGTGGAGGTAATCACGTCATAATTGTAACCCCTCTCTCCCTGGACAGAGAGTGCTGCTATACTGTGTTCGCTTCTGTCCTGCTCATTTCTTCATTCTTCCTGCAGTCTCTGTCATCACTTGTGTTTCCTATCCTTTCCATTCCTGCTATAATGCGCCTGCACTTACACTCAGCCATACACACTGCTGCTATACAGTGCCTGCACTTACACTCACCCATTCACACTGCTGTATAGAAAAGTTTCTGTCACTGTCCTCCTGCACAGCTGCACACTTCCTGATTGGTCCATTCTTATACTTCACACGCTGCTTGCTATACTGTAAAGTAACTTATAAAATAAGATATATTGCTGTCTCTCATTGTTTTTGAAATCTGTTGTACACTGGATTACAAACATGGTCCCAGAATGAATTATGCTTGTAATCCAAGGCGCCATTGTATTATTAAAATTATTTTATTTTCACAAATACTATATAAACTAATAATTAGCCAAATATTAATTAAGAATAACTCTATCCCCACTGACACCTGCTGTTTAACTGCCTTGATGCTGTGGTCACTGTTGTGAGCTGCAAGGGGTTTAATGAAGGCCTCTAGGCCATCCATTTTAGTACTCCAAATACACTCTATACTACAACACAGTACTATCGCAATGTTTGTACGAGCATTCAAGCAGTCACCTGATCAATTCCCCTGTTACAATATTAGAAGTATTAAAAACCCCATCTGTGAACGTTGTCTACGAAGAGTGTGATAATCTTGGAGTCCGTAGACAATACTTATTTAGTATTTCTGCTTTTTTTCATTTCCTGTCAGTAGTGAATCATGCAAAAACACGATGAAGCCAGAACTATTAGTTATAACACTATATTAGTAAGTTATATAGATTAAGGTTAATAAGGTTTTATTCAAATATAATTTTCTTATAAATTCATATAATTTTCTATTGGATAACCCCTTAAGAAAATTAATATATCATTGTATGAAAATAACTAAATATAGCTGACAGAGCTATATTCAGAAATGTCCAAACTTTTTAAATGTTATTTATCTTGCACTGTGACTATCACCAAAGAAGTATCCAATGCAAGAACTGCTTTATTTCACCTCACCTCACCATAGATTAAAAAGTGATCAAAAAGTACCAATAGTACCAAAGTAAGTTCACCCCATGTTCTCTAATTTAAATCTCTATTCCCAATTGCATCAGCCCACTTCATTTATGTGACAACCACTGAATAAAGATGATAAGAGCTGGACGCACCTGGGCTTTAAGCCTCATTTGCATATTTGAAAAATGATTATATATATTGGTGAAAAGGACTATGAAGATTAAAAAAAACATGCCCGAAATCACAATGAATAGCTCCATCTAGCCATGGGCTGCTGTACTTCCTATTTTTCTGATGATGTCTATATCATCAGGAAATATGTCTAACGGAGAATGAGTAAATATGAAATTCATGCAGCTCATTTGACCTTTAGAGACAAATGATGTGTGCAATGATCTGCATGATCACCAATTGATGCTGCCTTTCAATCTGGAAAGGGTTATAAGAGAAACTTTCCCAGGAGCACAGCGCTACATTAAGGATGGGCATTATATGTGCTGGATAATAGTGATGAGCGAACATCCTAATGTTCGGTTTGGATCCCAAACACGAACCTATATATATACATAGTGATGCTTTGGATTACGAGCATAATTCATTCTGGGGCCGTGCTTGTAATCCAAATCACTCTTAAACCAAAGCAAATTTCCCCTTATGAAATCACTGATATGCAGACAATTGGTTCCACACACAAAAATAATGATTTATTATTCTGAATAGCATGTAAAACAAGTGAAACAAACATTCAGAAAAAGCTGAATATATGATATTATAAGTTACTGTACAGTAATGGAGAGGATGGGAGACACAAGGGCTGACAGAGACTGCAGGGAGTATGGAGGAATGTGCAGGACATATGTGGCACATAAATACAGCACTCTCTATCTGGGGAGAGAAGGGTTACAGCTATGAAGAGATTACCTCCACAGTCCTGTCCCCTGATGCAAGCCCCAGCCTGAAGTGGATCTGCTATGATTTGGAAGGTGAGGGAGACTTCCTGGGTCAGAGTTCAGTGCTGTAGACCCACTATGCAGACCATGCCCTTCCTCCACTTGCGCTCCCACCCAGTACAGGGAGCTCTTAAACCAAAGCAATGCTCTTAAACCAAGTCACAGTTTTGAAAAACTGTGAGCTTTATATATATGAATTAGCCCTAAAAAGGACTCCCGCTCCCTACACTGACTAACTACCACTGTGAATATTGCTACCTAGCTAAATTCAGATGCTGTCCCTGCTTGTTTCACTCTCCCTACTGAATGGCACAAGAATAAGGAAAGACTGAGAAAATTTGCCCCAGTACCACGTTTTTATCACATATACCTAAGGTACGTAATGACGCTAATGTTTAAGAATAGTGTTGAGCGAGCACTAAAATGCTTGGTTGCACATTACTCGAGAGCTTGCATTTTGCAATGCTTCAGTGCATGTCTCAAGTAACGATCCATATGATAATCAATGAGAGACTAAAGTATTTTTCCAGGTGCCCCCTAATCGGCACAGGGGGAAAAAACATAATAAGCAAACAATGCACAAATAGTGAAATAACATAACATGAAAATTACAAATTAAAGTGTGTATATAAACTAATCAGTACAGTACAGGTTCAATAAATACTATTACAGTTAATAAATATAAAGAAAATACAGTTCTCATTCCTGTAGAAGTTCTAATCTTCTACTTTAATACTTCTTCAATAAAAACCGAAAACGGCTGTTGCCCGCCTATGCAGCCTAATGGTTGAACGTTTTATCACTGGTCTGGCAAGCAGCAGCCATTCCTCAAGTTTCTCCCGCTTCCTCTGGCTTTTTCGTGTGCACAAAAACAATGTTAACGTTGCATCTCCTTGTGACATCACTACTGTGGGAAGGGTTTGTGCAGTAATGTGAAACAAAAAAATTCAAAACAATACGATACGGCCGTCACTAATGGGCCTTATTCTCTGCCATCAGCGGAGGTAGCTGAGGGGTTGGGGCAGTGTGTGTGGTCCGTCCTGGCCGGCCCCCATACCGGCGATCACCACTATTCACGTTATAGCGGCGGCCGCCAATACCAGGCATTGCTGGCGCCGCTGCTGCCCTTCATCTCTCCCCCACGTCGGGGGGAGATGAAAAAAGTGTCCCTCAGACCCCAGATCAGCCCCCCCCCAGTGCCCCGATAACTAACCCTCCTCTCCCCCGGCGGCCATCATTTCCAAGATGGCCGCCGCTATCGCTGTGAACAGACTATGTCTGTTCACAGCGATGGAAAAGTAAAAATGAATCAAAGTTCCATGCTCTCCGCCACCGGAGGTAGCGGAGAGCATGGGGCAGTGATCGGGGACCCCCCTGTGGGGTCCCGGTACAAGCGATCAGCAGTATATACTATATCCCGCTGATTGCTTGTACCATGTGCTGATCAGCACTTTTTATCCCCTGTCACCATAAATGATTGGTGACAGGGGATAAAAAGTGATAGTGTGCCCCCCCCCAAGTCTCCCCACACACCCCCAGTCACCCCCCCTACCCCTTATACTCATCTGATCCAGGAAGGTCCTTCCTCCTCAACGTCCAGACTGCTTCTGAAGTGCGCAAGCGCTCCAGAACCAGCCATCTCTGAAAATGTAAAGTGACAGGGACCAATTGGGTCCCTATCACTGAACTATGATTACTCTGATAGAAAATATCACAGTAATCATAGTAATATAGTGAAAAGGAATATGTAAAAGTACAAAAAGTGAAAAACATACAAAAAAATAAAACATACACTTTTTATTATAGTAATAATTGCAGTTTACTCCCAAATTACCCCTAACCCCCCCCCCCCCCCCCCAGATTACCCGTAACCACCGCAGGTTGCCCGTAACCACGCCAGGTTGTCCGTAATCACGCCAGATTACACGTAACCACCGTACATTGCCCGTAACCACCGCACATTGACCGTAACCACCCCAAATTGCTAGGGGCCCCCTCCAGATTGTCCGTAATCACCACAGATTGCCTGTAACCACCCCAAATTACATGTAGCCACCCCAGATTACCTATAAGCACTTCAGTTTATACGTAACAATCCCAGATTGTCTGTAACCCCTCCTAGGTTGCTGTAACCACCGCAGGTTGTGCATAACCACCCCAGGTTGCCCGTAATCATGCCAGATTACATGTAACCCCCCCACTGCACGTCGCCTCTGACCACCGCACGTCGCCACTGACCACTGCGAGTCGCCACTGACCACCGTGCGTCGCCTCTGACCACCTCACGTCGCCTCTGACCACCGCACGTTGCCTCTGACCACCGCACGTTGCCACTGACCACCGTACCTTGCCACTTACCACCGCACCTTGCCACTGACCACCAAACGTTGCCTCTGACCACCGCATGTTGCCTCTGACCACTGCACGTTGCCACTGACCATGGAACGTTGCCTCTGACCACCGCACGTTGCCTCTGACCACCGAACGTTGCCTCTGACCACCGCACGTTGCCTCTGACCACCACACGTTGCCTCTGACCACCGCACCTTGCCACTGACCACCAAACGTTGCCTCTGACCACCGCACGTTGCCTCTGACCACCGCACGTTGCCACTGACCACCGAACGTTGCCTCTGACCACTGCACGTTGCCACTGACCACCGAACGTTGCCTCTGACCACCGCCCGTTGCCTCTGACCACCGCACGTTGCCTCTGACCACCGCACCTTGCCACTGACCACCGCACCTTGCCACTGACCACCGCAGAATGCCTCTAAATACTGCACGTTGCCTCTGACTACCGCACGCTGCCTCTAACCACCTCATGTTGCCTCTGACCACAGCATGTTGCCTCTGACCACCGTACCTTGCCACTGACCACCGCACCTTGCCACTGACCACCGCATGTTGCCTCTGACCACTGCAGGTTGCCTCTGACCACCGCACCTTGCCACTGACCACCAAACGTTGCCTCTGACCACCGCACATTGCCTCTGACCACCGCACGTTGCCACTGACCACCGAACGTTGCCTCTGATCACTGCACGTTGCCACTGACCACCGAACGTTGCCTCTGGCCACCGCACGTTGCCTCTGACCACCGCACGTTGCCTCTGACCACCGCACGTTGCCTCTGACCACCGCACGTTGCCTCTGAACACCGCACGTTGCCTCTGACTACTGCACGTTGCCTCTGACCACCGCACGTTGCCTCTGACCACCCCAAATTGCCAATGACCCCCTCCAGATTGCCCGTAACCATGCCAGATTGCCGTAACCACGCCAGATTAAAGGTACCCACCCCAGATTACCTTTAAGCACTTCAGTTTATCCGTAACCACCACAGATTGTCTGTAACTACCACAGATTGTCAGTAACCACCCCACGTTGTCCGTAACCACCCCACATTGCCCGTAACCACCCCAGGTTGTCAGTAACCACCCCACATTGTCCGTAACCACCCCACGTTGCCCGTTACCACCCCACGTTTCCCGTTACCACAGCAGGTTGCCTGTAACAACCCTAGATTGTCTGTAACTACAGCAGGTTGCCCGTAACCATTCCACATTGCCTGTAACCACCCCAGGTCGGCGTAACCACAGCAGGTTGCCTGTAACCACCCCAGGTTGCCCATAACCACCTCGAGATTACCCGGAATCACCCCTGACTGTCCGTAACCACCTCCATATTACACAGAACCACCCCAGACTGTCCGTAACCACCCCACATTACCTGTAATCTCATTTTTTATTTTAGTTTAGTAACTGCGCTATTCTAATAACTATTACTAGCTGTGGTTTTGCTCCAGCAAATTGGCGCTCCCTTCCTTCTGAGCCCTGCTTTGTGCCCATACAGTGGTTTATGCCCACATATGGGGTAGCAATGTACTCAGGAAAACCTGTGTTACAGATTTTGGCTGAAATTTTTTTCCTTTTCCTTGTGAAATTTAGAAATTTCAAACTAAACCATCATATTATTGGAAAAATTTGAGTTTTTCATTTTTACTGGCCAATTTTGAATACTTTCCTCTAATACCTGTGTGGTCAAAACGCTCACCACAATCATGATGAATTCTTTAAGGGGTGCACTTTCGAAAATGGCATGACTTTTGGGGGAGTTCTATTCTGCTGACACTACAGGGGCACTGCAAACGCACCTGGTGCTTAGAAACGTCTTCAGAAAAATTTGCACTGAAAATGCTAATTGGCGCTCCTTCCCTTCTGAGCCCGTATGTGTGCCCACATATGGGGTACTCTTCTACTCAGGAGAACCTGCTTTACAGATTTTGTGGTGAATTTTCTCTCCTGTTCCTCGTGAAATTGAGAAGTTTCAAACTAAGGGAACATATTATTGGAATAATTCGAGTTTTTCATTTTTACTATCTGCTTTTGAATACTTTCCTCTAATACCTGTGGGGTCAAAATTGTCACCACACCCAAAGATGAATTCTCTGAGGGGTGTACTTTCCAAAATGGGGTGACTTATGGGGAGATTTTACTCCGCTGGCACTACAGGGGGACTACAAACGTACCTGGTGCTCAGAAACTTCTTCAGCAAAATCTGCATTGAAAAAGCTAATTGGCGCTCCCTTCCTTCTGAGCCCGGATGTGTGCCCATACAGTGGTTTATGCCCACATATGGGGTACCGTTGTACTCAAGAGAACCTGCGTTACAAATTTTGGAGTACTTTTTTTCTCTTTTTTTTTGTGAAATTGAGAAATTTCAAACTAAACGAACATATTATTGGAAAAATTCAAGTTTTTCATATTTACTGTCTAATTTTGAATACTTTCCTCTAATACCTGTGAGGTCAAAATGCTCATCCTACTCCAAAATGAATTCTTTGAGGGGTGTACTTTCCAAAATGGGGTGACTTATGGGTTTTTTTCTCTCTGCTGACACTACAAGGGCACTGCAAATGCACCTGGTGCTCAGAAACTTCTTCAGCAAAATCTGCATTGGAAAAGCTAATTGGCGCTCCTTCCCTTCTGAGCCCTGCTGTGTGCCCAAACAGTGGTTTACGCCCACATATGGGGTACTGTTGTACTAAAGAGAACCTGTGTTACAACCTGTTTTACCTGTGTCCATTTTTTTACAGCCCCCTTAAATGGTGAATACTTTCCTCAAGGCCCTGTACAGTAAAAATGCTCATTATACCCCTAGATTACTTCTTTAAGGTGTCTAGTTTCCAAAATGGGGTCACTTTTGGGGGTTTCCAGCATACAAGCTTCCTAAATCAACTTAAAAAAAGAACTGGTCCCTAAAAAAAAAAATCAGTTTTGGAAACTTTCACGAAAATGTGATAATTTGTTGATAAATTTCTAAGCCCCGTAACACCCTAAAAAAGTAAAATATGTTTATGAAATGAAGCCAGAATAAAGAGGACATATTGGTAATGTGACTTAGTAACTAATTTATGTGATACGACTTTCTTTTTTTAGAAGCAGAGAATTTCAAAGTTCATAAAATGCAAATCTTTTTAAATTTTTCATGATATTTTGATGTTTTTCACAAAAAACACACAAAGTAGTGACCAAATTATGCCACTAACATAAAGTTATAAGCGCATAAAGTGAGACAGGTCAGATAGGCCCAAATAGGCTTAGCCTTGAAGGGGTTAATGAACATTTGCCTTTAAACTATAACTTGTCCTGCGAAACAGAAGGATGGTGATTCCTAATCTGTAATTGTAGCTTTCTACTCATTTGTGTTTCCCCGCTTTAAGCCTATAAACTGGGCATGTGAATGCATAGAGAGGACTGCTTAACTCAAGAATAAAATGGAGAGGACTACTTAGACTCCTTCATTTGTGGCTTATTGCAAAAGAATGTAAAAACATACAAAGATAAAAATAGCAGATATGGAATCAGCGTTGTATATTCTTCTGGTGTATAATCTACTGATAACTTAAAATTAGCGGGTGTTTTGGAGGTGGAGTCCCTTTAAAACACATATTTAAAATCTACAACAAAAAAGTGACATTTTTGGGAGAGTTTTTCCAATTTTAATGCAATAGTTAAGTGGTTAAGGTGTAACTAAGTTATTAACAAATATTAAAAAAATGCCATGGGCCTACTTGATTCATGTCTTTGTGTCCCAATAACCATATATTTATGCTGTTATGTAGTTATTTTCCCAGCTTTCACCTCCATTTCAGTCACATCTTTTGCAGGTTTCTCTTTTCTTCTGGGCTTAAACCTCTCTGTCAGTCCTGCTACATGTCCTGCCCTTATTTCCCATACTGCTTATGATTATAGCCAGTGGCGTAGCTATAGGGGTTTCATCGGTCGCCATGGCGACCGGGCCCCTATGCTAGGGGGGCCTGTGTGTCCCCCCCTCACCACTTCCTGTCACTCTGTCTGCAGTTCTCATGAACTGTCTGTGATAATCACAGCCAGTTCGGGAGGAATGCACTAAGCCCTCCCTGCCTGGATTGACAATCTGGCAGACCAGTGTGCTGACCAGATTGCCAATTCGTTGGGGGCCTGCATCTAAAAAGTAACAGGCAGCGCAGGGGACAGCCCTTCCTTCCTGCCCAAGGCCCCCCTCCTTGTATGCTGCCTAAGCATCTGCTGGGGACGGCTGCCAGACACTGCTGACAGCCCATTACATTGCACTAGGACGAACATGATGTCTGCTGCTGTGCTGCACAAGGCTTGTGGCTACTGGTCCCAGGACGCTGATCAGTGGTGGAGAGGACAAAGAGACATGCCCCCCTGCAGGAAGAATCTCCGCCCACCGACTGCCGAAGAGGAGGACTATGTAAAAGCTTCTGTGTATGTGTGTCCCTGTATGGGTATTTACCTGACTGTGTACAGGAGTCTGTATGTATCTGCTTCTATGTACAGTGTGTGTTTGTGTGTGTCTCTATATAGGTATATATGTCTGTCTATAGGAGTATATGTGATTGTATGTGTCTCTCTGTATGTATGTTCATGTCCACATGTGTGCATGTGACTGTATGTGTCTCTATGTATGTGCTTGTGTGCACAGCATGTGTGTGTCCCAGTATATGTACCTGACTCTGTGTGTATATGTGAATGTATGTGTCTCTATGTATGCATGTGCATCTATGTGACTGTATGTGCTTGTGTGTACAGCATATGTGTCTCTGAATGGGTATATATGTGCCCGACCATATGTACTCATGTGACTGTATGCGTCTATATGTATGTATGTGCCTGGGTGTATATACAATGTGTGTGTATATATATATATATATATATATATATATATATATATATATATATATATATATATATATTTGAGACTGTGTATGGTCGGCTACACAAAACTTGATGGAAAATGCCCAAAAAGCCAAGCATAGCACCCATGTATATGTGTATACGTGAGCAAGTGACCCAAAACAACAAAATTCACCGCAGTACACATTGCACCACCAATTTTATTATTTATGGGGTGGGGGGAATTATGATATTTTGTGGAGGCTGAAAGGAGGCTTTGTGTGCCAGGGCTGTTTTCTAGTCCCAGCCTGGTCCTGTCTCACTCCCTATTCAGTTGTATCAGCAAATGCTGATATAGCTTAGTATACTGCTGGCAGGAGCCCCGGGCTTCCTCTCCTGCCTTTGGGATTTCTACTCAGTGTAATAAGGAGAAGAGTGATTAGGCCCGCCCCTATACACAGGAGCCAGACCAGAGAAGTCCAGAGCCCCAGAGAAGAGCAGGAACCTGGACAGGTAAGATTATCCCTAGAACTACATCTCCCATCATGACCTGTTAACAGTTCACGATGGGAGTTGTAGTTTTGCAGCCTGTGGCTCTCCAGGTTGCAGAACTACAACACCTATCATACCGGCTGTCAGCTTATGATGAGTGTTATAGTTCTGCAGTCTGTGTTTCTCCAGGTTGTAGCACTACCGCCTCCATCATGTTCTGCTGTCAGTTAATGATGGGAGTTGAAGTTTTTCAGCTGGTGAGTCAAAGATTGGCCTCTGACTGCGCCTGATCAGGTGGGATGGGGGGGGGGGGGGCAAGCTAAAATTTTGCACCAGGGCCCATCAGCCTTTATCTATGCCCCTGATTATAGCCCATATGATGATATAAGATACACTGAATTTTACTTTACTTACAATGGCTTTGTGTGCTCTGGATAGAATGCAGTTGGTCTTCTGGATCATTTCCCTGATTGAAAATCACAGACGTGGAATGCCTGTAATGCACTCTCCCTCGCCCAGCCAGCATCTGTTTTTTTAGATGCTGGGAGTGAAGCCACTGTACATATATGCACCGCGCTTTAATGACAGTGCAGCGCGGCTGATTCATTACAGCACGGCGCATATCTGTACAGTTTCCCCGCTCCAAGCATCTAATTACAGATGCTTACCGGGCGGGAGAGAGCCTGTTACAGGCATTCCACGTCCGGAACATGGGAATGCAGCCTAATAGGCTTGTAGCATCCTTTATTAAAGGGGTATTCCCCTAAATATAACTTTTAATAATAATAATAATAATAATTTTTATTTATATAGCGCCAACAGATTCCGCAGCACTTTACAACTTTTCATATGTTGCTGCCATGGTGAGATTAACAATTCATTTCATCCTTGTGATTATCTACTAGTCTCTTCCCCCCAGTTTGTGAGCTGCTCTCACTGTTCACCCCCTCTTTTCTGAGATGGCTGATGTAAACAAGTCCCTGGCAGGCTGTATCTGCAACTTTAAAACTAATACTAATGTAATACTATGAGGGTTAATCCCAGGTCAAGTTGCTAATGAGCTCACTGTAAATATCCCCCCTGGCATTACAACATTTCTAAAAAGTTGCAGATAGGGACTTGTTTACATCAGCCATGTCAGAAGGGAGGAGGGAGGAGAGGGAGGCGGAGAGAGGAGGCGGAGGCGCAGGTTCCACACAATTCAGCAGCAAGCAGCAGCTCAGAACTAGGGGAAGAAGACTGAAAGGATAATAACAAGTATGGGATGAATTGTTAGCCTTACCATGGGCAGCAACTTCTAAAAGTTATGTCTGAGCAAAATACTAATTTAAGATCACAAACTCCAGTTGTAAATCCGGGTGTACAATAAACTAATGAGCAATGGTGTGAACCTAGTTTCAAATGGAACCAAATAAAATAATATTATTATTATTATTATTATTATATTTTTTTTTTACTGAGCTGTTTCTGTAAGCAATAATATAGATTGATATGCTATGAGATTTTAATGGTTGAAAAAACCTACATCCATTTAATTAACCAAAACCATATCCATGCCTTAAAAACAAAACAAAACAAAAAAAAAAAACGGGTACCTGCCATTGCTGGCTAACACACAAACTCAACTTTTTAACCAGGGCCTATAAGCCTTCAGCAATGTCCCTGTCTAAGTGCCATTTATCTACAGTATGCTTGGTAAAAACAAAAAACATGAAATCAGTTAGTATAAACACAGTTATTATAAATAATGTCTTCCTGACACATTAGTGGATGACTACTAAAAAAAAATTTATTAAAATTACTTAAAAAAAAAAAAAAAAAAAAGAATAACAAAGAATAATGTGTGTAAAAGAATAATATACTCTAGCATCAGTCATAAAAAGGCAGGACAAAAAGGTCACTAAAAACATTATTTATGTTATTATACTCACAGTAAAGCATGAATGCTATGTTTTGAGAATATAATTACAGACACGGTCACTCTTCTCCTGTAAATGAACACAAATAAATTGTAAGCAGTGCAATACTTTAGTCTAAGCTTCTGCTTATTCCATCATGCTAAATAATTAACTTTTATGTTTTAAACAAAACGAAAACAAAAGTGGAAGAATGATGAACCCCTTTTAATATACCCTGCTGCTATATACTGCTGCTACAGTAGCGTGAGTGATGAAGTGACCTGCAGGCTGGGGTTGTCCCTACAATGAAGAAAGGTAGCAGACAAGAGTTGAGAGCTATAGCAGGCCTAGGGCACGGGAATCTTAGGCTCTGCTTCTTTTACACAGTCAGCAAAGATTAAAAGATGATTTTAACTGCTCTGTGAAAATAAAATAAAATATAGTAGACTGTAGGACAATGATTCAAGTACATTTTGTTAATCTTGTTCTAAAAGGTTTAAGAGAATAATACTCTGGTTTTGCAGTCCATGCATGCAATATCTGCATTTAAGCATTTCTACAAAGTGGTGTGAAGATTGATAGGAAATTATAAGAAGCTCTTGGCTGCATTTGTTAACAGTAAATGCAGTGCGGGACATTATCATGCTTACTAGAATGTATGACCTAGATTTTTTAAATAATTAAATGAAAGATGCCACAAAAATATCCTTTAATTCTAATCTTTTATTTTCTGAGTGTACAGTATATGGAGGTATTTATCTAGTGTTTAGCAAGTATGCTTGGGAAAGCATTATACTCCATTGAGCATTGGGGTGCTTGGAGTGTTCTGGTGCTTTTAACATATTTGTGTGATTATATTAACAGTTTCAGAGATCATGACATCACATTCACTATGATGCCAGGAACTCAAAAACTGCTTAAGGGCATTTTCACAGTAAATGTACCCTTACCAGTAAAAGTAAAAAACAATAAAGCAGCCATGGGAAAGCGCAATGATTGGCTCAGTGAGTTGTCACTGAGTGGTGGATAGATGCTGGAGGGTATCCGGAGGACCGTGGATAGGTAAGTATGGCTAATATTTGTATATTTCATTTAAACATCCCATCATGAAACAAAACAAATATTGTAAAGAAAAAAATGCTTGATTCAAGTAACAAAGCACTCGAGCATTAAAAAAGTAACAAAGCACTCGAACATTTAAGTGCTCAATTAACTCTAATAGAAAACTAGAGTCTAAAGATGATTTATGATTGTTGATTGAATAGATCAGCTTAATGCATATGAATTATATTGACTTATGTAAGCAATCGAGAAATGGTAAAATGTGTTAAAAATAGTAAATCTAAAAACAAACAAACAACCCCTTCAACATTTTCCCATGTTGCAATTAAGAAATATTTGGTATTGTCACTTGCGTTATTGTCGTTGTGCCTGATTTGTACAGGGAATTAGGTCAATTGAAAAAGAAAATCCAAATGCCAAATTTGGTCATATCAGAACCTTGAAAAAAGGAGTCAGAACATGGCAATGCAATTTTTTTCTTAATAATTTATAACAAGACAAAAAAGTATACAAATGTAGTTTAGTTGGAATTAAACTAACCTTTTTATACACAACAGTTCCAATGGACACTCAAATCTATAGCAAGGCCTCTGCCTCTCAGAGTTAATAAGCCTTAATATAACCCATCCAAAATACTATCACCATATAGCCCTTACACAATACAATTACACACTACAAGGCTATAATTAAGAACATTTAACAAATTTTATTAATATGATTAATAAAATCTCCAACTTAATAATACAGTGCCAAGAGGATCCAGCAATGGATACAACCACAGGCCTATCTATATCCTAAACTAACTCAAAAATGATAACAGTAAGCAAATAAATCCATTAGCTTTAATCATGCAGTATATCCACCTAGCCTCTCAAATCCGGTAAGCACTAATGTGCACAACCTATTTACTACAAGCCCATAACATGTGGTTACCCATAGTAGCATGTGGCATCTATTACCCCAACGCATGTTTCACGTATGTTAGCTCTCTCAACTCTCTTAACTCTTGCCTGTTACACTATTTAAACTGCAAATGCGGATTCCATCTGGGGAGGGACGCTGGTCACAGGAGGAACCAGGAATCACGCTACTTCCTTTACGCCTACATCACTGGAAAGCACGCCCGCCGGTGGAACGCAAGCGGGTATGTGCACAGAGAACCTTGAGGCCGTCCGGGAAGGGCGTCTGTGCCCAGTTGTTCCCTAAAGTAGAATCCTTTATACATTACTATCCCAACTGCATAAATAATTAATAAATAATTGAAATACAGAATAATATAAATATACAGAATATATAAATACAGAATAATAGTGCAGTGGCCTATTCCAGTTAGGGAATAACAGATACCTTCCTTGTATACATGTCAGGGGAGAATTGGGCACAGGTGGCCTTCCTGGACAGCCTCAAGGTTCTCTGTGCGCATGCCCACTTGCGTTCCGTCAGCGGGCGTGCACATAGGTTGTGCACATTAGTGCTTACTGGTAGGGATGGTCCAAACTGCCGAGGTTCAGGTTCGTATGAACACGAACGCTCGGCATCAGATTCCCGCTGTCTGCCCGCTCCGTTTAGTGGGTGGATACAGCGGGAGGACCGCCTGGAAAACTGGGATACAGCCTATGGCTATGGCTGTATCCCAGTTTTCCAGGCGGTCCTCCCGCTGTATCCACCCTCTCCACGGAGAGGGCAGACAGCGGGAATCATTGCCGAGAGTTTGGGTTCGTACGAACCCAAACCGAACTCGGTTCGGACAATCCCTACTTACTGGATTTGAGAGGCCATGTGGATACACTAGAATAGATGATTACAGCTAATGGATTTATGTGCTTACTGTTACCATTTTTGAGTTAGAATAGGATATAGATACTGTGGCCTGTGGTTGTCTTCATTACTGGATCCTCTTGGCACTGTATTATTAATCAAACTAACCTGTAGAATAAACTTTTTAATTTTACTGGATGATGAACTCCTTATACCTAATACATTATTGGATGAAATAAAGAGTATTTGTATAAGTACAAGTTGTCCTACATAAAAATTCCCCATATGACTCACTGGCAAAACTTAATTCATTTATAGGCTGGGTTCACACTACGTATATTTCAGTCAGTATTGTGGTCCTCATATTGCAACCAAAACCAGGAGTGGATTAAAAACACAGAAAGGATCTGTTCACACAATGTTGAAATTGAGTGGATGGCCGCCATTTAATGGTAAATATTTGCTGTTATTTTAAAACAACGGCTGTTGTATTGAAATAATGGCAGTTATTTACTGTTATATGGCGGCCATCCACTCAATTTCAACATTGTGTGAACAGATCCTTTCTGTGTTTTTAATCCACTCCTGGTTTTGGTTGCAATATGAGGACCACAATACTGACTGAAATATATGTAGTGTGAACCCAGCCATAAATTGTAAATAAAAGATAAATTACCTTGATATGCTTTCTAAGAGAATTCCCAGGTATTAAGGCCACCTTAAGTTGAGTAGAAGGATATCTGCAAATGCCTCATGTACTGTAAATTGTGATTTTCCTTTTTTTTACACTTTTACAAGAACATATGTTAACAAATTCCTCCCAGTACTTTAGCTACTATAGTTTGGCTGTTCTATTGAAGTTCGGTAATATTCGATTGGCGAATATTAATGAATTGAACCATAATTCGCGAAGCTCATCAAACGAATTTCTGGCAGCTTCGCCCATCTCTAACAAATATCATATTAAACTCATGTAAAGCCCTAAAACATTCTGAATAGAGAATTGCCAAAAAACAATGCTGAGGATGAAGGTAATAAAACTTCCTTCTTTCTCAGCATCTCCTGCCCTATTAGAATGTAGCAGCAGGTTGGATTCTTCTTATCTGCTGTTAGTTTCTCTTTAATTTCTGTTCCTGGGCATTGTGAAGAAATATAACTAATGGCATGTACTAAGTGTCTTTACAACAATCCTCCCACATTTTTACCTATACTATGTCACCTAGAGAGTATTATTTTGGTTTTACATAGCATAGAGCTCATTTCCACCCTTTCCTGCAGAAATTAAAATTTTCATTTTTCTGCATCCTTGTATGTGCTTTTTCCAGCTCATTACTTTGTGTAAGAGTTTTAATTGCCCTGGATCTCTCTGTTTTAAAATTTAAGCCATGACTAAAAAGGAGACCCCTAATTACACATTTCTTTGCTGTTCATACTTTTAATTGTAATCCTGTCTGTGATGATGATGAGAAGGTGCAGCCTACAGTATTATAAGGCTGAGCAGACTGTGTGAAAACAGTAAGTTAACACTTTCTGATCTGTCTAATGATATGGAGGAGGCTGATGGAAAGTGATCTGTTCAGCACTGTATTAAAAAGGTGACCCCAGTAGATAGAGAACACCATAGATAAAGTTTAGAACTCAGCCTCTTATTCCCTCGTCAATGGTCACAGAGCATGTCTAGTAAAGTCTCCCACACATGTCATTGGTACAGCTTCTATGTATAGCTGTCAATTATTCCATACTGTAAAGCATATCTCTAAGGCTTATAACGCAAAAGAAAAAAAAGAAGAAGAATCACATGCACACAGACACACACACACTAAAATGTTTCAGTATCTGGCTCTAATCAGAAAAAAAAATCTGTGATGCAAGTTGTAATAGAGGGTAATCTTCAGGAAAACTTCTTCACTTTGAACATTTTTGGGGCAGTGGGGCATGACTTTTATTGCCCAGGGATAGAGATGAACGAAGCGAATCTGATAAATTCCGATTCACAGCGAGTCGGGTGTTTAATTTGCCTCATTGCAATTTGCGAATTCGCCAGATTTGCTTCTCAAATTTGCTAAACATGGCGGCCTCAATATTAAACGCACACGTTAGTTTACACTTACACAGTTGCGAACATTATGCAGCTCCGAACATGAAACAGTTGAGAATATTACACAGTTGCGTACATCACGAGATAAACATTTGCATGTTTGAAAATGATTGTTATACCATTCCAATCATCGAAAAAATAGTTTGTTTCAATGAACACGGACAATTAGCGGCATGTTCGTACGAACATACGAACATAAGAACATGTACGCACCTCATCATTTTTAATGAAATTCGTTCATATGCAATTCGCGAATATTTGCTAATTCGTGCGAATATTCGTGAACTTCGCAAAACTCTCTTCTTCGCTTCGCTCTTCTCTACCCAGGAATAAATGCTATTCTCAGCCTGCCTGTATTAAAGCTGAAAATATGGATGAGATATATGTTAACTTAGTTTTTGCAAAAAAGAAAATCATTTGCTGCAGTTTCAAATAATAATAATTATGATTAATGATGATCTAATTATATTAATCATCCATCTACTTAAAGATATGAGTCAGGTTGAATCAATGTCAAATTCAGCTGAAATGAAATGTTTTTAACTAAATATTACACTGGTCAACCATGGGAAAAAAATCTAAAGGCAATCTTACTAAGTATTTGATCTTACTCATGTAAGGTCAGCAATTCAATTATGTTATTAATGGCACATGTATTTAACGGACAACTGTACAAATATTAAACGAGAAATTTGACATTTTAATTTATGTGATGACAACTAAATCATGCTTTTATCCATAGACATTTCTTTAATATTATGCTTTAAGATTGATGCAATATATTTAAAGTGGGATAATACAAATTATTTAAATTTCCTCCCAACCAATTATAATAAATCACTGTTTGAGGCAGTCTTTAGTGTGCATTTTATTAGCAGTGATGATCGAACAGTAAAATGTTCCAGTTTGAGTCGAACCTTGCACAGTAGTGGTGTTCGGTTCGACTCAAACCTCATTAAAGTCAATGGGAGATGTTGGGTTAATTTTTATACCTATATAGGTAAGGAGAAGCTGGAATTACAATCCAGAAGAATAAACTGAATACATGGAACAACTTAGTGAAGAAAATTTGGCTCTAAGAATGACAGGTTAAGATAGTAAGGTAGTGACATAGCAGAGTTGAGGCAGCAGTGACGTAGCAGAGTTGAGGCAGCAGTGACGTAGCAGAGTTGAGGTAGTAAGGTGGTGACATAGCAGAGTTGAGGTAGTAAGGTATTGACATGGCAGAGTTGAGGTAGTAAGGAAGTGACAGCAGAGTTGAGGTAGGGTGGTAGTACATAGCAGAGCTGAGGCGGCAGTGATGTAGCAAAGTCGAGGCGGTAGTGACGTAGCAGAGTTGAGGTGGCCGTGATGTAGCAGAGTTGCAGTGGTAGTGATGTAGCAGAGTTGAGGAAGCATTGACGTAGCAGAGATGAGGTGGCAGTTACATAGCAGAGTTGAGGCAGAAGTGACATAGCAGAGTGGCAGAGGTAGTGATGTAGCAGAGTTAGGCTCGGTTCACACGTTGTAAGAGTGCGGCTGTATTTGCGGCTGTAATTGTGCGGCGGTATTTTTGGTGGTTCGTGTGTATGCTTGGAAGTATAGGATATACGGCTGCACAGTGCACACTATGTATGAATCTACGGCCCTATCGTAAACGGACCCGTAAAAAATGAACAAGACCATTGTTTGCGGCTGAATATGCGGCCGTGGATTGACAGGCGGTCCGTACGGAGTACTTCAAAAATAGCCGGCAATGATGCCGAATGCCGATGCCTCTAATAGTTAATATATTAAATTAATCAAACACATTTTCTTTGTAATCAAGACACTTTCGTTGATCAATAATTTATTTCTAACGAATCCATCATTTTGCAATTAAATATACTGTAAAAAAAAATAGATATATAAATAAATGTATATTTATCTATATATTTATTTTTTGACAGTATATTGAATTGCACAATGATGGATTCGTTAGAAATAAATTATTGACCAACGAAACTGTATTTATTTCAACGAAAATGTGTTTTTTTAATTAAATATTAATTAGTACAGGAAGCTCTATAAGCCGTTAATTCATATGCCGGCAATAGAGCATTCTGTACTAATCATCACTTTACTTTAATGAAAACATCAAATGTTTCTTCTAATTATGTTGTGACAATAACATTATTAGAAGAAACATTTAGAATTATATGTGCGCTCAGCTGATTGGCTGTTCGGCTGAGCGCACATATAATAAGCCGGTCCGCAGCACACTGACTTCATTGTGCTGCGGACCAGCGAAGAGGACGCATCGGGGTGAGTATAGAGCTCTCCCCACCCCCTCCCCGGCACTGCACCCCTCCCAGCAAGGAAGGGGGGTCACTTAACCCCTTCCTTGCTGGGATGGGTGCAGTCTGACATCAGTCTGGCCCCCAGGGGGTTAAGGGGGATGCAATACATCCTCCCTTAACCCCTTGGGGGCCAGACTGTAAGCAGCGATCTGTAAAGATGCTGCATACTGTAAGGAGCACAACACCGCTCACAATGATGGGTGTTGTGCTCCTGTTTGTGTGTTTTTGTGTGTTTCTCCCTTTTTGTTTTTCAGATATCGGTATCCTGGGGATTACGTCGGATTCCATGGACTACGTCGATGACCAGCGTTTTTTTAATGTTTTTTTTAATAAAATGGTCAATGAGGGGTGTGGGGGTGTTTTTATTTGAATAAAAAAATTTGTAAACTTGTGTCTTGTCTTTATTTCTTTACTTTATAGACTTAGTAGTGGAAGCCGTCTAATAGACGGAATCCATTACTAAGTCGGGGCCTAGTGTTAGCCGGTATAAAATGGCTAACACTAACCCCCTATTATTACCCCAGTACCCACTGCCACCAGGGGTACTGGGAAGAGCCGGGTGCCAGTGGTCCCGGAGTGTCAAAATTGGCGCTCCTGGACCGGGCGGCAGCAGGCTGGTAAGATTTAGGCTGGGGAGGGCCTAAACCAATTGCTCTTCCCACCCTGGTGTTACCAGGCTGCTGTCGCTTGGTTTTTAACCCGGCTGGTTCTAAAAATAGGGGGGACCCTATGCGTTTTTTTTTAAAATAAATAAATAATTTAAAAAAACGCATAGGGTCCCCCCTATTTTGATAACCAGCTGGGTTAAAAACCAAACGACAGCAGCCTGGTAACACCAGGGTGGGAAGAGCCATTGGTTTAGGCCCTCCCCAGCATAAATCTTACCAGCCTGCTGCCGCCCGGTCCAGGAGCGCCAATTTTGACGCTCCGGGACCACTGGCACCCGGCTCTTCCCAGTACCCCTGGTGGCATTGGGTACTGGGGTAATAATGGGGGGTTAGTGTTAGCCATTTTATACCGGCTAACACTAGGCCCCAACTTAGTAATGGATTCCGTCTATTAGACGGCTTCCACTACTAAGTCTATAAAGTAAAGAAATAAAGACAAGACACAAGTTTACAAATTTTTTTATTCAAATAAAAACACCCCCACACCCCTCATTGACCATTTTATTAAAAAAAACATTAAAAAAACGCTGGTCATCGACGTAGTCCACGGAATCCGACGTAATCCCCAGGATACCGATATCTGAAAAACAAAAAGGGAGAAACACACAAAAAACACACAAACAGGAGCACAACACCCATCATTGTGAGCGGTGTTGTGCTCCTTACAGTATGCAGCATCTTTACAGATCGCTGCTTACAGTCTGACCCCCAAGGGGTTAAGGGAGGATGTATTGCATCCCCCTTAACCCCCTGGGGGCCAGACTGATGTCAGACTGCACCCATCCCAGCAAGGAAGGGGTTAAGTGACCCCCCCTTGCTTGCTGGGAGGGGTGCAGTGCTGGGGAGGGGGTGGGGAGAGCTCTATACTCACCCCGATGTTGTCTCTTCGCTGGTCCGCAGCACAATGAAGTCACTGTGCTGCGGACCGGCTCATTATATGTGCGCTCAGCCGATCAGCCAATCAGCTGAGCGCACATATAATTCTAAATGTTTCTTCTAATAATGCTATTGTCATAACATAATTAGAAGAAACATTTGATGTTTTCATTAAAGTAAAGTGATGATTAGTACAGAATGCTCTATTGCCGGCATATGAATTACCGGCTTATGGAGTTTCCTGTACTAATTAATATTTAATTAAGAAAACAAATTTTCGTTTAAATAAATTCAGTTTCGTTGGTCAATAATTTAATTCTAACGAATCCATCATTGTGCAATTAAATATACTGTCAAAAAATAAATATATATATAAATATACATTTATTTATATATATATTTATTTTAACAGTATATTTAATTGCAAAATGATGGAATCGTTTACATTTAATTATTGAACAATAAAAGGGACTTTATTAGACAGAAAATGTGTTTTATTAATTCAATATATTAACCATGAGACACATCGGCTATAGTGCAGAGGATCGCAAACCCCGGTAATAGCGATTCATGTAAAATGTGTTCCCTGCTTTCCCAGATGCATCCAGAGGTGTTTGCATCACTTTCTTAACATTTTATTTGTTATTTTTAGTTGAACCAGATTTCCAAGTAAATGACCGTATGTTTTGAGCCGCATGTCTATTTTTTCCCACGGCCGGAGTTTCACCCGCACATTTACAGCCGCATAAAAAATACAGCCGCACAGTTACAGCGTGTGAACCCGGCCTTAAGGTGCTAGTTATGTAGCAGAGTTAAGGTGCTAGTGATGTAGCAGAGTTGAGGCGGCAGTGACGTAGCAGAGTTGCAGGAGTAGTGACATAGCAGAGTTGAGGAAGCAAAGACAGAGCAGAGTTGAGGTAGAAAGGAAGTGACATAGCAGAGTTGAGGTAGTAAGGTAGTGACATAGCTGAGCTGAGACAGTATTGACGTAGCAAAGTTGAGGCGCTAGTGACATAGCAGAGTTTAGGCGGCATTGACGTAGCAAAGGTGCAGTGGTAGTGATGTAGCAGAGTTGCAGAGGTAGTGACAAAGCAAAGTTGCAGAGCTAGTGACATAGCAGAGTTCAGGTGGTAGTGACATAGCAGAGTTGAGATGGCAGTGACATAGCAAAGTTGCAGTGGTAGTGACATAGCAGAGTTGCAGAGGTAGTGACATAGCAGATTTGCAGAGGTAGTGATGTAGCAGAGTTGAGGCGGTAGTGATGTAGCAGAGTTGAGGCGGCAGTGATGTAGCAGATTTGCAGAGATAGTGAAGTAGCAGAGTTGAGGCTGTAGTGACGTAGCAGAGTTGGAGAAGTAGTGACGTAGCAGAGTTACAGAGGTAGTGACGCAGCAGAGTTTAAGCGGTAATGACGTAGCAAAGTTGAGGCACCAGTGACGTAGTAGAGTTCAGGTTGTAGTGTCACCCAGTTTTCCCAGAAATTGTATAGTAGGAAGTATAATGGAGGTCACTCAGCTTACCCGGCATTTTGTATAATGGAGGTCACCCAGCTTTCCCAGCATCTTGTATAGTGGAGGTCACCCAGCTTTCCCAGCATCTTGTATAGAAGTCAGTATATTGGTGGTCACCCAGCTTTCCTAGTATCTTGTATAGTAGTCAGTATGATGGAGGTCACCCAGCTTTCCTAGCATTTTGTATAGTAGTAAGTAAATTGATAGTCATCCAGCTTTCCTTGCATCTTGTATAGTGGCATAATGGTGGTCACCCAGCTTTTCCAGCATCTTGTATAGTAGGCAGTATAATGGAGGTCACATAGCTTTTCTAGCATCTTGTATAGTAGTCAGTATAATGGCGGTCACCCAGCTTTCCTAGCTTCTCATATAGTAGTCTGTATAATGGCAGTCAAGCTGCTTTTCTAGCATCTTGTATAGTAGTTAGTATAATGGAGGTCATATAGCTTTCCCAGCATCTTGTATAGTAGTCAGCATAATGGCGATCACTCAGCTTTCCTAGTATCCTGAATAGTAGTCAGTATAATGGTGGTCACCCAGCTTTGATATTGGAAAGAAGGAAAGCTATCGGTGGGCTATTTATTAATGCAAAAAATTATTTTGGGGGCAAATATCCTTGTGAAAATTACACTTTTTGCCATTGAGAAACATTTAGCAACAGAGAGAACTCTATTTCCTGGATATATATCTGTATGACAACAACACACGGTATAGGTATATATATATATATATATATATATATATATATATATATATATATATATATATGTATCTGTATTACAATAACACACGATATATATATATATATATATATATATATATATATATATATATATATACATATATATATATATATATATATATATATATATATATCTGTATGACTATAACACACGGTATATATATATATATATATATATATATATATATATCTGTATGACAATAACACACGTTATATTTTAACAGTATTTCACCCCCAAAACTGACAGATATTAACTTTTACCCACTCAGGATAGATGTAACTAAGCAACTCCTAAGTATGATTGATAGATTGGTATGACAGATGTACAGATGTTTTTTTTAATACTATGATTCAGCAATAAAAACTTACAGAAGTTGTCTTTTGGGCACTGAGTATGAATTACCAAATATTGGAGGTCACCCAGCTTTACCAAACCTAAGTATTGCTGTCTATGGAGAGAAAAATGTTATCTAGCTACTTCTAAGCTTTTACCTTAGTCCCTGAGCTTGTCCTTAAGTGCCTAAGCTTGTCCCTAAGTCCCTGAGCTTGCTAAACACCCCAATAACTAACTAACTAACTAACTAACTAACTAACTAACTAACTAACTAACTAAGCTAAATAGCAGCATGTAAGCAGACAGAGAGCAGTCTGTACAGCACAGGGAGTGAGCAGAAAATGGCATCCAGAACACATCACAGTGATATATATATAGGATGGTCATATGATTTTAGCAGCCAATGAAACCCCTGTACATCAGCAATGACGTTTCTGACACTTCTATAGGCTTTGCACTGATTGGCTGCAGAAAGGTACTAGAACTTGAACTCGAACCCGAACACTAACTCGAATGAACAGTAAAAAGTTTGGTTCGGTACGAGTTAGAGAGATGTTCAACTCGAACTTAACTTTTCTCGAATAGTTCGATCAACACTATTTATTGGTCTATGTATATTCACCAGACTGAAATCTGCACGTTAAATGTTTGAGAACAAACACAGGATTTATAATTTCAGAGGAAGAAAGCAAAAGATTTTTTTTTTTTAATAAGTATGCATTTTGCAATTACGGTACTGTCATTCATTAGTGACCTATAAAATCTACATATTTCTAAGACTAAAAACCATAAATGCTGTCTGATAGGAATCAATAGTATGATGTTAATAGAAGTACTGTAGTAATAGTAATAGAAGTATTATAGGTAATAAATGCTGGATTGATTTACACGGCAGAGAGTATGATACTACTGCCACTTACTAAACATTAACACATAAAATAAGATCTATTAACCTCTTAGTGACCGCCCATACGTATTTTAACAGCAGTCACAAATGGGCTTTATTCCGATACATAGGCCTACAGTGCCTGTGCAGTGTATTGGATCAGTGATCAATGATCACTGTTTAGTAATACATTAGTGTACAGTAATGTACACTAGTGTAAAAGTAAAAAAAAAAGTGCACCAAAACACAATCCCCCCATAATAAAAATGCATTACATTCCCTATACACAATAAACCATTGCATAAAACAGATCAAAAACACAAATCCTAAACATGTTTGTTATCGCCACGTCTGTAATGACCCAATCTATAAAATTATATCATTAATTTTATCGCGCACGGTCATAAAAAAAAAAAGTACCAGAATTGCTGTAATTTATCAATCTGCTTTAGAAAATATGTCATAAAAGAGATTTAAAAAAGTCACATATATGTTAAGCCTGGTATGAATAGAAACTACACATCTTCCTGCAAATACGCCCAAAACCAGCTCTGTAGTGCTAAAGATAAGATTGCTATGGATGTTGCAATGTGGCAACAGTTTTTGTAGGTTTTTGTTAGGAAGATAGTTTATATTGTGGTAATAATTAAAAAAAATAAAAACAGACTGCCCTTAACCACCCCAGATTGCCTGTAACCACCCCACATTGCCCGTCACCACCCCAGGATTCCTGTAACCACCCCATATAGCTGTCAGTGAACACCCCCAGATTGCCCATCACCACCCCAGATAACCAGTAAACACCCCCAGATTGCCTGTAACCACCCAAACAGTTTTCCTCTATCCCCCCTTCCCAACTCAACCTCACCCCCAAATCAAACCTACTTCCCCCCTCCCCTTACCCCATCCCTTCTCATCCAGATGAAGTAAATATCAAGTGAGTCTCCTATCTGGTAGTTGGAGCTTACCAAACAAAATATTCAATGCCTCCTTATTATACCACTCCGTGTACCTGAAGACCATCATAAGACCTTATATCTCTGCAGATGGGAAATTGTATTCAATAAAGGCCCTCCATTTTCTGAAGAAGTGTTTTGTCCCTTTTTCTTTATGCCGTTCTGTTTCTATATGATCCAAGTGGAGTATGTGGGACATAGTGTCAGTTATTTCATGCAATGTCGGTATAGAGGTTTGTAACCAATGTCGTAATAGCCATTTTTTTACCACCAGGAAAAGATGTATTCTTTAACCCCTTCGGGACCAGGCTAATTTTCGTTTTTGCGTTTTTGTTTTTTCCTCCTTGTGCTTAAAAGGCCATAACACTTGCATTTTTACACCTACAGACCCACATGAGCCCTTATTTTTTGCATCACTAATTGTACTTTGCAATGACAGGCTGAATTTTTGCATAAAGTATACTACGAAACCAGAAAAAAATTCAAAGTGTGGTGAAATTGAAAAAAAAACACATTTCTTTTATTTGGGGGGACTGTGTTTTACACTGACTTGTTATGCATGTTCCTCAAGTCGTTGTGATTAAAACGACATATAACATGTATAACTTATATTGTATCTGATGGCCTGTAAAAAATTCAAACCATTGTTAACAAATATACGTTCCTTAAAATCGCTCTATTCCCAGGCTTATAGCGCTTTTATCCTTTGGTCTATGGGGCCGTATGAGGTGTTATTTTTTGCACCATGATGTTTACTTTATATCAATTCCTTGATTGTGTATATACGACTTTTTGATCGCTTTTTATTACATTTTTTCTGCATTTGATACGACCAAAAATGCGCAATTTTGCACTTTGGGATTTTTTTCGCTGACGCCGTTTACCGTGTGAGATCAGGAATATGATTAATTAATAGTTCGGGCGATTACACACGCGGCGATAGCAAACATGTTTATTTATTTATTTGTTTGTTTACTTTTATTTATAACCTGGGAAAAGGGGGGTGATTCAGACTTTTATTGGGGGAGGGAGCTTTTTACTAATGGCAACACTTTTTTTTTTTATGCATATACTAGAAGCCCCTCTAGGGGACTTCTAGTATATATACTTTGATCTCTCATTGAGATCTTTGCTGTATAGATACAGCAAAGATCAATGAGATCGGCACTTGTTTGCTTTCAGCTGCTGCAGCCGATAACAAACGAGTGCCGAGTCGGGGACGGCACCATCTTGGACGAGTCCCAGGCCGACATCAGACAGGGAGATCGCTCCTCCGGGACAACGTCCCGGAGGAGCGATCGCCGCCACTAGACACCAGGAAAATGCTGTATCCGGTAACCGGATGCAGCTGTCATGTTTGACAGCTGCATCTGATTACTGTGTTAGCGGGCACGGCGATCGGACCGTGCCCGCCAATACAGGCGGTCACGGGCTACAAGTGGCACCTGGGACCGACGCGGTTCAGAGCGGGGTCGCTGCATAGCCCCGCTCTGAACGCCCGCACCCGTGCGAGGACGTACAGTTACGTCCTTGTGCGGGAAAGGGTTAAGAGGTGTACTTTCCAAAATGGGATGATTTTTATTTTATTTTTTTTATTTTTTTTTGGGGGGGGGGTTCTATTCTTTTGACAGAAAAATTTGCACTAAAAATGATAATTGGCGCTCCTTCCCTTCTGAGCCTTGCTGTGTGCCCATACAGGGGGTTATGCCCACGTATGGGGAACCATTGTATTCAGGAAAACATGCATTACAAATTTTGTGGTACGATTTCACTCATGTTGCTTGTGAAAATGAGATACTTTAATCTAAACAAATATATTATTATTTTCCATTTTTTACGGCCTAATGGTGAATACTTTCCAATACTTTCCATCAAGTATCTGTAGGGTAAAAATGCTCATTATACCCCTAGATTAATTATTTAACCCTTTGAGGACCAGGCCCAAAATGACCCAGTGGACCGCGCAAATTTTGATCTTAGTGCTTTCGTTTTTCCCTCCTCCCCTTCTAAGAGCTCTAGCACTCTCAGTTTTCTATCTACAAGCCATGTAAGTGCTTGTTTTTTACAGGAATAGTTGTACTTTGTAATGGCGTCATTCATTTTACCATAACATGTATGATGGAATTCCTAATATATTATTTATGAAGATATAAATAGGTGAAATCGTAAATAAGAATGCAATATGGTAACGTTTGGGGGGTTCCTGTGTCTACGTAATGCACTATATGGTAACAGCGACATGACACTATTATTCTATAGGTCAGTCCGAACACAACCATATGCAGGTTACACAGATTCTCTAATGTTATATATATATTTTTTTTTTATGAAATGCTTTTTTTTGGCAATTAAATATTAATAAAATGGGCCTATTGTGACGCTTATAACGGTTTTATTTTTTCACCTACGGGGCTGTATGGGGTGTCATTGTTTCCGCCATGATCTCTAGTTTTTATTAATACCATATTTGTGAAGATCGGACGTTTTGATCACTTTTTATTGATTTTTTTAAATATATAATGTAACATAAAATCGGTAATCTGCGCACTTTTTCCTCTCTTTTCGTGTACGCCGTTTACCGTTCGCAATGACGCTTGTTATATTTTAATAGATCGGACAATTACACACGCTACGGTATATTATATGTTTATCTATTTATTCATTTTTATATGTTTTATTTATATAATGGGAAAGGGGGGTGATTTAGACTTTTATTGGGGGAGGGGTTTTGGGGTAGTGTGTGTGTGTTTTGAACTTTTTTTTTTATACTTTTGAAGTCCCTTTGGGGGACTTTTACATGCACTACTCTGATTTTTTTACACTGACCATTGCTATGCCATAGGCATAGCATTGATCAGTGTTATCGGCGATCTGCTCATTGAGCCTGCCTGTGCAGGCTCAGTGTAGCAGATCGCCGATCGGACCGCACGGAGGCAGGTAAGAGACCTCCGGCAGTCCGTTTTACCGATCGGGACCCCCGCAGTCACACTGCGGGGGTCCCGATCGGTAAGTGACAGGGGACTCCCCCTGTCACTTACACTTAAACGCCGCGGTCGCGCCGCTGCGTTTAAGGGGTTAATGACACGCGGCAGCGTGATCGCTGCAGCGTGTCATTACCGGTGAGGTCCCGGCTGCTGTTTGCAGCTGCCCCCACCTGCTATGAAGCGCGCTCCGCTCCGGAGCGCGCTTCATAGCGGGAAAAACACCCAGGACGTAAGGTTACGTCATGGGTCGTCTGGGGACAGACTTCCATGACGTAACCCTACGTCCAGGGTCGTCTAGGGGTTAAGGTATGTAGTTTCCAAAAAGGGGTCACTTATGGGGGTTTCCAGTAATACAAGCCTCGTAAATCTACTTTAAAAAATGATCCCTAAAAAAAAACTGTTTTGAAATTTCAGGAAAATTTGATAATTTGCTGATACATTTCTAAGCTTTGTAACACCTTAAAAAACTAAAATATGTTTACAAAATGAAGCCAAAATAAAGAGGACATATTGATAATGTATCTTAGTAACTAATTTATGTGATATGACTTTCTTTTTTTTAGAAGCAGAGAATTTCAAAGTTTGTAAAGTGCAAATTTTTAATGATATTTTGATCTTTTTCACAAATAAAAAACACACAAGACAGTGAGCATATTTTTCCACTAATATAAAGTACCATATGTTATGAAAAAACAATCTCAAAATCGCTAGCATACGTTAATTCATCACTGAACTCTAAGCGTATAAAGTGAGACAGGTCAGATTTTGAAAAATGAGCCTGGTCATTAAGGCCCTAATAGGCTTGGTTGTTCAAGTGCACTTATTTTGGAAGGAGTGGTACCATTGTGATATGCTGTGTCAGCACATCATATAGTGAAAAAACATGGAAAAAAATAGTAATAGTCTCATATTTTGACTTTTTTGCGGTGCTCTCTGCTATTGCTCTCCATGCACATTCACTGGGTTGTTTACAGTTTTTCTAGGTCTTACCTGCTTAGCATCAGTAGGTGTGTGGGCCACAGTGTACACTTGAAAGCTGCGAAACCTAGATATCCCACCACATGTACTCTTGGTGGCACTGGGTACATCTGTATTGTGCGATCAGTTTTTTTTTTTTTTTTAGGTTTTACCATTGACAATTTGTAGTTACTACTAAGATATATCAGGTAGGATGGTTCATAGAAGGCTGACAAACATTTTTGTGTTGAATAAAGTCAATAATACCCTTAATAAAATGTTCCTCTCCACATATGTATAACTGGTTTTGATTGATTGCAAGCTTCCTTTTGTGTTACAAATTATTGTTTAACATAAAATTACACATTAAAGTTTATTTGCAAGTTTCAATGCTTAGTTGACTTAGAATTGTGGTTCATTGAATTCTCATGTTAGAAAAATAATTAAGCTAAAATGATGTTATAAATCCTTTAATGCTAGAACTTCAGTAATTTCCTATCATTAAGAGAAATGATTAAATATGCTTATAAAATGCTTATGAAATGCTATAAATGCTTACAGCCTTATGCTATTGAGTCGGTAATAAAAAAAAAATAATATGGCTTTCAAAATCATACACTGTACAATGAACAGGGTAAAACACAATGTTAGTAATAATAATAATACCACTCTAGTTTCAAATATGGAAAATGAGTGTCCATAAACTATAAATAAACCCACTATAGAATTATATGTTGGTTTAACATAGTCAAAATTTTCTGCGGGGTATTAATAATTCACTAAAACAATTTCCATCGATAAAAATCTTAAATACTTAAAATGTCTTTATGGCTACACTTTAGGTGGATCAAGATAATTTTTCTCTTACAGATGATTATTATCTCAATTTCTGCTAATAAGCTACAGTTAGCTACAAGTCTGTGGATTTTACTAATCTTGTAACAAAGGCAAAGTCAATAAAGGTTAAGTGTATATTTTATCATCGCAATATCCAGTTATAAAGGGGCTCTATTTATAGTGTGTTATAGAGTGTTTCCAAGCAAATAGCATGAGGGAAACAGCACTCAAACTACAATAACAATTCTGCAACTCTGTTTCTGCAATACCAATGTATTATCTTATCAGTAGATTTTTTCAAATAGCCTTCCTTAAGGGTGCATTCACACGTACAGGATCGGCAGCAGATTTGATGGCGCAGATTTAAAGTTGCAGATTCAATACAAAGTAACTCTGGGCCATCGAATCTGTACGTGTGAACGCACCCTAATAATTTCAAGACAGCATTAAAAAGAGGATAATACATATTTTCTAACAATATAATTAGGTAGCATATAAGGACACTGCTGTGGCCACTAAGTAAGACAGTTCCTATGGGGATGACACATCACAAGGACAAGAAAGTGGTGAGTGGAGTGGATAACTGGAGTTATGTTCACATTCCCATTGGTGGTGCTTTCAGCAGGAAGGATCCATCTACCCCACTTCTATTGTCTCAATATCATAGTGTCATATTTGTATTTCCATTTAAGTAAACTTCTAATATCTAACAATGTTCTCTATTTGGTATATTATTTATTTGGTGCATACATCTGTGAACATCTAAGTGCATGTTTTTGAGAACATTACTTTATTTCAATGATTTTTTATTTATTTATTTCATTATGAGTAATGGTTTACTATTTAACTGGGATACACGGCATGCCATCATGGAAAGACTCTATAGACATCTAAAACATAAAAGTAGATTAAGCTTAAAAAAAAAAAAAAAAAAAACAACACTTTATTTGCATATCTATTAGTTTTAGGTATTTTCTCTGAAAAGGAGCAGAACAAAATTCTAATAATTTGTGTGGCCATCTGTGATAACAAAATAGCTCCTTTAATGAAAGGATTAGTGAGGTACTTAAACCTTTACTCATTACAAATGCAAATAGGTGTTACGCTCCAGAAATCATTAATATAAAATGTAAATGTAATTTATTTTATTGTGTAAAAACATTTTAGTAATGCACAATTTCCATGTCCTTTAAGTAACTTTTGAATTTTAAGTTTGACACATTGGTTCCCATTTTTAAAGATGTACAACATTTTGTCTCAAAGCAGATATAAACACTATAGGCAGTGTTTAATATGGTTTCCTATTGTAAATCCATAGATGTAATTTACATTGTTATCCAGTGCTCTAGGGCAAAGATATAGGCATTAGAAATATTTTTGCAAATTATAGGTTGAGGCCCATAAGGTATTCTTCTGGGCTAAAAAAAAAAACCAGCATGTCCAACCACTTAACTCTCAACATATGCCCCCTGGCCACCAGTATACATCCAGGGACAGTCAGTTTGCTTAAGTGCTTGTGACGTTACTGGAATATGTGTTCTGATCTGTTCTTCTCCTGGCCTTACCACTAGAGTTAGAAGAACTCACTCTGCTCATTAGCTCTCCTTCCTGCCTCTCTTAGTGGCCTATTGTGATGATCTGCAGGCAGCAAAGTGCACAAGCCCAGATCGCAGTTTGAGGGCACCAGGAGAAGAGCAGATTTGAGTGCATGTACTGTTGTGTCACCAGAGCTTGCAGCGAGCTGGGCAAGACTAAAACTACAGGCTTTTGTCTGTCATTCTAAAGTCTATGAGGGAGATTTATCAAACTGGTGTAAAGTAGAACTGGCTCGGTTGCCCTTAGCAATCAATCATATTCCACCTTTCATTTTCCAAAGAATCTGTGAGGAAAGAAAAGTGGAAGCCAGTCTGATAAATCTCCCCCTATGAGTATAAATTGATATGTCTGGGTTCATTTATTTAAAATGAATGGGTGTGCACTGCGGTAAGCTTTTGCAGCCCAGGGAAACACAATGTGGGCTTTCCCACCAAATTTGCATATTGTTTATAACACCTATATCTGGTCACTGGAGAGCTTTATTACAATAAGAGGGCATCTATGGATTTAGTGTAAGAAGCCTTATGGTAAACTGCTTTTAGTTTAAGCAATAAAAAGTTGCTGTCAGGTCTGATGTAGGTACTCACCCCAGATTGCAATAAAGTACTGGAAGGCTTTTTATTCTCTCCCTCAATTTTATCCAGTAGACAGAGCTCAACGGTAGAGAGCAGGCAGAGTCTAACACATCTTTAGAAAACAGATAGGCCGTCGCAATGAATCAAAAGACCTGCAGGAACCTGCCATTTTGGAGGACGAACATGCCATTTTTTAGTATAGGAACAACAGATTAAATTCCTCTACTCCTGAATCTGACTCCCAAAGCCTAGCCATCAAAATGCTAGTTACTCTGTATCCCATGTAGTAATCAAATCATTTTGCAGTGAGGTGTCGGAAGTGTGGTTGAACTCCCACTGGGTTAGCTGTTATGTTGGTGTGGTAGCTGAGTGGATCTAGGGTCACGTGGGCACTTGTCACAGTAGCCTGGAGGGGTATATGATCCACCAGGAAGTAAGTCCTAACTCCAGGGGTTTATCTAACCATGTCTGTGATTGGTGATGGTGGTGGTGAGGGGGGGGGGGGGGGGGGGGAGAGAGTGAAGAAGATACCCCTGGTTGTGAGCTACCCGTCCTATTTTAAGATAAAAATAAAGAAATACTAATAGGCAGACTAGATGGACAGATAGAAGACAGTGTGAGGGTAGTAGTGTAAGTCGAGTAGCTGTGATGTGGCCCTGTGAAGAACTTGCCAGGTTGCTTTAGGTGGCCTGTCCCAAAATCGTGTCTGGAAGCGAAATTATTGTCATTGTCAATGACACCATGTTAGAACAGGCCACCTGGCGTAACATGACAGGTGACTCACTGTGTTAACTTCACAGAGGGGGAACTGTGAAGATTGTGTGGATCACTGACGCACAATGACTCTATACGTGTGACTCTATACTGACTATACGTCAGTTTTCCTTCAACGTCCTCAGCTCTCCTGGGTGGTTAGGCCTGTTAATAAAGAGGGAGTATATTGAACCAATTATAAGTCAGTTCACAGGCCTATATAGGCATATACAGGTTCCTATAACTTTTGCCTGAGGAAATCAGCCACAGAGGTTAAATGGGGAGCTGCAACAAGGTGTTGTCAATATTGATGGATCTTGAAGTTTCCTCGGGGACCAACTTCCTAAGGCTGTTCACACTATGTTCACACTACATATAAGTACGGCTGTTGTTGCCATCGTCAACAACGGCCGTACTTTATGCGCCTGTGAATACTGCCTATTGATCTATGGGATCCCGGCTGGAGCGCATACACATCGTATACGCTCCGGACAGGATCCCGTGCGGCGACGCAAATAACTGACATGTCAGTTTTCTGCGGCCGCAATTCAATAAATTGCGGCCGTAGGAAACCCTTTCAGTTCACACAATGAAGAGAGCGGCTCCTGCCACTTGCTTCATTGTGTGCTGTGGGCTGGAAAGATCATTGATGATCCTGGCAGAGACCAGCCACGGAACGGCCGGTCGTTCACGTAATGTGAACATAGCCTAATATTGTTGTCTAAGGTGATCACATGGACACTACTGGTGCTGGTGAGGTGCGGTAGGAATCAGCAAACAGGAAATTATGGATCAACAGTTACTTTACTCGAACATCAGGTATAACAGTACCTTCAAAATGGACACCAGACAGATATGGGTCAATAAATGCAGATTTCTCTCTCAAATACAAAGCATATACCTCTGATGCAATTTAACACAGTATAGGTGAATATTCACAAATAGAGTGTAATAAATGGACAATAAATATCCCAATAAATAGAAACATAAGTTATAAAGTGCCAACTTTATATGCCTCACTACTTGAAAAACAGTCCTTGCTAAGTCACGTGTAAATAGCACTTGTAATCAGTGTCATTTTACTTTTAATAGTCTCTTGACACAGCACCCGTATTACAGTTATCCAATAAACGCATGTAAGCAACATTCTGGTGACTGCCGTAGTGATGATGAGATAAAATAACAGTTCTGGCACTGTAAATCTGTATAGTGTCCTTTGAGTAAGAAGTCCCTTTTTGCAGATAAAGATCCTCTAGCACATAGCAGGTAGTGTCCAGTAGAGTCTCCACATAAAGTAGTCACCAAACATGATCCTTTCTAAAAGACGGCAGAAGCAATCACAGTAGTAGTGTGTATTTAACAGACTAAACCCCAACAAACCTCCCCCCCCATAACAATAGCCATTTTTACTGCAACATACAGTACATGATGTAATGACCAGGCACATTTCTTAAACATTACATGTGGCTAACATGTCACAACTTTCAAACCTTGACCAATTAGGCCTACATAACACAAGGCTCCGCTTGTATCACTTAAAGGGGAACTCCAGGTAGAGGTAGATAAAGCGGCGTCACCTGCATGCTCTTTGCTCCCTCCACGAAAATGTATAAGAATGTGATATGGGATATGGATAGGTTATTTTCCACCCTACAAAACATACCCTGATTCAGATACCATAATTATGAACCGGACTTGTTCGAAACGTGTCGGTTGTTTTAAAGACTGATAATAAAATATGAAAGAATTTTAAGAGCTGAAGGTGCTGGCTTGTTTTTCTACATGAATACCCCGATGTTCAGGGTTCTTTTCCTTCGTGCTCAACACACCTAATCATGGGCATAGAAGCATGAGAACATTGACTGGGCGCTGACCAGGCTTCTTTTCTTCACAAATGTCAAGTGCAAACTTTGTTGTCAGCACCAACCAATATCACAGGGCTCTATGACGGAAACATTTGCATACAACTTCTAAGCAGTTTACTTCCTGTGAAAACACATCATACCCTGCTTCCAGCCCACCCATGTGGGAAAACTCAAGTGTATATCCAAGCCTTAAATTACTGTTACACCACTTTAACTCTGCACTATATTGGTTGGTATTTTAATTTAGTATCTGTAACAAAAAAACAGGATAGGGTTCAAAACACAGATGATGTGCACATTTTTCCACTATTTTTTTTTCTTTGTGTAGGTTCCACTCCTAGTTTGCCATACAGATACTGATACAAATGATACAAAATACTGACTGTGCATGTGAAGATAGCCATAAGCATTCACCCTTACAGTATAAATTGAAAGTTATATTGCTGCTTGACACAGTATGTAAACTAGGTTATTGTTATTATTATAAAAATATACACTTAACCTTTTTACATGATATACTGTGACCATAAGCAGATACACTTAAAAAAAGGTAATGGTTACATGTAACATTTTGTTCTGCAAATGTGACAGAGAGGAACTGACAGTACACTTGTTAGAATGTTTGAATAGCTTTATCTTGTGTGAAAAAAAAAAAAAAAAAAACCTACCTTCTTCTACCACAAAGGGTTTCTGAAGAACTCTTACTGGCCTCTAGAGAAACAATTCACTGCCTTTTAACACATAGAGGCGTGAGGTTTTTGCCTTTATATTTATACTAAAGTGTTTGTTGGTCTAAAGATGTTACTAAATCAGCACATCTTATGTCTCAGAGTGAAAAAGCAACCGTGGCTTTATTCACCATTCAATTTAAAACAGCCATGTCTGACCTATTGTACTTTGAAAAATGACTAAAAGCAACTTCAAGGAGACCACCTTTACCAACTAAGGCTCATTGGACTTGGTATTTTGAGCACTCAGATGTATTGCAGAAATTTCTATCACTGAAAACCAGATACACTTATCTGAATGGTTTTATTTCTGCAGCAAATATATGGATTTCTGCATGCCCAAATCACATTGAGGAGAGAAGTAATTTTAAGGCTATGTTCACACTACATAAGAGACCGTCTGCTCCGTGACCCCGGCTGGGTCACGGAACGGCCGGTCTCTGGCCGGATCATCTCGGCCGGTACTTAAGTACCGGCCGGATAATCTTTCGGCCGCGGACCTCTGATCCGGGCGCATCATTGCGCGCCCGCATCAGAGCTTCCCATAGCACACAGTGAAGCAAGCGGCCGGAGCCGCTCGCTTTACTGTGTGAACTGACAGGTCTTTCTGCGTCCAGAATTCACTGAATTCCAGCAGCAGAAAACTGACCTGTCAGTTATTTGTGGGAACACACAGATCCCGGCCGGAGCGTATACGATGTGTGTACGCTCCGGCCGGGATCCCATTAATGATAAGCTGTGTTCCACACAGCAAAACTACGGCCGTATTTCTGCGGCGAGAACTACGGCCGTAGTTTTACGTAGTGTGAACATAGACTAAGACTAAAAATGTGACAGGTGGCAGAGGAGGAAAAAACAAGCCGGCATTGCTTACCTCTCCCCATGCCTCCGATGCAGCTCCTGACCAGCCCCAGGACCCTCGTCAGAAGGCAACATTAATATAGAAGGTTCTATAATATAAAGTTGGAAAAAAAAGGTTGTTACTACAAATATTATGTACAGTAAACATCACCAAGGTAACAACATCTTACTGCTGTAACGTAATCCATACATTTACATTAGAAATACTTAACCATAGTTAAACATGACAGATTCAATGCAGACATTATTAAATAACTACATTAAATATGACAATTTCACATATTCTCACTGATAATAATAATAATAATAATAATAATAATAATAATAATAATAATAATAATAATATCTATTTTATTTTGGTATTTTGTAATTTTTTTTACCTTTATCCACAGGATCATTTTTGGGTAAACTTCACTTTATTCAGTATGAAAATTAGGCGGGCTAGGGACTACCATGGGATACCATGGATTACATTGGTCCACCCCATCAGCCCACCCCTTCTCTTGAACATTGTGGTGGTGCTCTATAGTTATGTCATTCCACTTCTTTGCAGTGATGAGTGCTGGATGAACATTAAAGAGAAAGTGTGCTGATCTGTGAACTGAGGCAAATTTACCAAAGAGCCTAATCTCCATATTGATTAAGTTGAAGTAAGGATTTACTGAGAATCATGGTAAGAAAATCTTACTTTCATTGTTAACTCCCCCTCCCATATAGGAATATACCAGCAGGTTAGAATCTTCTAACTGCTGTTAGTTTGCCTTTAAGGTGAATCCCTAAGCTCTGTACATCATTCATGCATGTAGTGTTGTTTGGTACCCAGCTCAAGGATTAGACAAAAACAGTGGCAGACATGACATAACACCAGTGCACAGTTAACACAGCTGAAGCTTAAAGCGACTCTGTACCCACAATCTGTCCCCCCCAAACCACTTGTACCTTCGGATAGCTGCTTTTAATCCAAGATCTGTCCTGGGGTCCGTTCGGCAGGTGATGCAGTTATTGTTTTAAAAACTACTTTTAATCCGGCAGCGCTGTGTCTAACGACCGGGGCTTACATTTGTATATGCATTAGGCTGGCACATCCTCTCTGTCCTTTCTCCCCACCCTCCTCATGATTAGGAATGCTCCAGGGAGATTGCTTCCTATTCCCCTTCTGTGTGCATAATGAACATGGGCTAGATCGTTAAGACACCTGTGCAAAGCTCAAACAGCAGTAAATGTTCCTGGATCATTCCTAATGCTGAGGAGGGCGGGGAGGAGGGAAGGAGAGGATGTGCCAGCCTAATGCATATACAAATGTAAGCCCCGGCCATTAGACACAGCGCTGTAGGATTAAAAGTTGTTTTTAGGACAATAACTGCATCACCTGCCGAACGGACCCCAGGACAGATCTTGGATTAAAAGCAGCTATCTGAAGGTACAAGCGGTTTGGGGGGTCAGATTGTGGGTACAGAGTCGCTTTAAAGTATTGTAAGGGGGTATGTACATAGAATTGGTAAGACACCAAGTGGTGGGAGAAGTAATGTGCAAGCCTTAAGACCAGAGCATACCTTACACTAGTACCTGCAGACAGGTGTGCTGAGACAGTAGTGGCACACCCACTCTGGGACACTACAGTAAGGCACTCTACAATACATTCAACTGTAGCCTTGCAATAGAATAAATAGATAAAAGATGTTCTATTCCAACAGAAAAACTTTTCCAGTGATGAGTCATATTACAAAAAAAAATGTATTATTAACTTGTTTCTGGTATTTAAAACAAAAATACCATAAACAGCTAATAGAGTTTAGGGGTTACGGATTTTGCAACTCTTACAAAGCAGCAGAAAAGTACAGCTAGAGACATCAAGTTGACATATCAATTTGAACTTTAAACCTCAGAATTTGTATTCCTGTTTGAACTATAAATCCTGCAAATGCCAAGGCTTGATAAATAGCATTCCATACATAAATGAAATTATGTCAAGGCTCCCTTCAAATGCAACTGTTTTGATAACTAGTATCAGAAGATTCATTGTGATTATAATCTTGATAACAAAAAGTGAGTTTAGTCTTTTTAGTCTAGTGCTGGGGTAAGGAAACTTTTTGGCTGAGAGAGTCAGGAAAGCCAAATATTTGAAAATGTAATTTTGTAAAAGCCATATAATATGTTTATAACTAAATGAAAAGTAAATGTGTGCATTTTATATAGGACCAACACTTTTAAAGTACAATAAGCCTCTGAATTCTTTTTATTAACATTGTTTTGTTGTTGCTAACCAATGAAAAATAAAGTACTTCTTACCAATATATACTGGGAAAGCTGGCTGACCCCCTCCATGTTGAAAAAGCTGAGTGACCCCTTTCATGATGGGAAAGCTGGGTGACTGACCTCATGCTGGGAAAGTTGGGTGACTGACTTTATATGCTGGGAAAACTGGGTGACCCCCTTCATGTTGGGAAAGCTGAGTGACCCCTTTCATGATTGAAAAGCTGAATTACCGACTTTATGCAGGAAAGCTGGGTGACCCCTCCTCATCCCCTCATGCTGGGGAAGCTGAGTGACCCCCCTTATGCTGGAAAAGCTGAGAGGCCACCTACATGCTGGGAAAGGTGAGTGACCACCTGCATGCTGGCCACTCCGTGACCAAATACAACCACCCCCATTAGCACCACCACCTCCCCGCCACGAGATGGAGTTTATTTACAGTTGCTAGGTTGCTCTTCTCCCTCAAAGTGATGGGCAGCAGTCAGTCTGTAAGGAGTGGAGTGGTCCATCTGTGGCCTGTTCTTCTGACAGGCTTTGGGCACACCCCACAGCTTCCTGCTTTAGTAGTGCAGCTGCATGTGCCCTGCTGCTCCACCAATGAAGCAGGAAGCTGCAGAGAGGCTGTGCATATGTCACTGTGGACCCCCCCTCCCACCGCGGTCCTATGAAGCGGTAGGCAAGCACCCAGCAGTAGGGGGCCTTCTGCCAGATGTTGATGCCTGCTGGGGACCTCAGTGGGTCCCCCACCTCTGTGGGCCTGGGAGCAGCTGCTGTGAACTGTTATCAGAGGGGCTCGGGTCCACGACCCGACATACGTTTTGCTGCAATAGCTTCTTCCGGAAGAAGCGTCTTTTGGGCAGCATCTTGGCTCAGTGTCGCTTTTGAATCTTTTACCTGTGGTGTGTGTGTGTGTGTGTGTGTGTGTGTGTGTGTGTGTGTGAGGTGGGGTCAGTTCAATGAGCCAGGATTCTGTTCCCTCACCAATGAAAAGATAGAATGGGGTCTGACATTAGGTGAAGTATCTTCTCTCCTCTCCATATTACACTATGTCCTAACACTATACAGCTTTAGGCTAGGTTCACACTATGTAACTGTGCGGCTGTATTTTTTATGCGTCTGTATATGTGCGGATGACACTCCGGCCGTGGGAAAAAATAGATATGCGGCTGAAAACATACGGTCATTTACTTGGAAATCGGGTTCAACTAAAAATAACAAATAAAATCTTAAGAAAGTGATGCAAACACCTCTGGATGCATCTGGGAAAGCAGGGAAACAGTTTACATGAATTGCTATTACCGGGGTTTGTGATCCTCTGCAGTATGCCGATGCCGATGCCTCTCATGTTTAATATATTGAATTAATAAAACACATTTTCGTTGTAATAAAGTCCCTTTCATTGTTCAATAATTAAATTTAAACGATTCCATCATTTTGCAATTAAATATACTGTTAAAATAAATATATATTTATATATATATTTATACATAAATAAATGTATATTTATATATATATATTTATTTTTTGACAGTATATTTAATTGCACAATGATGAATTCGTTTAAATTAAATTATTGAACAACGAAACTGATTTTATTTCAACGAAAATGTGTTTTATTAATTAAATATTAATTAGTACAGGAAGCTCCAGTAAGCCGTTAATTCAAATTGCCGGCAATAGAGCATTCTGTACTAATCATCACTTTACTTTAATTAAAACATCAAATGTTTCTTCTAATTATATTATCACAATAGCATTATTAGAAGAAACATTTAGAATTATATGTGCGCTCAGCTGATTGGCTGATCGGCTGAGCGCACATATAATTAGCGGGTCCGCAGCACAGTGACTTTATTGTGCTGCGGACCAGCGAAGAGGACACATCGGGGTGAGTATAAAGCTCTCCCCACCCCCTCCCCAGCACTGCACCCCTCCCAGCAAAGAAGGGGGGTCACTTAACCCCTTCCTTGCTGGGATGGGTGCAGTCTGACATCAGTCTGGCCCCCAAGGGGTTAAGGGGGATGCAATACATCCTCCCTTAACCCCTTGGGGGCCAGACTGTAAGCAGCGATCTGTAAAGATGCTGCATACTGTAAGGAGCACAACACCGCTCACAATGATGGGTGTTGTGCTCCTGTTTGTGTGTTTTTTGTGTGTTTCTCCATTTTTGTTTTTCAGATATCGGTATCCTGGGAATTACGTCGGATTCCGTGGACTACGTCGATGACCAGCGGTTGTTGTTTTTTTTTTTTTTATTATAAAATGGTCAATGAGGGGTGTGGGGGTGTTTTTATTTGAATAAAAAATTTTTTTAACTTGTGTCTTGTCTTTATTTCTTTACTTTATAGACTTAGTAGTGGAAGCCGTCTAATAGACGGAATCCATTACTAAGTCGGGGCCTAGTGTTAGCCGTTATTAAAATGGCTAACACTAACCCCCCATTATTACCCCAGTACCCAATGCCACCAGGGGTACTGGGAAGAGCCGGGTGCCAGTGGTCCCGGAGCATCAAAATTGGCGCTCCTGGACCCGGCGGCAGCAGGCTGGTAAGATTTAGGCTGGGGAGGGCCTAAACCAATGGCTCTTCCCACCCTGGTGTTACCAGGCTGCTGTCGTTTGGTTTTTAACCCGGCTGGTTATAAAAGTAGGGGGGACCCTATGCGTTTTTTTTTAACCCCTATTTTTATAACCAGCCGGGTTAAAAAAAAAATTTATTCAAATAAAAACACCCCTACACCCAAAAAGGGAGAAACACACAAAAAAACACACAAACAGGAGCACAACACCCATCATTGTGAGCGGTGTTGTGCTCCTTACAGTATGCAGCATCTTTACAGATCGCTGCTTATAGTCTGGCCACCAAGGGGTTAAGGGAGGATGTATTGCATCCCCCTTAACCCCTTGGGGGCCAGACTGATGTCAGACTGCACCCATCCCAGCAAGGAAGGGGTTAAGTGACCCCCCTTCCTTGCTAGGAGGGGTGCAGTGCTGGGGAGGGGGTGGGGAGAGCTCTATACTCACCCCGATGTGTCCTCTTCGCTGGTCCGCAGCACAATGAAGTCACTGTACTGCGGACCGGCTCTTTATATGTGCGCTCAGCCGATCAGCCAATCAGCTGAGCGCACATATAATTCTAAATGTTTCTTCTAATAATGCTATTGTGATAACATAATTAGAAGAAACATTTGATGTTTTAATTAAAGTAAAGTGATGATTAGTACAGAAAGCTCTTTTGCCGGCAATATGAATTAACAGCTTACTGGAGCTTCCTGTACTAATTATTATTTAATTAATAAAACACATTTTCGTTTAAATTTTCGTTTTGTTGTTCAATAATTTAATTCTAACGAATCCATCATTGTGCAATTAAATATACTGTCAAAAAATAAATATATATATAAATATACATTTATTTATATATATATATATTTATTTTAACAGTATATTTAATTGCAAAATGATGGATTTAGAATTAAATTATTGAACAACGAAAGGGACTTTATTACAAAGAAAATGTGTTTCATTAATTTAATATATTAACTATTAGAGGCATCGGCATTCGGCATCATTGCCGGCTTTTTTTTAAGTACTCCGTACGGACCGCCTGTCAATCCACGGCTGCATTTCCAGACGCAAACAATGGTCTTGTTCATTTTTTACGGGTCCGTTTACGATAGGGCCGTAGATTCATACAAAGTGTGCACTGTGAAGCCGTATATCGTATACTTTCCAGCGTACGCATGAACCACCAAAAATACCGCCGCACAATTACAGCCGCAAATACAGCCGCACAGTTACATAGTCTAAACCTAGCCTTACTGGGTTCACACTATGTATATTTGAGGCTGTATTTGTGAGGCTGTATAGCAACCAAAACCAGGAGTGGATTGAAAACACAGAAAGGCTATGTTCACATAATGTTGTAATTGAGTGGATGGCCGTCATTTAATGGCAAATTTTTGCTGTTATTTTAAAACAACAGCTGTTATATTGAAATAATGGCAGTTATTTACCGTTATATGACGGCCATCCACTCAATTTCAACATTGTGTGAACAGAGCCTTTCTGTGTTTTCAATCCACTCCTGGTTTTGGTTGCTATGAGGACCTGACTTGAGGACCAAATACTGCCTGAAGTATACAGTGTGTGAACCCAGCTAAGTGTATTTGAGGGGACTGTATGTTAGAAAGCCCCACAAAGCACCCCATTTCAGAAACTGCACCCCCCAAACTCTGCAAAAGCCCATCCAGAAAGTTTTTTTTAACCCTTTAGGGAAGTCACAGAAATAAAAGCTAAGTGTGTAAGAAATTTGAAAATTTTTATTTTTATTTTTATTGTAATCCAATATCTTTCATAATGGTAAACCTATTAGCAGAAAAATGCACCCCAATATTGATTGCCCCGTTTCTGCAGTTTATAGATATACCCCATATGTGGCCCTATTGCGCTATTTTACGCAACCACAAGCCTCAGATATAAGGGAGCGCCTAGTGAATTTCAACGCCTCCGTTATATTTGGTCATTTTTGACCGTACCACTTCAGGTTGGCAGAGGCTCTGGGGTGCCAAAACCTAAAAAAAAAACCCTAAAGGGACACCATTTAGAAAACTACACCCCTCAATGAATGTAACAAGGGGTGCGGTGAGCACCTGGACCCCACAGTTGCTTCACAGATTTTCAGAACAATGTGGTGTAAAAAAGGAAAAATGCAATTTTTTACACTAAAACGTTGTTCTAGCCTTCATTTTTCATTTTTACAAGGGGATAAAAGAAAAAAAAACACCAAACGTGTAGCGCAGTTTCTCCCGAGTACAGAAATACCCCACATGTGGACATAAAGTGCCAAGCGGGCGCAGAACAAGCCTCCAAAGGGAAGGAGCGCCAATTGGCCTTTGCAAGCTGGATTTTACTGAAAATGGATTTCAAGGGTCACGTCGCATTTACAGAGCCCTCGTGCTGCCAAAACACTGGAAACTCCCCACAGGTGACCCCATTCTTGAAACTACACCCCTCAAGGAATCTAACAAGGGGTGCAATGAGGATATGGACCCCACTAGTGACGGGTATAAATGTGGAACAATGTGACGTGACAGTGAAAATTTTCATTTTTTCACTTTCACGGCACAAATGTGCCCATCATCAAGGGGTCCATATCCTCACTGCACCCCTTGTTAGATTCCTTGAGGGGTGTAGTTTCCAGAATGGGGTCACTTGTGGGGGGTTTCCAGTGTTTTGGCAGCACGAGGGCTCTGTAAATGCGACATGGCGTTCATCATCCATTCTGGCCAAATCCAACCTCCAAAATCCAAATGGCGCTCCTTCCCTTCGGAGGCTTGCCCTGCACCCACATGGCGCTTTATGTCCACATGTGGGGTATTTACCGACTTGGGGGGAATTGCTCTACACATTTTGTGTGTTTTTTTCTCTTTTAACCTCTTGTGAAAATGAAAACTTTAAGGCTAAACCAACATTATAGTGTAAAAAATGTAATATTTCATTTTCACGCCATATTGTTCCACATTTGTGCCCGTCATCAGTGGGGTCCATATGCTCACTACACTCCTTGTTACATTCCTTGAGGGGTGTAGTTTCTATAATGGGGTCACTTGTGGGTGGGTTCAACTTTCTTGGCAACACAGGGGCCTTTTAAATGCAGCATGGCCCCTTGAAATCCATTCCAGCCAAATCCAGCCTCCAAAAGCCAAATGGTGCTCCTTCCCTTTGGAGGCTAACCCTGCACAAGCATGGCGCTTTATGTCCACATGTGGGGTATTTCCGTACTCAGGGGAAATTGCTCTACACACTTAGTGTTTTTTTTTATCTTTTAACCCCTTGTGAAAATAAAAAAATCAAGACAAGATCAATGATTTAGTGTAAAAAATAAACATTTTTTACACTATATGTTAGTCTAGCCTTGATTTTTTCCTTTCCCACAAGGGGTTAAAAAAGAAAGTGAACACAAAACGTGTAGGGTAATTTCCCTAGTACGAAAATACCCCACATGTGGGCATAATGTGCGATATGGGCACAGGGCATGCCACCAAAGGGACAGAGCGCCATTTAGAGGCTGGAATGGAGGATGGAGGCCATGTCGCAATTAAAAAGCTCCTGTGTTGCCAGGACAGTAGAAACCCCCCACAAGTGACCCCATTCTGAAAACTACACCCCATAAGGAATCCAACAAGGGGGTAAAGTGAGCATATGGACCCCACTGGTGACGGGCACATATGTGTAACATGTGCCGTGAAAATAAAAAATACAATTTTTTCATTTTCACGCCACAATTGTGCCCGTCACCAGGGGGCCATATCTCTGCTGCCAGCCTTGTTAGATTCCGTAAGGGGTGTAGTTTCCAGAATGGGGTCCTTTATATCCAGAAGCGCTGGGCCCGCTCCATGGCTGCTAAATATTAGGGCTTTATTACGGCTTCTGATATTTTCGGATCGTGCCGCAAGCTACAGTAGCTCGGGTAGCTCGGGACCAGAAGAGGGGGTGCTGGTATAAAAGTTATCCCCGTTCAGGTGGTGACCTTTATCCAGCAGTGGGAAGATCAGTTCCCAAATGATCTTCCTACTAATTCCGAGGATGGGGGGGGCATCTGGGGGCTGGATTCGGGTGTTCCCTCCTTCATACACTCTAAGGGTACGTGCACACTGCGGAATGGCGAAGGATAACCCTTTTTGCATTCCGCAGCTGGCACCCACCAGCGGACTGATGCAGGCATGCGTCTCCGCACATGTCATAGACTCCATTCTATGCACGGGCGGATTCTGCCCTCTGTCCAAAGAATGAACGTGTTCATTCTTTGGACGGACTACGAAATCCACCCGTGCATAGAATGGAATCTATGACACGGGCGGAGACGCATGCCTGCATCAGTCCGCCGGTGGGTGCCAGCTGCGGAATGCACAAAGGGTTATCCTTCGCCATTCCACAGTGTGCACTACCCTAAATCTGTAAGTGTACCCTGTGTAAAATTTGTAGAATTTCACGCCATACCGTCATCTCTTATTGGGACGGTACTGGCGGAAAAGACGTGTCTGGGGGGCAGCGTATGCTGAGGACGATGAGGATGAATGGAGGAACTAAGGATCCCCCCATTCATCCTCACTGGCTGTTTCGGTGTCGGAGGCAATAATAACGTATGCGTCTGACGCCGAAAACACCCTGGGGGCCATCTTTATACGGGGACTAGTATATGGAGTATGCAAATGTGTAATGCAGTGTAGTGTAAAACTTTATTCCATGTAGTGTGGTGTAGTGTAGTGTTTTTTTTTTTACAGTAAGAAAAAATATCCCTACGCCAAGAAAGGAACTGCTGATAAATGCCGCACTTATGTGCGGCACTTATCGGCAGACAGTCGCGGTAGGATATAAGGGGGAAAAAACGCCCCTACACCAAAAAGGAGGAGTTTCTGATCAGCGGCGCACTTATGTGCGATGCTAATCAGCACTCAGCGGCGTTAGGGCGCAAAAAAAAAAAAAAAACATTTTGAAAAAAAAAATTAAAAGAAAAAAAATCTTTTTTACCCAAAGCAACTGATCAGTGAATGATATTCACTGATCAGCCCCTAGGGGGCAGTAGAGCAACGCTGCCGGAGATTGCTGAGGCCCGCCGAACCCCAGGACCCGAGCGTTTCCGAAGATTTCCGACGCTGGACGACCGAACCCGGAAGTGACCCGAAGAAGACGCGAGGACGGCGCGGACCGTAGATCTTCGCTCCGGACGCCCAGATCAGGTGAGTATGGTACACCTGCACCACACACACCTGTTCTGCACCCCTCAGATACCTAGCTGAGGGGTGCAGATCCCGCCGACACTGTTTTTTTACAGTATGATCGCCGTAATGGGCCGGCCGGTACTGGCCGGCCTATCACGGTAATCATGGGGGTGCACCGCGGCCATCTTTAGTGGGGACACAAATGGCGATTGGTGCTCGGACAGCACCAATTGCCATTGTTTTCCGGGTCACCGGGTCACCGATGACCCGGAAAGCTGAATTTAGCTGCTATATGCTGATCTGTATTGATCAGCATATAGCAGCGATCGTCGGCACGGGAGGGGTTAATCACCCCCAGTGCTGACGAGCAGAGATGGCCTGCTATACATTATAGCAGGCCATCTTCCCCGACCGCAGTGTGTGAACACACAGCAATCGGGGAAACATTGGGCGTAAGTATACGCCCGTTTGCGTTAAAGCTTACCCTGCAGGGGCATATACTTACGCCCGATGTCGTTAAGGGGTTAAAGAAAGGTGCCACTTATATTGGGGTAACCATTGAGAAAATATAATTATAGCACAAAGCTTTGATTCTAGGGAAACAAAATCATTAATAAATGTTCATGACAGCAACATTTCTTATTTTAGGTCCAAAGTAATTAATCTCTTGTAGTTGTCTGAGCATATTCATTTAGTTTATGCCCATACAATGGTGTTTACATTTAGCATACTATTTCAATGAACTGTGTAATGAATGCACATATGAGAAATTATACAGTAATTATAAGTAATAAGTAATTATAAATAGAGATGAGGGAGTACTAAAATGCTTGGGTGCTCGTTACTCAAGTATTTTTGCAGGGGACCCAAGTTCTGTTAAGGGAAGGTCGTGTAAAAACCTCAGAAAATGATGGAAACACCATAGAAATGGACAGGAAACAGCAGGGGCAGCATGTATGCATGACTCTGAGACTGCCTAATGGCATCATTATGCCTAATTCTGTGCAACAGCTGTGGGATACAATCTGTTGGTGGCTGTACCTATACACACTCTGTGATATGTGATATGATATGTGATATGCCTTGTGTAAGAAATACAGAAATCAGAAAATATAGTAGAGGGCCCAATAAAATAGTACTGAGCACTTCTTAGGGGTCTGTGTGCAACACCTTATGCCCCCTTTCTGCCAGCAGCCGATAACCAGTGTGCTGCTAAAATCGTGGTAGCTGCACTGCAAGTCCCAGCCAGCAGTCTGTAGTAATACAATTTAAAAATGATTTGAAGCCCTTACAAGGGCTGTTTGGTTGTTTCGCTAGTATTCCCTCCCTACTGGAAAGCTAATTCCCTCCCTATCGCTCTCCCTGACCAGCAGCAGCTCTGTCCATAATTTCTTCCAGCATGCATGTGAGCCGAGCCTCGGCGGCCGAGATTTTTATATGGCAGGGTCATCTGATCTGGCCAACCAATCGCTGCTACCGACATGTATGGGTCCCACGTGATCGCAGCATTAACCAAAGAGTCTCCTGCAAAAAAAAGCGCCGAAACTTACAGGAAGCAGATGATGAGATTTTCTCGGGTATCACAAGATGCTCGTCCGAGTAACGAGTACCATCGAGTACCCTAATTTTCGAAAGAGTACCAATCTCGAACAAGCATGTTCGCTCATCACTAATTATAAACGCTATTGATCAAAGATTATTTTAACCTATGAATCATAATACATTGATAAAAACAATCTTGTGTAGACAAAATAACATGATATGGTATAGAAGTCAATTACTTCATTGTACACAGTTTATAAACCTCTGTTGAAAAGAGGATTTGCAGCATTCTTCTCTGTTGTTAAGCATTTTGATACTCTTTTTTTTGTTTTTTGCTTTTAATGTAGTATTATGTTTACAAAGTAGCAAGTAAATCAGATCCAAACACATATTGCTAAAGTTCAAGACCAACAGAAAATGTTATGTTTTATGTTCTTTGTTTCATTGAAGTACAAAAGTTGTATAGGTTTTAGCCTGCAATCTTCATGCCTTTATTCATTTTCATACCTCATGAGCTACAGTTTAAAACCTACTCCTAGTGAGACATCTTTTATATGAGCATATCCTCCCTGGTAGTACATGCTGGATGTGAGATACTGTACAGTATGTGTCAGGGGCAGACCCAGACTGCATAGGGCCCCTGTGCAAAAAATTTGCCTGGGCCCCCTCCCCTCTTTGTTTCCCACCAACCTTTTCCACTTCAGGCACCCCTACTAAATGTTCTACAAAATACGAAAAAAGGGCAATTAGTGACTCATAGGTGACGTCTTCTTTGATCTGAGGCGATTGCTCTGCGTTTCCTCTCTACCTGGCCCCGCCTCCATGATGATTTCTTCCAGCTACAATTCATCTCTTCAGAACCTGCAAGACAAACATCTTACATGCCCCCATACAGTAATAACAGTTCCTTCTATGACCCCCCATATAGTAATAAGGTGCCTTGCTGTGCCTTCCATATTGTGAAAATGCCCTCTTTTGTGCCCTATATAGTAGTAATGACCCCTGTTGTGACCCCCTATAGTAAGAGCAGGCTGAGACTAGCTCTACTGACTGACTGTATATGCTGGTAGTTTGTGCTCATATGATGCAGTTGCACCCCATATCATACTACTACCTCCTTCATTCTCCTGCCCTTCCATCATCATACCACTACCCCCTTCATTCTCCTGCCCTTCCATCATCATACTACTACCCCTCTAATGCTCCTGTCCCTCCATCATCATACTACTATCCCCTTCATCCTCCTGCCCTTCCATCATCGTAGTACTACCCTTCTCATCCTCCTGACCCTCCATCATCATACTACTACCTCCTTCATCTTCCTGCACCTCCATCATCATCCTACCCCCCCTTCATCTGTATTTAAAACAAAAAAAGTTATACTTTCCTCACCAGTATGGTCCATCTATTCCCCCATGGACTCCTCTCCCTGCTCTGCATGAGTGACATCACTCACGCTGACAGCGGGTGGGGCGTCCCGGGACATGGTTTTGCCTGGGCTGTCTCCTAAGAATCGGGACAGTCCCGGCAAAACCTGCGGGCCCCCACCTGCTCCCCTCCTCACCAACCGGACACAAGAATCCACGCTTCTCGTTTCCCTCTGTGACAAGAGAAGACACCCCCTCTCACACTGTAATAAACTGCTCCTTTCCCCTGTACTGTACGGCATCCGCTGAGTTGACAGGCCCCTCCCTGTAGACAAGGTCACAGTGCCGTAAACGCTGTCTATTGTACGGCATTGGGACATGGCCTGGGGGGGGGGGGGCTGTCAACCCAGCAGATGCCATACAGTACAGGGGAGAGGATTACAGTGAGTAGCAGTGAGTAGATGAGTGAGCAGTGAGTAGATGGACCATACTGGTGAAGAAAGTATAACTTTTTTTGTTTTAAATACAGATAAAGGGGGAGTAGTATGATGCAGTGAGTGTAGGCGTCTTCTCCTGTCACAGAGGGAAACAGGTGGGGGCCCTCAGCAACACTAGCAGTGGCACATACACTGATTGTAACCTGCTACCAGGGCCTGCCGGGATAATCAGTGTGTGTGCATCTGCAGGTGCTGGGCTGGGGCCCTGACCCAGTCCGACAGAGATTATAACAGCAGTGCATCCCTAGAAGCTGCAGAGCCGCAGCTTCTAGGGATGCTGAAAGGGGGACAACTGAGCAAGCGGCGGGCCCCTGTACCCCTGCGCTCCTCCCTTGCTATATTCTGGTTTAGTGCAGTCTTTGTGATCTGCCTTACTGGAAGACTTGGATGCTTTCATCGCTCTCTACGACGTGATCTACCATGGGCAACATCTTCCCTGCTATAGCAACTAAATGGTAGGGCATTTTTAACCCCTTCACGTCAGTAACATGTATATATACTGTACGTTCTTACTGCACATACCCGTGCAGTAGGAATATATATATATATATATATACGTTCCTGTAACTGACGGGGTTATTGATGAGAGCGGGAGCGCTGCAAAGAGAGCAATCCCGCTCACATCAGTCTCTGGGGCCGCAGGTAATGAGAGTCAGCTGCCATCCCGCAGGCGAACCCTCATTAACCCCTAAACGCTGCGATCTACAGTGATCGCGGCGTTTAAGGTGCTTAGTGACAGATCAAGCATCACTGGGTCACTGGGTCCCGATCGCATGTGCTGACAGGCGGGGGTAAGCTCCTTACCTCCGTCCTGTCGGTTCGGCGATCCATGTATAGAGTCTGCTCTCAGGCAGGCTCTATACATAGATCGCCGATAACACTGATCTATGCTATACAATCAACATTTTTCTGCTACATCAATATAATATTAATAAAAACTAGAGATCATGGCGCAAAAAATTACACCCCAACCAGCCCTGTAGGTAGAAAAATAAAAGCGCTATGGCTCTTACAAGGCGGGGAGGAACATTGCATCAATTTGACCCAGACTTTTGTGCACTAAAGGGCTCGGTCTTGAAGGGGTTAATTAAGAACTTTGCCATTATATATGTGTGTTCCTGCAGTTAGGGGCTTTTAATGTGTGCGGAGCTGCTCTAATATGAGCAGTCCCGCACATGTCAGCTGCCTGTCATTGATCCCATAAACTCTGTGATGCATATCTATCTGTGATATCTGTGATGCATAGCTATCACTAAGTTTAAGGAAGTCAGTAACAGTATAAGTACCTGTCACTGACTGATCCGGACCCCTGAATCATGGCTGCGAGGGTCCTGATGGCTTACACCGACAGGTGGGAATAAAACACTTACCTCTGTTCTGTTAGATCGGCCAACGATCTTTGCATACAGTCTGCTCTCATCAGGCTCTATGAACAGATCGACAATAGTACTGATATGAATAGCATAGCATTGATCTATATATGTAATATGAGCACTATAAAATGTGTAAAAAATCACAAACGAACAGCATTAAAACATTTTTAAAACACAATTTAAAAAAAGAAACCTTTATAAATTAAAGCACCAATAAACATTTAAATAATTACCTCCTTTCCCATTATACAAGTAAAAATATAAAAGTATAAAAAAAAATAAACATAGACTTTTGCTAGTAAAATCACATGTATAGTTTCATTAATAGTTAAAACTACAGACCACTATCAAGTAGAATATAACAATGTATAAATGGTAACTAGTTATGGAATTAAATTAAAACAAAAACAGCATAGCCCCTAAAGTAGCTTCATCTACTCGTGGGTGTCATCAGGAGGAGGGCTCATGACCATGGCAAAGCAAAAGTCAATAAAAGATACATAGCTTGTTTAATGGGTTGTTAGTTCAGGTGTAGAGATGAGCGAACCTCGAGCATGCTCGAGTCGATCTGAACCCGAACTTTCGGCATTTGATTAGCGGTGGCTGCTCAACTTGGATAAAGCCATAAGGCTATGTGGAAATCATGGATATAGTCATTGGCTGTATCCATGTTTTCCAGACAAACTTAGAGCTTTATCCAAGTTCAACAGCCCCAGCTAATCAAATACCGAACGTTCGGGTTTGGATCGACTCAAACCCGAACCCGGTTCGCTCATTTCTATTTAGGTGCGATCTATATCCACCCAGTCTAGCTCCTTGTTTGGCATTATCTAGGGATCTTGTGGTCATGTACTCTTAACTCAGGGATGTCAATTAAGCCAGATAAGTAAAAAAAAAAAAAAAAAGAGGGGGGGACAAGAGAGGGTGAGGAAACGGGAATTTTTGAAAATGTGCACTGCAAAAACTAATGGGAAATACAGTCTGATAGCAGTGTACGAGAAGAGGAACAGCAAGAGATAGAAGGCAGAAAACTGCATCAGAGGAGTCGGACTGCTGTAAAACCATATAAAGAGTGTCAAGGGAATATAGGTAAAGACCTTGCATATCTTTAAAGGTTTTTTTTAGCTGTTATGTATTGGACCGCTACTAATTTGCAGAATGAAGTGTCCACATTTCACAGTTTAACACTGACATTCAACTCAACCGACATTCAATTTAAATGATCTTTTTATAATATTATTTTTACTGAACTTTATAAAAAATCAAAAAGGCAGTATCTGTATACAATATGTAAATAGAATTACAACTAGTAATTTATAATGAAATCAACAATGATTTAGAACATAAAACAGTGTTACCAAGCCAAAACAATATACAAAAACTAAGTCCAACCATATAATGCATTTCTGGACATAAGCAATTGCTCATTTCTCAGATATACATGAACAAATGACTTTACAAGACCATTCAATACCTAACATACAGTACCAAAAGTCTACATGGTATCTTAACAGGATAAAACAGCATAAGGCTACACACCCAATTGGCGGGTCTGCAGCGAGTCCCCTCGCTGCGTATTTGCAGTGAGACGCGCTGCAGATCCCGGCCCTATACTTTTAATGGCAGACAAACACGCAGCAGGGATGTACATCTCTGCTGCGAGTTTATCTGCAGTCCACACCATTAACCCCCCGGCCGCCGGAGCTGATACTTCACCTGATCCCGGCTTGCTTCGGTGGTTCTCGGTGTCTTCAGCAAGCCGGAGAGGAGACCAGGTGAAGTATATGCTCCAGCCAGCCGCCCGCCCGCAGCCCCTTTAACACCTCCCACAGCCCCAGCCCCAATTGCCCCCTGCAGCCCCGGCTGACCCCCCCCCCCCTGCAGCCCTGATCTCTCGCACGTCCCCCCAAATCGCCCCCCAGCCGCCTGATATCCCCCCCGATTGGTGCTGCAGGGGGGCGATTGGGGCTGCAGGGGAGTGATCGGTGCCTGGCGTGCGAGCGATCGGGGTTGCGGGGGGGGGGGCATCGGGCGGCCGGGGCTGCGGGAGGTGTTAAAGGGGCTGCGGTCGGGGGCGGTTGGCTGCAGGATATACTTCACCTGGTCCCCGCTCCGGCTTGCTGAAGACACCAGGAACCGCCGAAGCAAGCCGGAGCCGGGATCAGGTGAAGTATCAACTCCGGGGCCGGGGAGTTAATGGGGTGGGCTGCAGACAAACTCGCAGCAGGGATGTACATCCCTGCTGCGTGTTTGTCTGCCATTAAAAGTATAGGGCCGGGATCTGCAGCGAGTCTCGCTGCAAATACGCAGCAAAGCAACTCACTGCAGACCCGCCAAGTGGGTTTGTACCCTAACAGCAAAAATAAACCTACTCAAAGTTCACCTGAAAACATATGCGTGCAGGAGCACCAGTGAGGCAGATTTGCAGTTTGCAGTGGTATCAACAGAAACAATAAGAACCTGCACACATTCACCGCTGAATATTATTATAGAAACTGCAGGTACACCCATTGAAGCTCTCTGCAAGTCACAATCTAAAGCCCCTTTAGCCTCATTCCTTGCTTCCGCCGCTATTACACGCATCGGCAGTGAGCAAGTGAGTACAGGCCGCGGGGAGCTGCGGGGGGGGGGGGCTGCCTGGGTGGGGGGGCTGCCTGGGTGACCGCTAGATCTTCCGGACAGCCCATAGCAGATAGTGGCGTTCTGCTGCAGCCATTTCCATTCCACAGAGCGACGGCAGCAGGTCATTGCTATATTAGTCGTTTGTCTTTCAACATGTTGAAAGACAAACAACAGCAACGATCAGCCGACATCGTTCATATGGGCTGATCACTGCCTTCTATTACACAAGACGATTATAGGTCGTAGCGGCCAATATCGACCGAATACGGCCGATAATCGTCTTGTTTAATAGGGCCTTAAATTTACCCTTTCAATGGCAACTATACTCAAATAGGAATGTGTGTGTTTTGAAGAGTGGGTGGAATGATCAGAGGAAATAACCAATGTTTTCATCCTTGATAAACTCAGAACTAGACAGAGCAACTAACGAAAGAACTTTCAAGACAATGTTTATAAAAGATGTTTTTATCACTTGTACAAGAACTGTTACCTGTACTCAAGCAATTTTCTATAACTGTTTACTGTTGTTATAAAATCTCATTCATCACCTCTGACTTTGAAGGCAGCTGCATTTCATAAAATACTTATAAACTTCAAAGTGTTATTTGAAATGTTTGACTTCTTGATTAAAATATTAATAGAGATGCCAAACACACATATAAACAATTTCTGTTAAAGGGAATGAGTTTTGGTAATTTAAAGTGATAAATGATAGCCTATGTTCATACAACATATGGCCATTTCAAGGCATTTTTTTGGATGGCTGTCATTTTGGCGGCAAAACACAACCGTTTTATGCAAATTACTGCCTTCACTTGCATAACACTACAGCGATTTGGTACTAAAATGATGGCTGTTCAGAAAAATGGCTGCAGGACGGCCAAAGAGAAACATTTAGTGAGCATAGCCTTGAAGTGATTTTAGTGCTTTCACTGTTATAATTGAGTCCCAGAGAATCCCCTCTATGGTGCACAGATATTTCTCATTCTCCCTATTTCAGGAGCCATGACCAGAGCTGAGCTTTTTGGCAGTAGTACACAGACCGGACTTCATCTTTTAGGTCTGTTGCACAGCACATCACATAGCAATGTCACTATAATTACGCCCCAATAGCAATCCCATCCACGCCCCTATAGTCACGCCCCAGGGAAGCTTCACACGCTGCTGGTCTTTACAGCAAAAGTGTGGTAAAAGCCAGAAGTGGATTGAGGAGGGAGATATAATATCTTTCCTCACACATCATCTGCTTATCCCCTATCATGTGGTGGTCCCAGCAGCCAGACGCTCACCAATCATCTAGTTATCCTGTGGATATAGGATAGCTGTAAATTGTAGCAATACTTCTTTAACAGCAATATTATTGTCAGCCTGTCATCTGAATTTTGGAGGGCCTCCTATACTCAAGGGACAGGCTAACAACAAGAGGTTGACCTACCTGGATAATAAAACAACAATGTACAGCGATAAGCCCAGTATGGGATTGGGGTACAAAGGGCTCACCAGTAGATACCAATTTGATATCATGTTATCATTATACATATTACCATCACACTGTTAGTAACCAAATCCAGTGTACCAAGACCAATAATACCAATAATACCAGTATCTGAGAAACGCATTTTATCCCCACACCATGACCCCCACCTCCCCAGTTCATGCTTTTACTGTCTTTCATGCTGGTCATGGTGCTACTCATCTTCGTGTCTGCCTGTGTCTTCTTCCTCCTCCTTGTTCCTGCTGTAATGGTGCCTTTAGCGACTAATGGTGCGTTTACACAGGCAGATTTATGTGACAGATTTTTTAAGCCAAAGCCAGGAACAGACTATAAACAGGGAACATGTTATAAAGGAAAGACTGAGATTTCTCCTCTTTTGAAATCCATTCCTGGCTTTGGCTTCCAAAATCTGTCAGATAAATCTTCCTGTGTAAACGCACCATAAGATGTGGTCAATTGCTCTGGAATTATAGGGCTAGCTTGCCTTCACCTGTTACTGCCATTTAACAATCCAGAACCACCTGCACTTATTTAAACTAGCTCCACCTGCCCCATCTTGCCTGAGCGTTGATGGATTCCTGCATTCTAAGCGAAAGCTTGTTTCTGTTATTCTTCCCCTCAGTCTGTGAATTATAAACTGTGCCTGTTCTTCTTATTTCTGCACAGTGGCTTAGCTACTGTGGAGGCAAGCCACACAACTGCCATGGGGCCTGGGCCCCCAATGGCAAAGCATGGCCTGCCTCCATGATCCTGACAGCTGCCTAAAAAACAACTTTTAAACTGGCAGCCCTGTGCCAAACGGCCGTGGCCTAGATTGTGTATGCATTAGGCTGGCACACCCTCTCTGCCCCTCCTCCCCACCCTCCTCATCAGTAGGAATGCTCCAGGCAGATTTTCTACTATTTATCAGTTGTGTCAGCATGGCACATGGGCTGGATTGTTAAGGCACCTGTGCAGTGTTCAGACAGGAGAAAATGTTCTAGGTACATTCCTAATGATAAAGAGGGTGGGGAGGAGATACGGAGGTGCAGAGTTAGGGCACAGATATTCTAGGCCACGGACGTTTGACACTGGGCTGCAATTTTAAAAGTTGTTTTTAAGACAATAACTGCATCACCTGCTGAACGGACCCCAAGACAGATCTTGGATTAAAAGCAGCTATCTGAAGGTACAAGTGGTTTGGGGGGGACAGATTGTGGGTACAGAGTCGCTTTAAATAGGCTGAATGTAATTTCTTGGTAAAGTTTATGAGGAACCTTCTCTTTGCTTTATACCCAATAAAATAGCCATATTCTGCATACATTCAGTATATACTACAATGCAATAATACTTTGTTTTGTTTCATTTCACATATATTCAATAAAAGTCTTAAACTGACTTTAATAAACATAATGCAAACCATAATCCCTTATAAAACCAGCTACAAAAACACTCCCACAAATGTGTGTACCTTTTTAAAAACCTTTGGCAAAACTCAGAAAAAATGATTTCTGTTCCGTTGGTTTCCTTGCTTCTTCTTTTGTCCCTTTTGAATAGCCTTTGTATGTATTGTTGCTAGGTAATATTACATTTGAACTAATGGGTGCTTTTGTTGTTTTAAAATCAGTGTCATAAATAATGATGATTAAGTATTCGACAATCTGTGGAGAACCACATTTATTAATGTACATTTGATAAAGCTTTGATTCAGCACGTATAATTATTTCTATTCAGAAAAAACATACAAGCAGTATTATATGGCACAGCACTGTATAATAACATACAGATTGGTTCAGATTAAAAATATCACAAATAAAAGTACAAACTAACATTTCATTTCATAGTTTTTATTAACCCCATTATGGCAAGCTAGGTTTAGCACCTTAATAACTAGGGATGAGCGAATTTACAATACTAGCGAAGCTGGGCTCCGCCGCTGACTTTTCAGCCTGCTGCCTTTGAACTCCATGCCACTCTGCTTCGGTTGCCTGGAAAAGCTGTATCCAGTCCTGGGAAACTTGCAACAGAATCCTTGCTCATTTAACCTCTTAATGACCGTCAACACGTTTTTTTAAGGCAACCAGCCCAGTAGGTAAAAAAATAAAAGCGTTCTGGCTCTTAAAAAGGGAGGAGGAGAACTTTCTGTCAATGTGACCTAAACATCTGTGCATCAATGACATTTGGTCATGAGGGGGTTAATAGATCTTATTATTGTTGCAGATACCACCTGATATAAAATAGTGGGGTCTCCAGCAACCAAAATCTGGCCCTGTCTACATACATATGGTTTCTTTGTTTTACACAGCATTTTAACCCCTAGATGACCAGTGCCTATCTCATTAATCTATGCTGTATAACTATACAGCATGGATCTCAATGAGAGATCAGTGTGCTTATACTAGAAGTCCCCCAGGGGGGCTTCTAGTATAAGTGCAAAAAAAAAAAGTGTTGTTGTTAATAAAAAAAAAAGCCCCCTCCCCTAATAAAAGTTTGAATCACCCCCCTTTTCCCATGTTATAAATAAATGAATAAACATGTTTGTTATCGCCACTTGCGTAATCGCCCAATCTATTAATTTATCAAATTGTGATAAATTGTGCATTTTTGGTCGCATCAAATCCAGAAAAATTGAAAAAGCGATAAAAAAGTTGCATATGCGCAATCAAGGTACCGATAGAAAGAACACATAATGGCGCAAAAAATTACACCTCATACAGCCCCATAGACCAAAGGATAACAGGGCTATAAGCCTGGGAAAAGAGCGATTTTAAGGAACATATATTTGTTAACAATGGTTTGAATTTTTTACAAGCCATCAAATAAAATAAAAGTTATACATGTTACATACATAATTGTAACGACTTGACAAACATATATAACAAGTCAGTTTTACCCCAGGGCAAGCCGTGCCCTGGTTTCTGGTTGTGCAGTGTACTTTATAAAAAAAATTCAGCCCGTCATTGCAATGTACAATTAGTGGCGCAAAAAATAAGGGCTCATGTGGCTTTCTAGGTGAAAAAATGCAACTGCTATGGCCTTTTAAGCACAAGGAGGAAAAAAAACGAAAACGCAAAAGTTGAAATTTGCCTGGTCCTCTAAGGGTTAAAGAGACTAAAAGGCCAAGACCATTGTTTTGAGTTCTAATCCCAGAACCCTGGTGCAACAAGGCAATAGTGCTAACCACTAAGCCACTATACTCCTGATATGCATTTCTAACAGCACAGTGTCAACTATTTAACTATTGTATTTGAAGAAAAAAAGAAAGAAGAAAAAAAAACTATAGCTAGATTTAAACCAAAGATCCCAACATTGCTAGGCAACAGCATTAACCTCTGAGACAAATATTTCATTGCTTATAGCTAGAGTAGGCTGAGCTAGATTTAGAATGGTGGTTGTGGAGCAAAAGGCTTGCAACGCTGTGATGTCAGCGCTGCTTACCCCTGTGACCTGAAAGTTCTTTATTTAAATAAGCAAACACAAATCTAAAAAGCAGAAACAAAGGATGCCCAGGTAACACAAAGCAAAACTGCCCAAAGGGTTTTTTATCTGTCCCTACTTATGCAGGGCCAAAAGATAACCTCCACTTATGGCCCCTGAGCAATCGGAGCATTCTTTCATTCCTGATGGCACACATATTTTGACACCTGTGTATGTAGAATTGACAGCCATCATGGTGGAAGATACCCCCTCGGGTTCCAGGGCAATGACTGCCATAATCAAAGTAGGTGGGAAAATGTCAGGCCATAGCATGTAAGAGGAGCTGGCGAGGTGGAAGCAGCTGCCAAAATGGTTTCTATCTGTGATACTTGACTTCCAGGTGTTGGTTTTAGGTGCAGGCCCTCAGGGGTTTCACAAGAGCTTGAGATGGGTGTAGGAGATCTTTTCCCCACTTCTCAACATTCATGGGTAATGAGGAAGGGTCTGGTGGCATTATACCCCACTGGGTGATTGCGGCCCCTCACCATCCAGACGGCAATCACATATGGATATAATCTACCTCCTCACTGGGTGCTAGGTTGTACAGTTATTCTCCAACAAATAGGATCAAGCCATAATGAAGACCCCTTGTATTTGTCAGACTTCCATAAAGTGGCTAGCCTACTCTCAGGACATGCTTCACCCAGGTGCCAGTATTCTAAATATATTTTGATGACCCAGTCTTGCTTTTTCTTCTTCCCCAGACTTGCAGGCAATTGGACTGGGGAATGTGCTTTGGCTAAAGCCATAATGCCTCTTCATATATTTCCCCTAGAAGAGAGCAACTTAGAAAAAGTCTCTTCTCTCATCTCGCAACAGGAATTTTGACCCCCATGTGTATCTGGATGTGATAGGAGTCCCAAGGGGGGTGCCAAATGAGTTCAAAGCCAGCGGCCTTTGAGTCAATTTTTCCCTGGGTGACTATAAACAAAAATGTGGCATGGGGTGCCAAATGAGTTCAAAGGCCAGCGGCCTTTGAGTCAATTTTTCCCTGGGTGACTATAAACAAAAATGTGGCATGGATAAACGATGTGTATTACAATCAACAAAGATTCATTAATCATACCCAAGATGCACTTCAAGGTTTGTCAGAGAAAGTAGGCCCTACTTCCATTATGACCTTCCAAAATAGAATAGCCCTAGACATGGTGTTAGCAGAGAAAGGAGGAGTCTGTAAGATAATACAAGGTGTCTGTTGTACTTACTTACCAGGCAATACTGGGCCAAATGGGAAAGTGACTCTGGCAATTAAAAAATTAGATGACCTGTCTGCGGAAATAAAAAAGAACTCAGAAGTAACTGATCCCTGGGATATGTTTCTTGAATGAGTGGATGGCAGAAATGGTTGGCACAGGCAGGGATAGTACTGGGAATAGTTTTGCTAGTCCTATTGATTGTTGTGTTATGTATTATCCCTTGCATTAAGAAACTAATTTCCAAAGGTATAGATGAAGCCACACCGACTCTGGCCTACTAAGAGGAGGATGGTTTAAGCTGCATGGAAGAAGACACTGCTAAGGACATTCCCCCATCAAAAATTATGGTTCACATCAATTACGAACTAACAAACAAGTAAATGAAGTACAAGAAAGCGCAAAAATAAAGGACAACTGTAACCTTAACCCAAATAGTAGACCCCTTAAGGAAAAAATTTAGAGACATAATATCACCACCATCTTCTGAGGCAAAGTATGACTACAAAGGGGGGTCTTCCTATTAGAGAAAGGCTCGTCTCAACCTCGATGAAGAAACCAACGGCTGGCGGAGATTTAGGGTGATGAGGGATTAAATCAGGGACAGGATAAGGATATATCTATATCAGTTGTCCGGTCTTCAGCCTAATTTTCGATGTTTTAGGGGGGACTGGCAAGGTGGTATAGATTAAGATAAAAACATCCATGGTTTTATATAATCCTTAATGAATATTTTAGATATGCTCTTTGCTTGAAACAGCTTATGCAAGTAAAGGCCTCCATACAGTTACATTGGTTTCCTGATTGGATGAGGAAGAGAGTTTTGAAAGCCTGCCAAAAGAAGCCAGCGCCTAAAATCCTAAAATGGGACATTGCTATATACACATTATCTATGCAACAATATAATCATTTGCTACGCACTTTTAGGCTATGTTCACACTATGTATGTGTGCGACTGTATTTTTTATGCGGCTGGAAATGTGCGGCTGAAACTACGGCCGTGGAAAAAAATAGACATGCGGCTGAAAACATACGGTCATTTACTTGGAAATCTGGTTCAACTAAAAATAAAAAATAAAATCTTTAGAAAGTGATGCAAACATTTCTGGATGCATCTGGGAAAGCAGGGGACACAGTTTACATGAATCGCTATTACCGGGGTTTGCGATACTCTGCAGTAATGCCGATGCCTCTCATGGTTAATATATTGAATTAATAAAACACATTTTCGTTGTAATAAAGTCCCTTTCATTGTTCAATAATTAAATTTAAATGAATCCATCATTTTGCAATTAAATATACTGTTAAAATAAATATATATATAAATAAATGTTTATTTGTATATATATTTATTTTTTGACAGTATATTTAATTGCACAATAATGGATTTGTTTAAATTAAATTATTGAACAACGAAACTGATTTTATTACAACGAAAATGTGTTTTATTAATTAAATATTAATTAGTACAGGAAGCTCCAGTAAGCCGTTAATTCATATTCCCAGTAATAGAGCATTCTGTACTAATCATCACTTTATTTTAATTAAAACATCAAATGTTTCTTCTAATTATTTTATCACAATAGCATATTAGAAGAAACATTTAGAATTATATGTGCGCTCAGCTGATTGGCTGACCGGCTGAGCACACATATAAAGAGCTGGTCCGCAGTACAGTGACTTCATTGTGCTGCGGACCAGCGAAGAGGACACATCGGGGTGAGTATAGAGCTCTCCCCACCCCCTCCCCTGCACTGCACCCCTCCCAGCAAGGAAGGGGGGTCACTTAACCCCTTCCTTGCTGGGATGGGTGCAGTCTGACATCAGTCTGGCCCCCAAGGGGTTAAGGGGATGCAATACATCCTCCCTTAACCCCTTGGGGGCCAGACTGTTAGCAGCGATCTGTAAAGATGCTGTATACTGTAAGGAGCACAACACCGCTCACAATGATGGGTGTTGTGCTCCTGTTTGTGTGTTTTGTGTGTGTTTCTCCCTTTTTGTTTTTCAGATATCGGTATCCTGTGGATTACGTCGGATTCCGTGGACTACGTCGATGACCAGCGGTTGTTTGTTGTTTCTAGTGAATAAAATGGTCAATGAGGGGTGTGGGGGTGTTTTTATTTGAATATTTATTTTTTTTTAACTTGTGTCTTGTCTTTATTTCTTTACTTTATAGACTTAGTAGTGGAAGCCGTCTAATAGACGGAATCCATTACTAAGTCGGGGCCTAGTGTTAGCCGGTATAAAATGGCTAACACTAACCCCCCATTATCAGGCTGGCTGGTAAGATTTAGGCTGGGGAGGGCCTAAAACAATGGCTCTTCCCACCCTGGTGTTACCAGGCTGCTGTCGTTTGGTTTTTAACCCGGCTGGTTATAAGAATAGGGGGGACCCTATGCGTTTTTTTTTTAAAAAAAAAACGCATAGTGCCCCCTCTATTTTTATAACCAGCCGGGTTAAAAACCAAACGACAGCAGCCTGGTAACACCAGGGTGGGAAGAGCCATTGGCTTAGGCCCTCCCCAGCCTAAATCTTACCAGCCTGCTGCCGCCCGGTCCGGGAGCGCCAATTTTGACGCTCCGGGACCACTGGCACCCTGCTCTTCCCAGTACCCCTGGTGGCTTTGGGTACTGGGGTAATAATGGGGGGTTAGTGTTAGCCATTTTATACTGGCTAACACTAGGCCCCGACTTAGTAATGGATTCCGTCTATTAGACGGCTTCCACTACTAAGTCTATAAAGTAAAGAAATAAAGACAAGACACAAGATAAAAAAATTTTTTATTCAAATAAAAACACCCCCACACCCCTCATTGACCATTTTATAAAAAACAACAACAAACAACCGCTGGTCATCGACGTAGTCCACGGAATCCGACGTAATCCACAGGATACCGATATCTGAAAAACAAAAAGGGAGAAACACACAAAAAACACACAAACAGGAGCACAACACCCATCATTGTGAGCGGTGTTGTGCACCTTACAATATGCAGCATCTTTACAGATCGCTGCTTACAGTCTGGCCCCCAAGGGGTTAAGGGAGGATATATTGCATCCCCCTTAACCCCTTGGGGGCAAGACTGATGTCAGACTGCACCCATCCCAGCAAGGAAGGGGTTAAGTGACCCCCCTTCCTTGCTAGGAGGGGTGCAGTGCAGGGGAGGGGGTGAGGAGAGCTCTATACTCACCCCGATGTGTCCTCTTCGCTGGTCCGCAGCACAATGAAGTCACTGTACTGCGGACCGGCTCTTTATATGTGCGCTCAGCCGATCAGCCAATCAGCTGAGCGCACATATAATTCTAAATGTTACTTCTAATAATGCTATTGTGATAACATAATTAGAAGAAACATTTGATGTTTTAATTAAAATAAAGTGATGATTAGTACAGAATGCTCTATTGCCGGCAATATGAATTAACGGCTTAATGGAGCTTCCTGTACTAATTAATATTTAATTAACAAAACACATTTTCGTTGAAATAAAATCAGTTTCATTGTTCAATAATTTAATTTAAACAAATCCATCATTGTGCAATTAAATATACAGTCAAAAATAAATATATATATAAATATTCATTTATTTATATATATATATATATATATATATATATATATATATATATTTATTTATTTTAATAGTATATTTAATTGCACAATGATGGATTCGTTAGAATTAAATTATTGAACAACGAAAGGGACTTTATTACAAAGAAAATGTGTTTTAATAATTTAATATATTAACTATTAGAGGCATCGGCATTCGGCATCATTGCCGGCTATTTTTGAAGTACTCCGTACGGACCGCCTGTCAATCCACGGCCGCATTTCCAGCCGCAAACAATGGTCTTGTTCATTTTTTACGGGTCCGTTTACGATAGGGCCGTAGATTCAAACATAGTGTGCACTGTGCAGCCGTATATCGTATACTTTACAGCGTACGCCTGAACCGGAAAAATCCGGCCAATGATTTACCCCCCGCAATACAGCCGCACAGATACAGAGTGTGAACCTAACCTGACCAATACCACCTTACTTTGAATAACACTGTCATATAAGACCTGACCAATACCGCCACACTGTGACTGGAGAACACCGCCACACTAGACCTGACCAATACCGCCATACTGTGACTGGATAACACCGCCATACCAGACCTGACCAATACTGACACCACACTGTTACTGAATAACATTGCCATACCAGACCTGACCAATACCACCATACTGTGACTGAATAACACCGCCATACCAGACCTGACTAATACCGCCATATCCCCCTCGAAAAGACACCAGATTTTCTGGCAAGTCTGAACAGGAGGGTAATGCCCCTCTGCAAGGTGCTACCCTATACACTACAGGCGCACGGGACATCCACCAACTATATACTTAAGGTATACAGGACCTCCCCCAACTATATACTACAGGTATACAGGACCCCAAACTATACACTACAGGTATACAGGACCCAAAAACTATACACTACAGGTATACAGGAACTCCACCAACTATATTTTACAGGTATATAGGACCCCAAACTATACACTACAGGTATACAGGACCCCCAAACTTTACACTACAGGTATAAAGGACCTCTACCAACTATATACTACAGGTATACAGGACCCCAAACTATACACTACAGGTTTACAGGAACCCAAAACTATACACTACAGGTATACAAGACCTACACCAACTATATACTACAGGTATTCAGCACCCTTACCAACTCTATACTACAGGTATACAGGACCCTAAAGCTATACACTACAGGTATACAGGAACTCCACCAACTATATACTACATGTATATAGGACCCCAAACTATACACTACACGTATACAGGACCACAAAATTATACACTACAGGTATCCAGGACCTCCACCAACTCTATACTACAGGTATACAGGACCCTCAAATTATGCACTACAGGTATACAGGACCTCCACCAACTATACATTACAGGTATACAGCACCAACTATATACTACAGGTATACAGGACCCCCGAACTATACACTGCAGGTATACAGGACCTCCCTCAACTATACACTACACTACAGGTATACAGCCCCCCCAACTACACACTACAGGTATACAGGACCCCCCAACTATACACTATAGGTATACAGCCCCCCAAATATGCACTACAGATATGCAAGACCTCTAAAAACTATACACTGTGGGTATACAGAACCCCTCCAACTATGCACTACAGGTATACACTAATTCCAATGATTAACTCAGATGAAACAATACCTTTAGCTTGGCCTCCTGGGCACCTTAGAAGAAATCTAATTAACACACTGACACTTTATACCCGGGCAGCGCCGGGTACATTTTCTAATCTATATCATAAAAACGAAAGTCTGTCTGTCCCATATAGACTTCCAAACGCCTTAACTGTTTGACCCCAAATTTGGCCCACAGATACATTCGGTGCCCGGGAAGGTTATAGCGAAGGTCCCATCCTTGCCAGATGTACAGGAGGAGAGGAAGAGGGGGAAGAGCGCCCCATAGAGATGAATGGGAAAATCACCACACTGCACACACAGGTGACATAATTAGCTGCAGCTTTGCCCAGGAGAAACGGCAGTTGGGAGCCTTAGCAACCAATAGGATAACTGCTTTCATTTTTACAGGGAGCAATGGTTGCTAGGTCAGCTGCCTCACAACATCCTCAGTAATAACTGGTAGACCCCCTACTCCATCTATACAGTACATGTATACAGGACCCCCTGGAAGACTAGAAAAAAAAATGTAAAGCTGTTTCCTTCCCCCTGCTCCCTGGTGCTGTGCCCATGCAAGGTGCTGCCTTAGGCATTTATACAAGCAGGTATACAGGACCCCAAACTATACACTACAGGTATACAGCACCCCCACCAACTCTATACTACAGCTATACAGGACCCTCAAACTATACAGTACAGGTATTCAGGACCCCAAACTATATACTACAGAACACTACAGGTATACAGGACCCCAAAACTATACACTACAGGTATACAGGACCTCCACCAACTATACACTACAGGTATACAGGACCCCAAAAGTATACACTACAGGTATACAGGACCTCCATCAACTATATACTACAGGTATACAGGACCCCAAACTATACACTACAGGTATACAGGACCCCAAAACTATACACTACATGTATACAGGAACTCCACCAACTATATACTACAGGTATATCGGACCCTCAAATTATACACAACAGGTATACAGGACCCCCGAACTATATATTTCAGGTATATAAGATCTCCACCAACTCTATACTACAGGTATACAGCACCTCCACCAACTCTATACTACAGGTATACAGGACCCCCACCAACTCTATTCTACAGGTTTAAAGGATCCCAAACTATACACTACAGGTATACACGGCCTCCATCAACTATATACTACAGGTATACAGGACCCCAAAACTTTACACTACAGGTATAAAATACCTCTACCAACCATAAACTACAGGTACAAAGGACCCCCAAACTATACATTACAGGTATACAGGACCCCCGAACTATATTCTACAGGTATACAAGACCTCCACCAACTATACACTACAGGTATGCAGGACCCCCAACTATACAGTAGAGATATACAGGACCTCTACCACCTATACGCTGCAGGTATACAGTACTTTCCAAACTATACAGTACACAGGACCTCCCTCAACCATACACTACAGGTAAACAACCCCCCCAATTACACACTACAGGTATACAGGACCCCCTCAACTATACACTGCAGATATACAGCCCCTCCACCCCCCCCCCCCCCAACTATACAATACAGGTATACAGGATGGATGTTTGAAGTTTTTAGTTTATTTGTAATGTGCATAAGCTACAATTTACATAAACAGTGCAGAATTGTTGGGTTTATAGGGGCATATAGGGCTACTGGCGAATTCCTCTTAAACAAAAAAAAAAAAAACAAGGACATAGATTCACCTCCTGGGCACCTTAGAATAAATCTAATTGACACACTGAAACTTTATACCCGGGCAGCGCCGGGTACATTTTCTAGTATACCATATATGTCTAGAGATCAAAAGTATCCAATCGTGTTATGTCACATATATTCATGTGATTTTATAACCACACCTTTATCAAAACGTATAAAACAAAAGAAGTTCCTTTAATAAAAAGAGGAGTAGAAACAGTTTTTTGTGTTCAGGAGTCATTTGTATCAAGCCTCTGATGCATCCCCTCCTGACGGCCTGTACTTTGGTTAGGATTAATTAGGACAGAGACAAGCAGTCCGTGGTTAGCACTTTTTCTCTTAGCTCCCTGTCATGTAACCAAGGTGACTACATAGTGAACGTCTATGAGGCCATCCCCTTAAATAGACATAGAGTGGAGAAAAAGACATGCAGTAACACTCCTCTCTCCCTGCTCTTTCTCTTAAGCTGGATTCACACTACGTTTTTGCAATTTATTTTTTGCAAAAAATGGATTAAAAACTGATGAAAAAAAATGCAATTGTGTGCATCCTCTTTGATCTGTTTTTCCATTGACTTCCATTATAAAAAAAATCAAAATGGATTGTTTTTTAACGTACCCAAAAACGTAGTCGCCCTAATTTTTGTGTCCGTTAAAAAAAAAAATGATCCGTTTTGATCCTTTTTTTAAATTGGAAGTCAATGGAAAAACGGATCAAAATGGACGCACACAATTGAATTCGTTTTTTTTTCATCAGTTTTTCATCCATTTTTTGTGATATGTGATATGTTCATTTTTTTCTAAGACAGGTACCCTTGAAGTCTCTGTGTGGCACCAAGTGATTGTTAAAGCGAATGAAGCCTTTTGTCCTGATAGCATGTCATGATATTTTGTTGAAAAGGTTTCTTGAGAAATTATAATCCTTAACTAAACTCAAGGAACAGTAAGATCAGACACATCTGTAGGTGTATTACTTAGACGTATAATTGTAATAAAGTGCAAGGGTTTGAAGACCTACAGAATCCAAAAGGTGGGGAAATCTAGCACTCCAAATTAAATATTAAAACGATCCTTTATTAGTCATAATGGGTGACTAATTATTATGACTAATAAAGGATTGTTTTAATATTTAATTTGGAGTGCTGGCTTCCCCCACCTTTTGGATTCTGTTGTTCGCAACACGGCTGGCTACCGTTGAAGTTTCCGTGCACCCTCCATTCACCTGATGAAAGGACTCACAAGCTATTAAGTCATTGAGGTGAGCTGACCACCCATTTCCTTGTTTGAAGACCTAGTTGCTGATTTAGGGCAAATTCACACAAGGGCGGATCCGCCGGGAGTCTCACGCACGAAATCCGCAGCTAATCCGCAATACATGTATTATTATTATTATTATTATTATTATTATTAATACGTGTATTGCGGATTAGCTGCGGATTAGCTGAGGATTTCGTGCGTGAGACTCCCAGCGGATCCGCCCGTGTGAATTTACCCTTAAATAATAAAATAATGTCAAGTTATGTATATTTTTAGAACAAGTGTCAGGGAAAAACATACTCTATATAAAGCAAGCCCTGGTCTTTGTCCCATAGAGACCCACAAGACTCATAGGACAATGACAAGACAATGATGCCAATTTCATTGTAGGTTTCAGTACAGCTATCATCCAGGGAATGGTGTGCTCCCATAAGGGTGTGATAATTTTATACCTATCATCCTTTAGCAAAAAACATAAAACAAAAGAAAGGGTAAGTTTTAGTGTGTTGGTGCTCACATTCCAACTGCCCTGTACTACGTCTGGTAGCAATGTCATGTAATGTGTTGTATATTAATGCACAACAGAACATCACAATACTGATAGAAAAACCCAGGGCTCCACCATGTATTGGGTATACAAAATTATTGTTAAGTCTAAGGAAGTCAGTACAGTAAATAAAAAAATAAATAAATAAAAATGTTAAGAAACGAAATAAATGCAAATCATGATAATCTAGGTAAAGTGTACACAAAGACTACAGAAATAGTGAGCTCTGCTGATAAATTACAAAAAGTATATTAAATACATTTGCATAAAATTCATAAAACTGTAATTAATGCATAATGATAATTACATATGTAAATACATTAATGTTAAATCAATCATGGTTGTGATTGCGTAATAAAATGTTTGAAAAGACAATTGTACATGTATGAATTAATAAGAAATATTAAGTGTGATTACTGATCCACAGAAATATTGTGTTGTGGGGAATAAAAGAAAATATAAAAGTAAAAAAAAAACACACATAATTAACCACTTCACGTCAGCAATCTGTATATATACGTTCCTATTGCACATGCCCCGTGTAGTAGGAATGTACATATACGTTCCTGACTTGAGGGGGCTTTGTGATGAGAGTGGGATCGCTGCAGGGATAGCGATCCCGCTCTCATCTGTGTACAGCCCCGGGGGTAATGAGAGTCAGCTGCGATCCCCCAGCTGACCCCATTAACCCCTTAGTGACCCCCTGTGGGGTCCCGGTACAAGCGACCCCCTCCAGATTGTCCGTAATCACCCCAGATTGCCTGTAACCACCCCAAATTACATGTACCCACCCCAGATTACCTATAAGCACTTCAGTCTATCCATAACAATTCTAGTCTGTAACAAGTCTGTAACACCCCCCCCCCCAGGTTGCCCGTAACCACCGCAGGTTGAGCATAACCACCCCAGGTTGCCCGTAATCATGCCAGATTACATGTAACCCCCCAGATTGCACGCAACCACCGCACGGACCGCACCTCTAACCACCACACGTCGCCTATGACCACCGCACGTCGCATATGACCACCGCACCTTGCCTCTGACCACCGCACCTTGCCTCTGACCACCGCACCTTGCCTCTGACCACCGCACGTCGCCTCTGACTACCGCACGTCGCCTATGACCACCGCACATCGCTTCTGACCACCGCACTTTGCCTCTGACCAACGCAAGTTGCCACTGACCACCGCACCTTGCAACTGACCACTGCACCTTGCCTCTAACCACCCCAAATTGCCAGTCACCCCCTCCAGATTGCCCATAACCACGCCAGATTACAGGTACCCACCTCAGATTACCTATTAGCACTTCAGTTTATCCGTAACCACCGCAGGTTGCCTGTAACCACCCCAGATTGTCCGTAACCACCCCAGATTGTCCGTAACCACCCCACGTTGCCTCTTACCACAGCAGGTTGCCTGTAACCACACCAGATTGTCTGTAACCACAGCAGGTTGTCCGTATCCACCCCACGTTGCCCGTAACCACCCCACGTTTCCTCTAACCACCCCAGGTTGCCTCTAACCACCCCAGGTTGCTGTAACCACAGCAGGTTGCCCGTAACCACCCCGGATTACCGGTAACCACCTCAGACTGCCCGTAACCACCTCTAGATTACCCGGAACCACCCCAGACTGTCCGGAACCACCCCAGACTGTCCGGAACCACCCCACATTACCTGTAATCTAATTTTTTTATTTTATTTTAGTAACTGCACTATTTTAATAACTATTACTAGCTGCGGTTTTGCTCCAGCAAATTGGCACTCCTTCCCTTCTGAGCCCTGCTGTGTGCCCATACAGTGGTTTATGCCCACATATGGGGTACCGTTGTACTCAGGAGAACCTGCATTACAGATATTGGGGTAAATTTTTTCTCCTGTTCCTTGTGAAATTTAGAAATTTCAAACTAAATCAACATATTATTGGAAAAATTCAAGTTTTTCATTTTTACTGTCTAATTTTGAATACTTTCCTCTAATACCTGTGGGGCCAAAATGCTCATCCTACCCCAAGATGAATTCTTTGAGTGGTGTACTTTCCAAAATGGGGTGACCTTTGGGGGAGATTCTATTCTGTAGACATTACAGGGGCTCTGCAAACGCACCTGGTGCTCAGAAACTTCTTCAGAAAAATCTACACTGAAAATGCTAATTGGCGCTCCTTCCCTTCTGAGCTCCGCTGTGTGCCCATACAGTGGTTTATGCCCACATGTGGGGTACTGTTCTACTCAGGAGAACCTGAGTTACAGATTTTAGGGTGAATTTCCTCTCCTTTTCCTCCTGAAATTGAGACATTTAAAACTAAAGGAACATATTTTTGGAAAAATTCGAGTTTTTTATTTTTACTGTCTACTTTTGAATACTTTCCTCTAATACCTGTGGGGTCAAAATTCTCACCACACACCAAGATGAATTCTTTGAGGGGTGCACTTTCCAAAATGGGGTGACTTATGGCGAGATTTTACTCAGCTGGCACTACAGGGACACTGCAAACGCACCTGGCGCTCAGAAACTTCTTCAGCAAAATCTGCATTGAAAAAGCTAATTGGCGCTCCTTCCCTTATAAGCCCAACTGTGCGCCCATACAGTGGTTTATACCGACATATGAGGTAAGTTTTTACTCAGGAGAACCTGCGTTACAAATTTTGGGGTACTTTTTTTCTCTTGTTCCTCGTGAAATTGAGAAATTTCAAACTAAAGAAACATATTATTGGAAAAATTCGAGTTTTTCATTTTTACTGTCTAATTTTGAATACTTTCCTCTAACACCTGTGGGGTCAAATGCTCATCCTACCCCAAGATGAATTCTTTGAGGGGTGTACTTTCCAAAATGGGGTGACTTATGTTTTTTTTTCTCTCTGCTGACACTACAGGGGCTCTGCAAATGCACCTGGCGCTCAGAAACTTCTTTAGCAAAATCTGCAATGGAAAAGCTAATTGGCGCTCCCTTCCTTCTGAGCCCCGCTGTGTGCCCATACAGTGGTTTACGCCAACATATGGGGTACCGTAGTACTCAAGAGAACCTGCGTTACAAATTTTGGGGTGCTTTTTCTCTCAAGTTCCTTTTGAAAATGAGAAACTTTAATCTAAACGAATATATTATTGGAAAATTTTAATTTTTAATTTTTTTACGGCATAATGGTGAATACTTTTCTCCAGCCCCTGTAGGGTTAAAATGCTCATTATACCCCTAGATAAATTCTTTAAGGTGTCTAGTTTCCAAAATGGGGTCACTTATGGGGGTTTCCAGTAAAAAAAATCTCCTAAATCAACTTAAAAAAAGAACTGGTCCCTAAAAAAATCAGTTTTGGAAACTTTCACGAAAATGTGGTAATTTGCTGATAAATTTCTAAGCCCCGTAACACCCTAAAAAAGTAAAATATGTTTATGAAATGAAGCCAGAATAAAGAGGACATATCGGTAATGTGACTTAGTAACTAATTTATGTGATACGACTTTCTTTTTTTAGAATCAGAGAATTTCAAAGTTCATAAAATGCTAATTTTTTCAATTTTTTTATAATATTTTAATGTTTTTCACAAAAAACACACAAAGTAGTGACCAAATTTTGCCACTAATATAAAGTGCCATATGTGACGAAAAAACAGTCTCAGAATCGCTAGCATACGTTAAAGCATCACTGAGCTATAAGAGCATAAAGTGAGACAGGTCAGATTTTGAAAAATGAGCCTGGTCTTTTAGGTGCAAATATGCTTGGTCTTGAAGGGGTTAAAACCAATTAATATGTGACTAAATCATAATACTTAAATAAACTCAGTTGAAACAGTTGGACAACTGTTGATGGATGTAATTGAATGCCCAAACTTCCAAGCAAAGTTCTTTGTAGAATGCACCTGACCTAAAAAAAAAAAAAAAAAAAAAAACTGTGGCACACCTGTCTCTAGGTTGTGTGTAGCATTACAACTTTACTTCATTTACCTCAATTGAATTTAACAGCAATACAACACACAAACTGAATGTAAGAGTGGGGCTATTTCTAGAGGGAAGCAGCTATTTATTTATTTTTTAATCCTAAATAAAACCGTTAAATCTATGTACTTTCACATTGTGACAAATGTTTCTGCTCCATTTTCTTTTTTTCTTTTTTTAGAAGACCCCGGGCCGCCATGGCAAGAGGTCAGCAGCCTGGCAACAAAATTGTGGGGTTTCAAAAAGAGTTTCTCTACACATGACATGACCTTCAGCCCAAACTGGACCACCAACCCTAACAGGGCCACTAACTGTCAAATAACCAACTAGATCAGGGGTGTCAAACTCAGACCCTCCAGCTGTTGCAAAACTACAATTCCCATTATGCCTGGACAGCCAAAGCTTTAGCTTTGGTTGTCCAGACATGATGGGCATTGTAGTTTTGTAACATCTGGAGGGCCTGAGTTTGACACCAGTGACCTAGATGATGCTGTTGCTAATGACCACATGGGTTAAATGACCACTATAAGAATAATGTTGAGTGAACCTGTCAAAATGTTCTGTCTGCAATGTTATCTGAGCATTAACGCACAGTATTTTACTCTCTGGAACTGCAGATGAATGCTGCCCTAGGGAGTCTTGGAAAACATGAATATAGCCACATCTTCTGCAACTGTGGGGACTCAAACGCTGAGCATTCGGGTTCAGATAACGTTTTTAAACCCAAACATTTTGATAGGTTCACTCTAGTCTCTAAATGCCGGGGCTGGCAACTGTCTCAGATGGTGTGCACTCTGGAACATGCTCCAAACTTCTCTGCATGTGCATGTGCCATACATGAATGAATTATATTTTTTATACATATTTTAACAAAAAAAAAAAACCTTCTATGTGAAACCTATTGCTGCTTTGTACAAAGCAGAGCTGTAAGAAAGCCTAGTGCATAGGGTCTAATAGAGTGCTTTAAAAACTGTGAAGTGCCCTCTAGTTGTTGATGTGAGATAGCTTTTGGTGAGGCCAGCCACTTGGTGGTGTCAGGTGTGGCTCAAAGTAGGTACAGTGAGTTCACCCTCACTGGTAACAACCAAGTGTTTAGGAAGTGGACTTAAACACCATAAATATTTTAGGGCCCTTTTAAAGAATTAATTTCTTCACAGTGCCAATAGTCAAAATTGTTTTATAGTACTAAAGAAAACTGAAATTTTGCATGAGTGTTTGGCCTTTTTAATGTTGTTAATCTCAGATTTCCTTATGATTAGACATGAACGTAGAAAACAGAAAATAGTTTGATCTTTTATGGTCTATAAGTATCTGGTTACAAAATACCTTTGTACTGCTATTCCTAGTAACCAATGGATGTATTTGTTTTGACTGAAATCCAGCGTGTTTAAAACGAATCTGAAATTATCACAAACACATGGTTATTCAGCATATTTGAAAAAAAGAAAAAAGTTTGGTCTCTGCTTTTGCTTGGGTTCACTGATAAATAAGAAGATAGTTTTAAAGTCACTAAATAGAGAAAATTGCTGCAAGAACAGTAAAAGTGGCTGTGCAGATAGATAATCCTCAATCCCAGCATCATCATTTTTAAATGATATTAGTTTAGGTGTCGTTTGGATGTATATGCCAGGAAGGGCAGTCTAACATGATGGATGGCACTTACTGGCATCAGTAATGCACTCACTGACAAAGAAACCACACCAAGATATATTATTCTCATCAATCCCAAATTGTGCAGTCCCAAATCGTTACTTTATTTTTCCAGCTCCCCCTCACTCGTGACATCCCTCATGCACCAGGGACAAGGTAATGATATTAAACAAGGTAATGATATTAATTTGTTTAGATTAGAACTTGTATCATTTAGGAAAGAAACAAAAAAGTTTTTGTCAATATCGGCCATTACGGCCAAAAATCATCCTGTGTAATAGAACACAACAATCCGACGTCATGAACGATGTCAGCTGATCATTGTAGTTGTTTGTCTTTAACATGTTGGAAATCAAACGACTCATATAGCAGTGATCTGCTACCCTCGCTCCGTGGAATAGGAGTGGCGGCAGCAGACCGCTGCTATATGCTATGGGCTGACCGGACAATCTAGCAATTACCCAGGCAGACCCCCCCCCCCCCCCCCCATGGCTCTCAACTGATCGCTGCCGCCGTGTGTAATAGTGCTGGCAGCGAGCAGGGAACGAGTAGCAAATGAGTGCTAACAGCGCTCGCTTGCTCCTCACAGTCACCCCGTTTAATAGGGGCTTTAGGGTATACACAACAATTAAATAATAGATAAATATTTAACTTTAATAGAAAATCTCAACTTCTAATGCAGAACATTAAGAACTTTAGTCAACTAGCTTATGAAAAAAGGTATTACAAAAAGACCTATCAATTACTGATCCTTTATCAACTGATGAAACTTTTTCCATTGTGTATGTCAGAATGTAATGTGAGTCTTCTTAAAAGTGAATCCTTACTTTAACATCTATTGTCTAATTGTATGACTAATGCGTGCTAGTTTTTGTCAGAATATAGATTAAACCTTACACAATATAAGGAAAAGTATAAGGAATATTGAAAAGTTTGAGATGAGAACATTTAGATGATGCATAAGTCAGGATATCTTCTCACAGCGAGCTACTTTCTACATTTGTAGTGAAAATGTCAAACATGTCAAATGTTGAAGTTAGAATTTTGAAATATGACATTTCTCCCTAAAGATATTAACAATAGATTTTATATTTAACAGACATATGGGAAATGCTTGTATATTTGAAGATTAAAATTAAATAAAAAGTACAGATGAATATGGGACATGACTGGGCTAGCTCAAGAGAGAACTTATTGCTGCTTGGGAGCTCTGTTCCTGGCCTCAGTCCTCTGTCCTAGACTACAGCTTCTCAGATAACTAGATAACTCTTTTAAGAAAAAGTCAAATATCCTTTTTTACTGGGTGCCTGAAAAGGGTACAGCTTCACCCCCCTATTATTGATTAATAATTTGATCAATAATTTGGTATTGCTGATGATTTGATTTCAGCTTTTCCTCTTTAAACACTATCTACTGATGCTCTTCAGAAGAAATAAAAAAAATTCCCAGCCATTGTAACTTGTGCTTTTTTAATATTCATATTAAAGATTTATGAAAATATGAAATATTAATTTTTTTATGCCCCTCCCCCAAAGTCAGGATCTGTTTTTTACATTTTTATTAGTTGGTTCTTATTTATGAACAAGATGATACAGAAAATTTGGCAGATTTTTCCATTATAAATTCTTTTTCCTTAAAGGGGTACTCCGGGCTGGGAGGCTTTTTTGCCTATGGCCAGGGAGGAGGTGGATGAGGGCAATGATGTCCCCTTACCTCTCTTGTTCCAGCACCGTGTCCCGGTTAGCCCTGATCCGGTCTGCGCTGCCTGGCCGCTGCCTGGTCTCTACAGGGGCTTGAGATGTAACATGTCAAGTCCGCTCAGCCAGTCAGTAGCAGAGGCAGGATCCTGTCCCTGCCACTGACTGGCTGAGTGGACTTGAAATGTCATGTCTCAAGCCCGCGTCAGTGACCAAAAAGCGGCCGGGCAGCGCGGACTGGAGCAACGTGATCTGGGACATGGCGCTGGAATCGGGGAGGTAAGGGGACATCATTGCCCTCATCCACCTCCTTCCCAGCCATATGCAATAAAGGCCCCCAGCCCGAAGTACCCCTTTAACATAATGGCTCTTAGGTTATATTAAATGACTTAATAGTTCCGGATCCATCCCGCATTTTTTTTTTATTATTAAAAACAAAAATTTAACTTGTTGCCTGTCCTGCAATGGGTCAATGGAATAGATGCTTGGATAGGCTCTTCGCTTGATCAGTACTCCACTCATCAAGCACGTCGGCTTTCAGCGCTGCTCTGCTCCCTGCCACTCCTCCCAGGATGCCAGAAAAAGCTGGATAAAATCCTGAGCAACTTATCCCAGTTTCCAATGACTGGATCCAGCTTTTCCCCTACACCTGGTGGGAGCAGCAGGGAGCGGAGAAGCGCTGAAAGCCAGCGGGCTTGATGAGCAGAGCTCTTATCAAACTAAGTGCTGTGCATCATTTACATGAGAGATTCGCTCATCTCTAATCAAAATGTTTAAATATGTAAAAGGACTAAAGGTTAAGGAGGGAGGGTTTAAAAAAAAAAAAAAACTGACCTCAAGAACAAGAGGACACAGTGAGAGGTTAGTTGGAGGAAAAATCTAAAGCAACGTGAGAAAATATTACTTTCTTGAAAGAGTAGTAAATGCTTGGAACAAATTTCCAGCAGATGTGGTCGGTAAATCTACAATAACAGAATTTAAACCTATCTGGAATAAACATATATCTATACTAACATAATAAGAAGGTAAATTTTAAAAGGGCAGACTAGATGGACCAAGTGGTCTTTTTCTGTCAACAATCTTCTATGTTTCTATGAGTGGGCTGTCTCTCTTGTGTCTCTCTCATGTCTTGATAGTGCATTGTCCCTCAAATATTGATTGCCTGAGCACACAGGAGGTAGCTGAACACACAGAAGCAGAACCAAAATACCCCTATCTAATCCACACCCTTAACCTCACATTATTCCAGTCCCGTTACATACCCGTAGTGCCGGTACTGTGCCTTGTAGTTACTGTTGTGAACACACATAAGAGTACACCGGGGGAGCATAGACAGGTGAGCAAACCATTTTTTTTTTTAAATAAATTTTATTAACGAATGTAGCAAAAATTTGCTAACCGAAGTAAATTTTTTGCTAAAATTACAGCAAATTGCTTTGCTTATCACTAATAAAGACATAAGGGGCTTGTATGTTTGCAAGAACATTTTAATGTGATCCTTATTTTTACCATACTGCAGACTTACTGCGAAACAGAAAAACGGTTTGTGAGATGTCGTTTTGATGCCCTTTACTCTGCAGTAAAATGTGTTTTTTATATGTATTCCTCAGGTTGCTATGATTACAAAGATACACTGTATATTTTTAACCATGTTTTAATATTATTAAAGATTATATAACTTAAAATAATAATAATAACTGTCTACAAAGCAGTGTTTGTGGGGGGAAGGGGTCTAATGTTTTGTGCCATAATCTGCAGTTTCTATCAGTGATATTTGATTAAATAAAACTAAAGCTTCCAATGAACCGATTTCAAGCTTTCTATTAATTCCTCAAAGGACAGAGTCATGTATACAAGATAATAATTAATCAAATTAAAGTATTACATAACATAATGGCTAAATAATGGTTGAATGGTATTCGGCTGGTCGGTCTTCCTGAGTACAGAGGGGACTGATGCAGCCGATTTCCTAGAAAAATGGCTGAAGGACATAGACTAGAACCTTCCACATTCTCAATGTAGAGAAAATAAATCTCGACATTCTCGTATTTGAAGCAAGTAACGTCTCTGGGGGACATGTATCAAGCAGCGAATTGTGTTTTTTTTTTTGCGGAAAGTGCCGCCTCTACATAAATCTCCGTCGTGCCGGAGCTGCGGGGACATTTTTAAGTGCAGCACAGAAAACGTCGGACTTAACCCATAGCTGCACCAGGACGTTACTGAACGTCCTCGTGCCACTATGGGAGTTCAGAGGGGGGTCGACCCCCCTCTGAACTGCCGCGATCCCGGATGCCGCATGTAGCCCGGGATCGCGGCTATTAGCGGGCATGGTTCGATCGCCGTGCCCGCTAATTAAGTACTTAGAAGCGGCTGTCAAAGTTGACAGCTGCTTCTAAATACTTGCTCATCTTAATACCTGGTGGTCTAGTGGGGGGATTGCCCCCCGCGGCACGATTGCAGGGGGGCGATCCCCGCATCCATCCCGGGTTGGGGTCTGTGCCATAATGGTGCTGATCCTGGCTCGGCATTCTATTGCTTTCGGCTGCCCTCCCCTCCCCAATAAAAGTGTTAATTACCCCCCTTTCCCCATTTTATAAATAAAAATAAATAAATAAACAAACATGTTTGCTATCGCCTCGTGCGTAATCGCCCGAATTATTAATTTAAAAAATCCCAAAGTGCAAAATTGCGCATTTTTGGTCGCATCAAATCCAGAATAATTGTAATAAAAAAGCGATTAAAAAGTTGTATATGCGCAATCAAGGTACTGATAGAAAGATCACATCATGGCGCAAAAAATGACACCTTACATAGCCCCATAGACCTAAGGATAAAAGTGCTATAAGCCTGGGAATGGAGCAATTTTAAGGAACATATATTTTCTTTAAAAGGTTTTAATTTTTTACAAGCCATCAAATAAAATAAAAGTTATACATGTTACATATCGTTGTAATCACAACAACTTAAGGAACATATATAACAATTCAGTTTTACCCTAGGGCGAACGGAGTAAAAACAACCCCCCCCCCCCCCCCCCCCCCCCAATTAAAAAAAAAAAAACTTTTTTTTTTTTTCAATTTCACCTCACATATAATTTTTTTTCTGGTTTCCCGGAACATTTTAGGCAAAAATTACATCTGCCATAGCAAAGTACAATTAGTTGCACAAAAAATAAGGGCTCATTTGGGTCTCTAGGTGGAAAAATGCAGACGCTATGGCCTTATATACACGAGGAGGAAAAAACGAAAGCGCAAAAATGAAAACTGGCTGTGTCCCCTAAGGGTTAATAAATGTCCCCCTCTGTGTTTATTCACACATGGGATGCTACACGCGTTTCGACCATCAGGTCTTTCTCAACAGCATACAAATGAACACAAGGTGCAGCTTTTAAACACAGAGGGCCACATGTATCATCCGGCGAACGGATGATTTTCGGCGGAAAGTGCCGATTTCCGCCGAGTACGCCAGGGGGGCGGAAATGGGGCGTGTAGTGGGCGGAACGGAGGGCGCGGACTCAGAGTCCGCGCGATTTACCATCCGTTCCGCCCAAATGTACGCCGAAAACCTACTCCAGTCCTCAGCTGGCGTAGGTTTTCGGCGGTGCGCATCGGCGCGCACGGGATTTATGTAGAGGCAGTCCGCCTCTACATAAATCTCCGTAGCGCCGGAGCTGCGGGGGCATTTATAAGTTCGGCGTAAAAAACGCCGGACTTAATAAATGCCACCCAGAGACTTTACGAGAATGCCAGGATTTATTTTCTCTACATTGATTTTATCATTCCCTGGGCACCCAGGTGAGCTGGTGTGCCAATCATTGGCTTGAACTTCCACATTCTCCCCATTCTTTGCCATTGAACGGACTCATAGGGTTTCCTCAAGACCGGGCCCTCTAAGAGGCCCTCCGAGACCGCTGCTGGCTAAATTGTTGCATTTCAGAGACAGAGACGCTATTCTCCGTGCCGTCAGGCTAAAGGGGGAGATCTTATACAAAAACACAAAGGTCTCCTTCTATCCAGATTTCTCTGTGGCTGTTCGAAAGCAAAGGGCCAACTACACCAAAGTCTGCAAGATCCTGAAGGAGAAAGGATTCTCCTACGCCATGATATTTCCTGCCAGACTGCGGGTGGTTGACGGTCCAACCACTTGCTTCTTCAACTCCCTGGTTGAAGCCCTCGCTTGGGTGAGAAATGCCAGAAGTGTTGTGGCTGGAATTCCCCGTCCACCAGATTTGTGATCTCAATGATGTTGCAATGATGTGTTACTTCATCCTATACTGTTCTATGGGGGGCAGGTCTAGCTCTTCATGTCAGGCTTAGCAGGAAATGATAGATTAGTTAGTGTTAGACTTCTTAATTGAGTCAGTTCGTTCACCTCCGATTTAGGTTAGTTGGGTATAGGTCTGCATAAGTTGGGGTTGGTGTTAGACAGGGTTCCAGGAATTTCCTGGGTCGTTACTCAGGTCACCATGTTTTTTGACTTTATAGTTTTATGTATCTGTGTACTGATAACATGTGTTCTTCTTTTTTTCTTGCTCCTCTGCAGGTTGCTGAGGTTGTGTTTGAATGAATGGTGTGTGTCTGGCCTGCGACCTCCTGCCTCTCCTTCCCGTCCTTGGTTTCTTGGGGTGCCATCCTCTGTGGTGGCCTCCTGCCTTTTAGCGTAACCAAGGCATCTATCAAGGTACTGGCCTGGAATGTTCGAGGCCTTAATTCAAAAGAGGGCTTCTATGATGGACTTTGTTAAAAAATATAATCCCAATGTGATTTGCCTGCAGGAGATGCATCTCACTTGGCAGAAGGTTCTAGCACCAAAAATGGCGTGATAGCACGTGGCGATCATGCATCTTACTCCAATTACTCACGTGGGGTCTCTATCCTAGAAGCCAAGTCACTTCCATTTACCGCTTATAAGGTGGAGTGTGACCTTTTGGTCACTATGTTATATTACATGGAGCAGTTGCAGGTTTTCTGTTCACGGTAGTTTCTGTATATGTCCCCCCTCCATTCCAACTTTCCCTTTTAGAATCTATTGCAGCGGTAATGGCTGCCTTTCCTCCAGCCCCCACGTTGGTAATTGGTGACTTTAATGTGGTACCTATTCCTTTCTTGGATCGTATGTCCAGAAGTGATCCTGCTAGCGGAGAGTTTACCTCCTGGTGTGATTCCTTTGGACTGCACGATGTCTGGAGGTGGAAGAACCCCAATACAGTTTACTCCTGTTATTCTGCTGCGCATAAATCTCTTTCTAGAATAGACTGGGCGCTTGGGTCACCGAATCGCCTTCCACTGGTTTCTGAACTCTATTATAACCCTAGGGGCATTTCTGATCACTCAGCGATTGTGGTAGTCATACAAACTCAGCCGGCACTGCAATCCAAACTGTGGCGCATACATTCCTCATGGTTGTTAACACAAGAGGTGACTGATGCAGTTCAGAAGGCTCATAATAATTATTGGGAATTTAATTCTTCTCATTCAGACCCCCATATTAGATGGGATGCATATAAAGCCATGATCAGAGGGTCATTTGCTCTGGTGATTGCATCCTTTCACAAGGGCCTGCGCTACCGGGAGGAGAAATTAGAGGAGAGATTGGCGGAGGCTGAGGCCCTATTTAGCAATGTCCCTAGTGAGGTGCACAGACGGGCATTGCTCCAGTTGCAGAGGGAACATCTGCTTCTGCAGACAGACAAAACTAAACGTAACCAGCTTTCCACCCAGGCTTCGGTGTTTACCTTTGGTGATAGAAATGGAAAGCTACTGGCCTACCTTGCCCATGCCAAGAGACCATGTACGTCTGCGCCCTTTATCTCTACCGGCTCGGACCCACACATCACTCCATCATACATCCATCCAGTATAAATCGAGTCTTCCAAGACTATTATGCCGACTTGTATAATACTCGCCTCCAGCCTAATGGGGAAAACATTCCCACCTACCTAGATTCTCTGCCTTTATGGAAGCTTACAGCTGCACAGTCTGCCTTGCTGGAGGATCCCATTTCTTTGGAGGAGGTAACATCTGCTGTTATGTCTCGCCTCTCAGAGAAAACGCCAGAGTTAGACGGACTAGTAAACAACTGGTATAAGAGTCAAGCTGAACTCCTGAGCCCGATACTCCTGTCCATCTTTAATGAAGCCGCAGAGCTAGGTACTCTCCCTGCCAGTATGAGAGAAGCCCTTATAGTAGTAGTCCCTAAGCCTGGGAAAGATCCCTCCCTCCCTGACTCCTACCGACCCATCTCCTCACTCAACTCTGACATCAAGGTTCTAGCGAAAATATTAACCACCAGGTTGCATGGCATAAAATCCTCTCTTATCCTTCCAGATCAATCTGGTTTTATGCCAGGTAAAGCTACAGACATTAAAGTCAGACGATTCTTCCTTAATATAGATGCCTGTAGGCTAGGTCTCCAATCAGGTTTTGTCCTTTCTCTAGACTCCCGTAAGGCATTCGACACAGTCCACGGACACTGCGAAGGACCTTTGGGAGGTCCTTTCCAGATGTAATATAGGCCCGTTTTTACTGTCATGTATCCAGCTCCTATACTCAAATCCCACTGCACAGGTTAAAACAAACTTAGATGTTTCCGCCCCATTCTCGCTCTGCCGGGGCACTAGACAGGGCTGTCCCATCTCCCCCTTCCTATTTGCCCTTGCCATAGAGCCCCTGGCCGTGGCAATCAGACAGACTGAATCCATAATTGGTATTACTAGAGGTTCCCTGGTTGAAAAAATCTCTCTTTATGCGGATGATGTCCTCATATATTTGGCAGATGACGATCCGTCCCTTACTTCCCTCCTCACACTACTTAATCGATTTGGGGTTATGTGTTAATTGGGATAAGTCCCTCCTCTTTACCCTTCCACATGCAGTGCCCTCACCCCAGCAGTACCCAGTCCCCATTTCCGTTGTTCAACAGTTTAAATACCTTTGGGTTCTGATCTCCCCTGTATTCTCTCAATTCCAGACATTGAACTTAGATCCGCTATTGATTAACACAGAAACCAAACTTAGATCATAGGCATCCCTCCCTTTCTTGGGCTGGATTATTTTTGTCAAAATGATTTACCTCCCAAAGTTCCTATACCTTCTACATAACTGCCCCGTTCATCTCCCCCTCTCTTATTTCAGACAAATAGACAGTATACTATGAGCCTTCTACTGGCAGGGACAGTCCCCAAGGTTTAGCCTTGCTACATTACAGGCCCCCAAGGATTATGGTGGACTGGCTGCTCCCAACCTCTATACCTATTATCTTGCCTCACAACTGGTCTATGCCCATTGGTGGCTCGATGTTGATTACAGTAATGCAGCCATATCATTGTATGGGGCCCTCATTGGCTCCTATGAAGGTCTGGCAAATGCCCTGTTTAGGTATGGACGAGTGGGGGACGCTCCTCTGCTTCCCGTTAGGGCAGTGGTGGTGGCTTGGTCTCAGGCACAGAGGAGACTGGACAACCCTACTCCATACTTATCACTCAGGACTCCTCTTTGGCTGAATCCACATTTTCCTCATCTTGATGGCCATCCTGAGATGGGCTACTGGGCTTCTAGAGAGCTCAAATACCTAGGTCAACTTTTTTCTGACTCTGCCGGTTTTGTCTTCTTCCGGGAACAGAGACTCTCCTTAAACTGTTCTGCGATCAACCCATTTAGGTTCCTTCAGTTTGGACAGTTGGTGCGGGCTGAGTTTGGATAGGGTGAGGTCACCCTTACGGAGTCTAGTCTGGAAGCCCTCTTGCACACAGGGGACCTGGATAAACCCTTGACAAATATTTATGCCCTTCTTCAATCAGTGTGCCCCAAACCCTACGACAAAGCCCATGGAAAATGGCTGAGCGACATCCCCGAGCTTACTGCAGATGACTGGGAGGATGTCACTGATTACTTCCTGTCGTCTGTGGTGAGTGCACGAGACCAACTCATACAGTTTTGTTTCCTACATAGGGTCTACTTCACTTCTGCTAGACTAAAACTGCTGGGGATGGCCACTGAGAATGACTGTTTACAATGCCACAGTGATACAGGGACCTTGTCACATTCGGTGTTTTCATGTCCTAGAGTGCTGCCTTTCTGGTCGTCAGTGCTGCTTTTTCTACATCTGCACTTTGACTTCCCACAGATTCTATCTCCCCAGGTATGCTTATTTGGTGTTAAAGACATTATTGTGTTCGGCACGTATAAACGTCTTATTTTTCGTTTACTGCTTTTTTGTACCAGAAAGCTGGTGATCATGGCATGGAAATCCTCTGATGTACCTACCTTATCACAATGGAAGTCCCTGGTCAATTCATACATTCCCCTATATAGAGTGTTATATCAAAAGAGGAATTGTCCCAAAAAGTTCGACAAGATTTGATTACAGTGGCTAGCGGTACCCGATACGGCCACCCCTATGCCCCCCCTATGCAGACATGATGTGTAGCATGGTGATACAGCAGCTATACAGACTGGGAAGGAAGTAATACGGTCCTAGAAGGTTGTCACATGTATTTGAGGCCATGCTGACTGCAATGCAACCCATGGCTACTGGAGGGTATGTGAGGGAGGATGCATAGAGCCAATATGACAATTAAGGTCCCACAAATGCTCAATTTTGTTCAAAACTAGGGAACTAAGGGGTCAAGATAGTTCTTGGAAGTCTTGGTTCTGCTCTTCCAACCAATGTCAGACATTTCTAGCTATGTCACATGTTGTATTGTCTTGCTGGAATATCTCATTCACTGCAGGAAAGACAATCAATGTATGAGTGCATGTGATCCTCAAAGATGATGAATTGAATCCAATTTTGTTGAATTTACTGTACATAGCCTCTTAGTCTAAATGCATATAAATCATACATACAAGTTCTAAACCAGTGATTATGAATCAAAGTGGTTTGTAGGTACCTGTAGTATCAGGTTCTCCATTAGTGGACACTTGAGAGGCCTTTAGATTTTTTTATTTTTTTTAACACATTCAACATATTTTATCTTGATGTTCTGCATGAAAAAGAGGAATGGTTGATAATTACTTGTAGTGAAGTGGATGTGAGACAAGGTAATCACTTACCTTGCCAAATGTATCAAGTTTTGCAACATAAACACTTATTTTCCATCGCCAGATTCTGAACCTTAAATCTTAAATGAAAAATGGGAGATTTAAAATTTTAGCGGATTGTCACACTGTGACTGTACTGAATATACATTATACAGTATATGTATTATTAATCCTAATTCTAATATAAAACAGGTGTGATAGCCCTGATAAGGGTGTTGTATAATCAGTGTTATCCCCTAAACATAGATACTCCCAGAAAAAGGTATCAAGTTATACAAACAGTACCAAAGACCATAGTTTGTAATCCAAGGATACCAGGGCCAGGACAAGGAGTTTTGGTGCCCTAGGCAGAGAATTCAAATCCCCCCCCCCCCCCACCGTTATCAGAATCGGTGCTCTTCACACAGTAGTATAATGCAATGAATGTGCCCCCACACTGTATTAGAAGCCCAGATACATAAAGTAATTACCTTATAACACTATTTCCACCATACAGTGAACAAAACAGAAAGATATCACCAATGATACCATTACATAATACCGCCACACCATGACCCCTATCACTACAACCCTATAACTGTGCAGTTACATCCAGTGACTCACAGGGGGCGTCTTCTCCGATCAGAGTCTGTCACATTTTTTCTTTCTCTCCATCCATCCTGGGACACCTTGAAGTCTTCTCCTGGCTGGGTATCCTCTCTCCAGAATCTGTCAGAGAAACATTTTAGACTCCAACACATACATTAGTTAGGTCCCTTGTACCCCTCTATAGTAGTTACACCCCTCTGTGCCCCCACAGTTTTAAGGTGTCCCTGTGCCCCAGTATAGTAGTAAGGCCCCTCTGTGCAGCCCCAATATAGTATAGACTGCTGTGTGCTGCCCCCAGTAGTATATAGACTCCCTGTGTGCTGCCCCCAGTAGTATATAAAACTGTGTGCTCCCCCAGAAGTATATAGACCCCCTGTGTGCTCCCCTAGAAGTTTATAGACCCCCTGTGTGCTGCCCCAGTTATATATAGACCCCCTGTGTGCTCCCCATAAGTATATAGATCCCCTGTGTGCTCTCCCAGACGTACATAGACCCCCTGTGTGCTGCCCCAATTATATATATAGACCCCCTGTGTGCTGCCCCAGTTATATATAGACCTCCTGTGTGCTCCCCCAGTTATATATAGACCCCCTGTGTGTTTCTCCAGTTATATATAGACCCCCTGTGTGCTCCCCCAGAAGTATATAGACCCCCTGTGTGCTGCCCCCAGTTATATATAGAACCCCTGTGTGCTACCCCAGTTATATACAGACCCCCTGTGTGCTCCAACCCTAACAATTCCCATATAGCAGTAACTCTCCAAAACAACTAAAAAAAAAAAAAACACTTATACTTACCTGGGCAATGTGTCTTCTCTTCACTGCACTCTTGTGGCAGCTTTTGCCTGCGGTCACAAGAGGCCGCTCTCCCCATCGCATAACAGTGCACCCACACACCCCTGACCCTGCAGAACATCACATAACAGTGCACCCACACACCCCTGACCCTGCAGAACATCACATAACAGTGCACCCACATACCCCTGGCCCTAAAGAACATCATATAACAGTGCACCCACACACCCCTGACCTTGCAGAACATCACATAACAGTGCACCTACACCCCCTGACCCTGCAGAACATCACATAACAGTGCACCCACACACCCCTGACCCTGCACAAAATCACATAAAAGCAAACCCACACACCCCTGCCCCTGCAGAACATCTCCTATCTATGCACCCATACACCCCTGACCCTGCAGAACATCACATAACAGTGCACCCAAACACCCCTGACCCTGCAGAACATCTCCTATCTATGCACCCACACACCCTTGACCCTGCAGAACATCACATATCTATGCATCCACACACCCCTGACCTGGAGAACATCTAACCTACACAGCCCTGACCTGCAGAACATCTCACCCACACACCGCTGACCCTGCAGAACATCTCACCCACACACCCCTGACCTGCAGAACATCTCACCCACACCCCTGACCTGCAGAACATCTCACCCACACCCCTGACCTGCAGAACATCTCACCCACACACCCCTGACCCTGCAGAAAATCTCCCCCACACACCACTGACCTGCACAACATCTCACCCACACAACCCTGACCCTGCAGAAAATCTCACCCACACACCCCTGACCTGCAGAACATCTCACCCACACACCCCTGACCTGCAGAACATCTCACCCACACAACCCTGACCCTGCAGAAAATCTCACCCACACACCCCTGACCTGCAGAACATCTCACCCACACACCCCTGACCTGCAGAACATCTCACCCACACACCCCTGACCTGCAGAACAGTGCCCTCAGTGTGGCTTACCTCCTTTTACCCTGCACTCACTATACTGCTGCCTCAAACAGCCCAGGAAACCAGCTGCCTCATAGAAAGCCTAGCAGAGGAAGATAGCTCCTCCCACACTGGTCACATGGGCATGACATCATCAAAGGTCCTTTACACCTCCCTCCATTCCTCTCCCCTTGCAGTGTCAGTGCTGCTGTATGTAACTAGTGCTGTATGTAACTAGAGCAGGGCGGGCAGACAGACAGGCGGGCAGGCGGGCAGGCGGGCAGGTCGGGCAGGATAGATGAGTAAGTAAATTATTTACCCATCCAGATGAGGCCCCTGACGTTTGGCGCCCTAGGCCATCGCCTACCCCTGACTACTCTTGGTCCCGGCCCTGAAAGATATAAAAGAGCAGTGATAAAATCTTTAACCATCTTTTGTATAACCTTGTTTACTCACTGTACACAACAAGCGGCCTAATGCATTTCCCCCAAGGGAACTTGATTGATTATCTTGTGGAAAAGTATGCAGTGTTAATACACAAACACTGATAAAGATGTACTACTTTACCATAGCTGTGATAACTGGATACAATTAAACTTGCAAGAATAAGGTCTACAGTAGGAGCACTCACATCCGTCATGATGCAATGTAGCTGTAGAGAGGTGGCAGTCTCTATGTAGCTACATCACAAAGGTTTTACACATGGTGGTTAAGTACAGTATTTAATGTTAGCAACTATTATATCCTCAGATTAAATCCTATAGTCACAGTTCCACAGGTTCTAAGAATTTTGGGTAAAATGCGGGTTTGTCTGAACGGAACCTTAAAGCGTAACTATAAAATATTTTGACCATTTAGTTTTAGTTAATTTAGGTCATAATAAGATTTTTTGCAATATTCACTAATAAGCTAAAATAAACAGCTTTTTAAATACACAAAGCTGAATGTCCCCTCAGAGCTGTGTTTGCCTCTGTGTTATTTCTGCAATCCTGCTGGACACGCCCCTCCCTGGGAATCCGCGCTGAGTGTACGGACTCTGACAGGAGCATTAGATTACAGCTCTGACACAGACAGAAACAAAACCTCCTCACCCACCTCCTAGCAGCACGTCCCCCCCCCCCTCCCCTCACAAAAGTCAGTAAGCAGAGCTGAGGGTGTTGTGTGTGAGGAGCAGCGCAGGGGAGGAGCTGGATGGAGGGACAAGTACCCAGTGCTTCACCCAGGGGCGACATGCCAGCTACGACTCCAATGTACTGCATGAGGGAGAGTGGGTGAGTCACTGAGGGGAGGACTACAAGTCCCAGCACAACACAGCTGTAAACCTTCCATAGGACAGATAACACAGACTATTAGATGTCTGCAGCAGGTACCCCCACCTCCATGGCTGACATTATCCTACAGTGTTATAAGAGCAGATGACTGTATCTGATCCCACTGTGTGTGATACCATCTACTGGGGCTCTGTATCTAATCTTACTGTGTCATACTGTATGTTGGGGCTCTATCTGATCCTACTGTTTGTGATACCATCTGCTAAGATGCTGGTCAGTGAATAGAGGCCCCCAGCAAGGGAGATGAGGTACAGGCCACACCCACTTTCATAAAGCCAGAAGAAAAATTCATTTATTCTTCTGAGGCAAACAACTGGGGATATCTCAGCAAGCGCACACACTATCAATGCAGTTTGGGGCTCTTTTTTAAGGGTAACACGTGGGCTTTTTATTTGTGAAATTTAATTTTTTGGCTACTTAAATTATAGTTACACTTTAAATGAACTGCACTAATAGAGCAAAAAAATCTAATGGGACTAGTGGTGCTCTTTTGCAATGAAAACCACATACAACGTACAAAACGTATTTCTTTTGTTGCCAAAAAAGGACTTTTAGTGTCCCATTGATTTCAATGGGAAAAACAGCTCTTTGAAGCATTTCTGCTTGGCCTTTTGTGTCAATCCCCCCCCCCCCCCCCCCCCCCAAAAAAAAAGGGCATCAAAACCAGCACAAGAAAAGCCTGCTAAACATCATGAGAATGCTGCGTCTCTGCCCCTGTGTTTCCACCTCAAGTACAGTAGAAACTAGAGTAGAGGAAAGTCTGGCCACCAGTTGGCAGTGTGGTGCTTACCCAGCAGTGCTTTATTGGTGGCCTGAGGATAGAGAGTCATGGCATGTGAGACTCCCTTGTCACCCCTACCTAGCTACTGAGAGACTGTCGATTCTGGCTAGGAAGAGAAGACAGTTCGACATGATCCATCACCACAATTATACTGTAAGTCAACACGGAGCACTACTGGGACTAGTGGGGCTCTTTTGCAATGAAGACCACATACAATGTACAAAAGGTATTTCTTTTGTTGGCAAAAAATGACTTCTAGTGTCCCATTGATTTCAATGGGAGAAGCTGCTCTTTGGAGCACTTCTGCCCCCCCCCCCCCCCCAAAAAAAAGGAGGCATCAAAACCAGCACAAGAAAAGCCTGCTAAACATCATAAGAATGCTGTATTTCCATCCCTGTGCTTTCACCCCTGGGGACCTGTGTCTCTACCCCTGCGTTTCCACCTCGAGTAGAGTAAAAACTAGAGTAGATGAAAGTCTAACCACAGGTTGGCAGTGTGGTGCTTACCCAGCAGTGCTTTGTTGGTGGCCTGAGGGTAGAGAGTCATGGCAAGTGAGAATCCCTTGTCTTCCCTACCCAGCTACTGAGAGACTGTCGATTCTGGCTAGGAAGAGAAGGCAGTTCGACATGATCAATCACTACAATCAAAATGTAAGTCAACATAGAACACAGACACTAATGTAAGTAGTAATTCATGGAACCAGGGTGTAGCAGTCCCACTGAGGCTGTCCAGCTTACCTGAGCATGAAGTAGTCCCACCGAGGCCATACGGCTTTCCTAAGCATGCCAAAGTCCCACCGAGGCGGTTTAGATTTTCTAAGTGTGCAGCAGTCCCACTAAAGCTGTCCAGCTTTGCTTAGCGTGCAGGAGTCACACTAAGGCTGTCATGCTGGCTTGAGCCCCCTCAAAGAACCATTAGAGGATAATACCCAACTGGCCCAGCTTCATTTACCCCTAATCCACCTTTGTCTTATAGGAGATGGTACCAGGACAGGAAACAACAGGAGTGGTAGGTACATCAGAAGGGTAAAGCAAAGGAAGGCAACTGAATAGGAGTTTCACAGGCTTTTTGAGGGATTTCCATACCTTATTTGTGAACAGGACCTCCGTAAAAATGAACGTACTTTCAGATTCCATGCATATTCTTGAACCCGGAGAGGGGGTGGAGTGCACCCCTATGCAAAGGCTGCGTGGTGGCGGGCTGCTTCCAGCCGGGTGTGTTGCTGGAGTTGAAGGAGTGGGAAGCAGAATACCACTACCAAGCCCTACCAGGAGCAGAAACCATCCCTATAGAGAACAGTTCCACCTTACCAGCTTCTCCTAAAAGGCATGAAGTCTTTCAAGGGTCAACACCATCTCATCTCTCTTATAGTGGCAGTCCTCCACCTGGGACCCAACTCTACATCCATAGGTGCCCAACTGTCTGTGCCATCAGGGGTGAGAGAACGCCCAGAAGTCTCAGGGGCCAGAGATCAAACCTATATCTTGTCCTAGCATCAGCACCACTTAGACACTTAGGGGAAGATTTATGAAAAGGTGTAAATGTACACCTGGTGTAAACTGCCTACTGCAACCAATCACAGCTCCACTTGTGTTGTACCAGAGCTGAAAGGTGAGCTGTGATTGGTTGCTGTGGGCAGTTTACACCAGGTGTATATTAACATCCTTTCATATATCTCTCCCTTATTGTTTGTGTTGTGTAGGCAAATTGGTCAAGTTATGCCATGATGGTGGCATATTATTTTCAAGAAAAGTTCCTGGTCATTACACCAAGTATGTGGCAGGAAAATTGCCTATTGTTACACGCTACTACTATCATTGCGATTGTCGTCTTTTATAAAGGATTAGGTTTGATGATTACTTTATGCCGAGACTTTAGTGGACACTACTTGCTATGTACTAGAGAATCTCTATTTACAAAAAGGGACTTGAAATTCAAAGGACACTATATAGATTTACAGTGCCAGAATGTCATTTCATCACCATCATGGTACCAATATGTCTGCGCACACTCTTACTAGTGGTGCCAGCTAAACAAGATTGTCATAGAAAAAAAAAAATCAACTGCACACATTTAGATTGCCATCATTTTTTGGGGGGGTTATTTTTGCATTTATAGTTTTACACAGTTATCAAAACGGGTAGCATATTTTTAGTATACCATAATATTGCTGGACGTTTCTGTCAACAGGACCTTTATCAACAAGGTATACAAGTTCTATGTACACAGAATAAACCGTGTTGTAACCTGAGTATGAGTGAGGATGGCAGCCAGAGCCTCTAAATGCAAAAATAAAACCCCCCAAAAATGATGGCAATCTAAATGTGTGCAGTTGATATTTCTTTTTCTATTTCATCACCATAATGGCAGTCAACAGACTCTTTTGTTTATAGGTGTTTATAGGAAAACTTTAATATGAAAAGTTAAAGGTGTACTCTGTACCCTAATGGATGTTGATTATAGGTGCCTTATCTCTGTCCGCTGGCCATTTTGAAGGTACCATACAAACAGCAGGTTGTAAACCGTTTGTTGTACCTCATGTTTGAGTAAAGTTACTGTTGAACTGTAATAGCTTGTCTCCCTGTTGGCTAATTACTACTGCATTTCACCAACACCTAGGTTGTCCCTGTGATCACCTCAGACAACAGTATTAGAGAGTTGACCCTGGGGGAAACTAGAAGATCCATAGGAAGAGTCATAGGAGACAGCCTGTGGCAACACTTTATTATTGCTTCATTAGTAGTGATGAGCGAACCTGGAGCATGCTCGAGTCGATTAGAACCTGAACTTTCGGCATTTGATTAGCGGTGGCTGTTGAACTTGGATAAAGCCCTAAGGCTATGTGGAAATCATGGATATAGTCATTGGCTGTATCCATGTTTTCCAGACAACCTTAGAGCTTTATCCAAGTTTAGCAGCCCCAGCTAATTAAATACCGAACGTTCGAGATCGGATGGACTCGATGCCGAACCCGGTTCGCTCATCTCTATTCATTAGTCATTGGCTTCATTAGTCTCTCTCCTTATTAACAGGGTTGACTTCACACAGGAGAGCAGTGAAGGGTGTGTACTGATACGCAAAATGAAAGGACAGGAGTTATTTCACAGCTACACAGTTAACACTGCTACACTTACACTATCCTTTATCTGTCCCTAATACCTAATCAACCTTCTATAACCCTCTCTAACCCTGCCTCTACCTATCTCTCTCTAGCTAGAGTAAACTGGCTGCAAGGGATCATGGTTAATATTGCTGTAATGTAGTATAAAATGTGTGTCTGCCATTTTTGATTGGGTTCGAACAAACTTTTCAAAAAATCTGTTTATCTTCCAAACACTTTTTTTTTTTTTTTTGCAAAGTGGTTCAAAATGGTTCAGGAAGTTTAGTGTGCTCATCTCTAGTCACCGGTAATGTTTGTACAACACTATATAGTTTTCTTCCAAATTGCTTTTTAACTCCTTTACGATTATAACGTCAGACTATATCAAAGTGCCGTTAAGGGGGTACAAAGAGGGCTCAAAATGAGAGACCGCTTCTTACCATGCCACTCCCATTTGCTATCACAGCCGCACACTGTGGCTATTAGTCATCACAAACCAATCATTTGTCTAATAAACCATTTAAATGTCAGCGGCATTTAAATGGAATGTTGATGCCATCAATTGCCATTAATTGCTTAATATTCTAAAGAATTTAGAGAAGGCAATGCAACAACAAATGTTTAATCAAAAATGAAACAGGAGGGATTTAAAACATAGAAAAGTTACAATGCATAGAAGAGTTAAAGCATAGAACACAACAATGCAATATTGTCTACTAAAGCAGAAAACATTTTATAACAGGCCACATAGGAAATAGAAAATTGAATTGATCTAAGTAGCTAAAACATTAAAGTTACAATGTGTACAATATTTTTTTTTATACATAATGTACATTTTCTTAAATACATGTTTGCAATGCAATGGCCACAATACAGTTTATACACTAGAGGCTTTTTTTTTTTAACTCAACTTTTAAGATTGGGGCTATGGTCACACCCTGCACAAACAATGTTGGTTCTCCGTGAACAGCCGTAGTTTAATGCTACCTACGGAGGGAATTAATAAGGTTGTGTTAAACAATGGCCATTCATGTGGGACTGCTGTGGTTTGTACAGCATGTGAAAATAGCCTCAATGAGCAATATCAATACAAATAACAAAGACACCTGCTTACTAATGACTAATCACAAGTCTGCATAATTAAAAAAATGTGCTGTATCACAGTAGTAAAGCTTTTGCATTACTCATCATAATGTTGTTTTGTGTGATTTGTGATTTAACTCATTGTATATTTGCTATTGGCTGGATTTTTCACAGTAAAACTATATTATATTAGGTAAAAAAAAAGGGTATAAAAACAGGGTTAAAAAAAAACTCATTATGGACCACTTCCAGAATGTTAGTACATATTTAACAGATCTGATTAGCTTTTTATATTTCACAAATTTTCTTGCGCACCAATACAACACGCTAAATATTTACCTGCATTAGTAAAACACAGATAAGATATAGTGGTAGAATGATGAATTTTAACAAATTAATTCAGCTCTGATATTTTGGCAATCACCTAGACATCTAGTTCTGACTTAGGCTATGTTTACACAATGTCAAAAATGGAAAAAAAGGCGGACGCTTTTGAAATTTTAAATAACGTCCGTTTTTGCCTCCATTTAACTGACTGCAATGGCAATGCATTTAGGTCAATGGAAAGATGGACGTCCAATGCACACAATGTATTGAAAAACGGACGTCAAAATAATTATCATGACAATTGGTGGTCGACAAAGGGGGTGTGTCTCCAAAACGGCCGTCCCAGGATGCTTCTGCACCCACTACCTCCCCTCCCCGCTTTCGTAGACATAATAAAGACGCCAGCTGAATACTACGGGTGAGTGCTACTACATGTTTCTTTCCAATACACATTCCTATCAACAACTATATTATGATGGTTGATGCACTAATCAAGTTAAAGAAGGACCTTTCTTGAAAATAACATTAGCTATGGGTGTTTGATATCTGGATGTTGGCCCAGGGATTTATTTGGACTTCGATTTATTTAGAGTTACAAATTATGTTTTTCTCTTTTATAATGTAATTACTGTACATCCACCATCATAGGAGTGTTTTTCTAATCGTCTTCTGGATTAAAACAGTAGGCATATAGGTTAAACTTAATGGACCTGTGTAGTTTTTAAATCTTAAGATTTCTTAGGAATTCCTAATTAAGGGTATGAAACTGGGACTGTATTTGTACAGTGAAAAAATTTTAATAACCTGCCTTCACATTTCTATTCATTTTTTTCTTTCCTTTCTAACACTTGCCCAGTGTTATTTATAAATGTGTAAGATTGTCTAAAGTTTTTTTTTTTTTTTTTTTTAATATTAAAAAAGTATTACCTATTTGTTGCTAAATTGGTTCACCTATGAAGTACTTGCTCAAACTGTATGTAAAAAATGTTTTCTCTTTTTCTTTTTTTTTTTATTTATAGACTAAGACTACTGATAGCTTAGCACCGACTCCATGATGAGCTTTTCAAGGGAGTATCTTTTTAAATTTTGAAATGTTTATGGCTATGTTCACACAACGTCAAAAATAGAAACAAGGCGGATGATTTTTATATTTAAAATAACGTCCGTTACTACCACAATTGCAATGCATTGCAGTCAATGGAAAGACCACGGACGTCAAAATAATGAATGATCATTATTTTCAGACGTCTTTTGCAAACAGCGGACGTTTTTTATTAGTTGTTCATGCACAGTTTTTCTTTTGTCACCTTTCTTTTTCAGTTTGTACTATTAAATTTAGCTTGCATTACATTTTACATTTATGTCTCCATACCATTTTACATTTTATGTCTCCAAACCATAACCTAGACCTAGATTTAAAAAAAAGATCAGAAAAAAATAAATGGAATTTACTTGAATTCATTAAAGTTATTGGAGGTCACATTCCCTATATGTAAAATTCAGCGTACAGAACATGTCAGAAAACATTGTCATGCCAACATACAGTATATCTACAAATGACAAAATGAACTGTATTTACATTAACAAATTGTCAATTCACAATCTTTGTCAGTATTTGTAACAGCCTCTGCATTGTTTTATTTAGCAAAATGTCATTTCTACATAGAATGTCATTCACAAAACTAATAAAATATTGGAATGTCAAGTATGAAAAATTTAATCTTAATCCATTGTCTATGCAAAAGATGGCAACTTGTTATCATTTGTAAAGAAGAATGCTCTGTGCCTGTTCTCCTATGTCTCAGAAATGGTTTATATATCAAACTCCATTACCAGAATACACACCTAATAGAACCTCAATCAGAGTTCAAGACTAAAATTGTTTTTCATAATTGCAATGCTCCCTAAATTTCTCTCTGCCATTATGCACTGCCATGTGCTCTCTACAGTTCAGTGTGAAGAGACAAAGCTCATGCCGGGGGATTGGGTTGCTGAGGCAACAAGTTCCATGCATAACCCTTATACATGTGGATCCGAGTGGGATCTCATCTATCCTTGCCAAACTGTGGATCGCACTTGGTAGTGCATAGCGACAGCGACCACTTAATACTTTCTTGAGTGCAAGTAAAACATAATTTTATATGCAAAAGAAGTGAATAAATTAAAGTCAATTTCATGCAAAAAAAAAATCATCTGTATCCAAATTGTGTTTTTTGTTTTTTTTTTGTTTTTTAAATAAGCAAAGCATAAAGAAATATATAGTCTGGATAGTGGTTTTAAAGAACAAAATAGTGATGCCATGTTCTCCTTTTCAGCATGCATAAAATGTGACAACCCCCCCCCCATATGTTGTCAATTTGTTTTTTTGCATTTACTATATACTTTATAGCAGCTTCAATTGAAATTTGAGCTGTCAGTAATAATAATAAGATCAAATTGCCAACATAATGGTCATGTTACAACATGTTGGCTTAATAGAATTTCTTTACATAGTGCATTGCATGATTTAACTTTAAGAACAAAAATGTCATCATTTACAGTTTAAAATGCACCAAGATTCCATCTTCTATCTCTTTTGATAAAGAGAACTGTATTTGTTTCTAGACCTTACACGAGCAGCAGTAGCTTAGAGGATGGAATGTATAGGATGTAAGCTAACTGAAGCAGATGCCAGCTACATTAAAACTAGACAATGTAGTTGCAATTTTAGCCAAGTATCCTTGTGCTTTGAAATCTTGCAGCTTGCATTAACGGATCTGAGCAGCACCATCATCTTCATCTCTGTCAAACATGAGTGCAGTTTGTAGAAGGTGGGGTCTCCATTTTGCTCTTAATTTCCTTAGCATCACTTTGCATGGAATCGCAGCCCATCTGACATTTAAATACTTGCTTATAAGCTTTTCGGAAATTTTCAGACAAAAAAGCATAAATTATAGGATTTACAGAAGAGTTACTATATGCAAGGCAATGAGCAGTTATTCTGAAGACAAATGAAGCTTGAGTAAGAGGAAAACTTCCAAACTCTGCCCAGAGATGGATCACATGATGAGGGAGCCACGATATTCCGAACACTACCACAACCACGAGGACAGTTTGTGCAGTCTATAAAACACAAATAAAGTAAAAAAGCATTATATATCGAAAGTAAGGCCTATATATATATATATATATATATATATATATATATATATATATATATAAATTGTACTGTACAATATTATGCTTGATCATTTCAATAGGAGCCATTAATCTATTGTATTTCTGCAGTTGATTCTACAATTTATTCTGCCTGCTAGAGATGAGCTAATTTACAGTACTAATGAAGCAAAGTTCTTTGTTATCTTGGCAGTCTGCTTATCAGCTGGCTGTCTTTGAACTCCATGCCGCTCCAATCCGAATGTCTGGAAAAGCTAGATCCAGTGCTGGGAAACTTCTGCCAGTTTCCAAACAATGAATCCAGCTTTTCCAGGCACCTGGAGTGGAGCAGCAAGGAGCGGCCCGGAGTTCAAAGGCAGTTGACCGATAGGCCGACTAACAGGCTTACGGAGCACTTACCTTCGCCATGTTATTACTGTAAATTTGCTCATCTGTACTGCTGGCTATAACACTTAACCTTTGTTGTACAAAATATAACATTTTAAAATAGAAAATTTAAAATCTTTGGCAGCTAAGGCTGGGTTCACACTACTTTTTGCGGAAAAAAAAAATAAAACAGATGACAAAAAACGGATTGCACCGGAACCCAGCCTAATCTGTCAGATAATCTTTCAGTGATTCACAATTTAACTGACTCATCAAAGTGACTATACTAGAAGTCCCCCAGGGGGGCTTCTAGTATGTTTTTTTTTATGTTTTTCATTAATAAAAAATCCCCTCCCCTAATAAAAGTTTGAATCACCCCCCCCTTTCCCCAAATGTATAAATGAAAATAAATAAACAAACATATTTGGTATCGCCACATGCATAATCGCCCAAACTAATAATTTATTTATTTCCTGATCTCGCACGGTAAACAATGTAAGTGCAAAAACTTCCAAAGTGCAAAACTGTGCATTTTTGGTCGCATCAAATGCAGAAAACTTGTAATCAGAAAGTTGCATATGCGCAATCAAGGTACCAATAGGAAGAACACTTCATAGCGCAAAAAAATGACATCAAATGAAATAAAAATTACACAAGCTACATATCGTTGTAATCGTAACAACTTGAGGAACATGCAAAACAAGTCAGTTTTACCCTAGGCCAAAGTGCGTGAACACAAAACCTTCCCAAATTAAAAAAAATGTGCCTGCTATATTTAATTTCTTCAGGAGATGTTTTAATGAAATATACAAAAATTTGTACATAAAATGTAATAGCTTTCTGCTAAACACCTTATAGGGGCAGCGGGGTGTGTAAATGGGTAGTCAACAAAAACAATAACATTATATTAGGCAATGGCGTAGCTAAGTAAACCCGCCAAGTCAGGTGACTTTCATTTGTCTACAACAGGGATGTCAAACTCAGGCCATCCAGCTATTTCAGAACTACAATTCCCATCATGCCTGGACAGCCAAAGCTTAAGCTTTGGCTGTCCAGGCATGGTGGGAATTGTAGTTTTGTAAAAGCTGGAGGGCCTAAGTTTGACACGTCTGGTCTACACTTTTAGATGGTTTCATTAAACTTTCAAAAAGTTTAGTGTGCGACAAAATAATATTTTTTTTTTAAATCTTTGTAACAAGTTTGTAAAGCTGGTAGCCGTTTTTGTTTTGTTTTTGCCTTGAACAATCAGAAACATTCCTAGCAAGTCAAATGTTACTTCATTTTAAGCACAGTTTTAAAAGTTGTGTCTTTGATGCTTCTCCGACTGAAATCAATGGGGCAGAAAAACTAACAGTGTTGCTCTGAAAAAACACACATTTTTACATAGTTTTCACAGTAAGGCTATGTTCACACAACGTCAAAAATAGAGAAAAAGCATCTGATTTTCTTATTTAAAAAAACGGACGTTTTTGCCGCTAATTAACTGACTGCAATGGCAATGCATTGAAGTCAATGGGAAGATGGACGTCCAATGCACACAGGGTATTGAATAACTGACGTTTTTGTCGCGGACGGCAAAATAATGAACGTGATCATTATTTTCGGACGTTTTTGCAAACAGCGGACGTTTTTAATTAGTTATTCACACACAGTTTTTCTTTTTCCTCTGTTCTGTCTCTGTCTTTTTTACTATTAAATTCAATGGACTTTTCAATTTAGCCACATGCAAAGTCCAATTAGTAACTAAAACTAGAATAATGTGGCAACAGCCGTCAGTGCACCAAGGGGAGGTCAGGATGCCAAATAACGTCCATTATTTTAGACTCAAAATGACCGACGTAATTTTAAACGGGGATGAAAAGACGTTGTGTGAACATAGCCTAAAAGTCCAAATAGCCCCACTATTGGTTCTGCAGTAGGTTAGCTGTTTTAGTGTGATTCATTTAATGAACCCAAACTTTATGTCAAACTTTGGCTAAACTAACGATCCAAACTTTTGAAAAATTCACTCATCTCTAATTGAAACCATTAAAATTCATGTTGCGTCCATAACTCTATGGTTCCATTGTCCTCGCATGTCCTCAAAATGTCATCGGAAAGTAAGAAATCATGAAATATGAAGACCAATATACACAAAAATAGTACTTGAGTAGTTAAAAAAAGGGCAGTTTGGGGACAACTTTGTTCTTTTTTTTTTACTTGTAAAATTGCTATTAGTTCAGGAATTTATGGGTGCAAAAATACACTGTGTTAACATGAAAACTACAAATCCCAACAAACAAATCTAGAAGGACTGCCATGCTGGGAATCATAGTTCTTCAGAACAAGGGAAAAGAGGCATGCTGTTACTATGCAGAACCTTTATTAGACACATACAAACACAAGCACATACTCCATAGTGATACTTTACCATAAAGGAGGGAGTCTCATCCTTTTTTATCAGCTGTCCTGCGCTCTTTGTTCTGTTACTCTGCCCCCTAGCTTAAGGACCTGGAAAGTCATGGCCATCATTGAAGGTCCTTGAACTCCAGAAAGTACAGAGCCCTCACTAATAACGCTTCTTAGTAAATCCGCCTGCACGCCCGACCCTGCGCTTGGCGTACCAAATCTACACTCGCTTTCAGCAGGTGTAATTTTGGATCATGCTTTACGCCTGAGAGCAGGCATGAATCATGAAAAATGAGACACGGGAGGAGGCCATGCCCCTAGCAACCAATCATATCATAATCATATATATTTCTCTGCTCAGCCAATCGATGGCAGATGAGGAATTTATAATTTATGTTAACCCACCATACAGTATGCAATTTTCATTTTAGTTTCCAGACAACCATTTAAATAATGTGTACTTTTCTGATGAGATATTCTCTTTAAGGTTAAATTCAATTTTGGTAAAGGACGACAAGGAATAAACATTCGTACATAAAATCATGCATAATTAAATTAAATTGAATACAAAAAGTTAGAAACCACATATTCATATTGTGATCATTTTCATTTCTTATTTTTTAAACCATTTTCATAGAAAATCTACAACCCTTGTTATGTTTCTAACATTAATTGCACATAATGATCTGTACTGTCTGTAGATTCGAGTAACATCTGCTTTGAGCCATTATATTTCTCTGTATAATTCCAGAGCTCACCTTTTAGCACATTATCCGTGTCATTTGTAACCAAGGAAACATAAGGGCGCTCTTTTTGTTTGTTGATGGGAGCTAACACTGCTCATGTATAGTATATATAAATACACAACTACACTAAATATCTATTTCACTGGAAAATAATCTCTTATAGTGCTCTAAATTTATGAATGTTTTCCTTCTAAATAAGGGGCTTAAAAACAAAGCTATACACTGTAGTTAGTAAATGTATGTAAGTTTGGCAAATGCTACGTAAAGGTTTACAGGTATAGTGTAGATGTTATATAAGTGACATATAAAAGAAAGCAAAAAGTCAACAATTTATTTGACAGACAGTTTTAAAAGTTATAATAATAAATGCAACCTTGCATTAGACTGCGTTTACACAAGCATATATTTTAGCCATATTGCATTATTTATTTTGAGTGTACTACAGAGCTAATGGTAGTCTATGGGGCTCTTTATATGATCTATTTATACCTGTTGTAATAATGTAAAACATCCATTGAAGTCTAAAGAAAGGAATAAATATATAAAAGTACTGTACAGTAAGGGGGACATTTATTAAGTCCGGCGTTTTCTGTGCCTGACTTAAAAATGTCCCCGCAGCTCCAACAGTATGGAGATTTTTTTTTTTAAACGATATTTTATTAGTGGCTTATGTAATATTTGAACATACATATTGAAAATTCATTACATATTCAAAAAGAAAGTCGCTCACAGGCAACAAAGGATTGTATGTTTACAATATCATACAGATACAATGAGCCTTTGTAATAACCTTAAAAGATATATTATCATATACAATACAACATAGTCTTACCAAAAACATAAGTAGAAAAACAGTAATTTATAATATCACCTTAAAACATGGTATAGATGTCAGATATTCAAATATGCTACCAATAGAATGGAGAGAATTGTCTTTAACAGAGAAAGGGAAAAGCTTAAGATATTTGGAGTGCTCCCAGAGTTCCCTTTTGGGCGCCCATGCAATACCAATCAGTGTCCTTAAATTGATTAATGACAGAGTCTCTCTCTTCTATAGTAAAATCATGAATTAGAAATTGTGTCCATTTGGATATAAATGATTTTGTTGATTTTTCTTTGGTGCACAATACATCCAAAAGTTCCCAATGAAAGATCTCCTTCAGAGCGGAGATTACCTCAGAAATGTCTGGTAGAGTATCCAGTATCCAGTGTCTTAATAAACATTTCAGGGAAACTAATAGAGTTGAATGAATTCCTTTAGAAGTAAGTAATTTAGGAGAGGGAGTAGTAGAGTCTATATCAATAAAATGAAAAAGATAACTAAGAGGGAGAAGTGGTATGGCATGGCCCCAAGTGGACAAAAGATAGAGCCGCACAGAGTCCCAAAATTCCTGCACTCGCGTGCAGGCCCAGGCACAATGAAACAAGTCTGCTTTAGGAAGGGAACATTTCGGGCAACTGTTTATGTGAGAAGTGTGGGAGTTGGAAAAAGGAATATTAAAAGCATATATAGCCTTGTGTATAAATTTATTTCATGTAGAACCACATTAGGAGTGGTAGAATGCACTAGTTGAGATCCTCTCAATATTTGTTGGGTCAGATCCTCTGAAAAAATTACGGAGGACCATTTTTTAAAATAAATTTGTCTACATAAATTCTTTTGAGAGCGTGATCTAAGTTCTCCATATGTATGTGATAAAGAATTATGAACCGGTGGTGTTGGGAATAGATTATCAAATTCTATATCACTTTCTGCTTCTTTTATGCCCCGTACTCTGGAAGTAAGAAATTCAATTATAGAATCGTATTGAGGTAAATTAAATGAAGACAATTTAAATCGTGTTCTGACGATATCCCATGATAAGAAAGTGTTGGAATTAGTATCCAGCAGATCCCCAACAGAAGAAACATGTGCACTCTGCCACTCCGAGTAGTCCAATTTGTCAGGTGGGTAAAGTGGTGAATGCCACAGAGGAAATCTTTTCGATAGGCAAAAGGGTAAACCATATCATTTTCGTATCGCCTTCCATGTGGCAATGGTGTCTTTAACCCCTTCAAGACCAAGCCTATTTGCACCTAAAAGACCAGGCTCATTTTTCAAAATCTGACCTGTCTCACTTTATGCTCTTATAGCTCAGTGATGCTTTAACGTATGGTAGCGATTCTGAGATTTTTCGTCACATATGGCACTTTATATTAGTGGCAAAATTTGGTCACTACTTTGTGTGTTTTTTGTAAAAAACATCAAAATATCATAAAAAAATGAAAAAAATTTGCATTTTATGAACTTTGAAATTCTCTGCTTCTAAAAAAGAAAGTCGTATCACATAAATTAGTTACTAAGTCACATTACCGATATGTCCTCTTTATTCTGGCTTCATTTCATAAACATATTTTACTTTTTTAGGGTGTTACGGGGCTTAGAAATTTATCAGCAAATTACCACATTTTCGTAAAAGTTTCCAAAACTGATTTTTTTAGGGACCAGTTCTTTTCTTAAGTTGATTTAGGAGGCTTGTATACTGGAAACCCCCATAAGTGACCCCATTTTGGAAACTAGACACCTAAAGAATTAATCTAGGGGTATAATGAGCATTTTAACCCTACAGGGGCTGGAGGAAAGTATTCACCATTAGGCCGTAAAAAAATGAAAAATTACAATTTTCCAATAATATATACGTTTAGATTAAAGTTTCTCATTTTCAAAAGGAACATGAGAGAAAACGCACCCCAAAATTTGTAACGCAGGTTCTCTTGAGTACTACGGTACCCCATATGTGGGCGTAAACCACTGTATGGGCACACAGCGGGGCTCAGAAGGAAGGGAGCGCATTCTAGCTTTTCCATTGCAGATTTTGCTGAAGAAGTTTCCGAGCGCCAGGTGCATTTGCAGTGCCCCTGTAGTGTCAGCAGAGAGAAAACCCCCCATAAGTCACCCCATTTTGGAAAGTACACCCCTCAAAGAATTCATCTTGGGGTAGGATGAGCATTTTGACCCCACAGGTGTTAGAGGAAAGTATTCAAAATTAGACAGTAAAAATGAAAAACTCAAATTTTTCCAATAATATGTTCCTTTAGTTTGAATTTTCTCCATTTCACGAGGAACAGGAGAGAAAATTCACCCCAAAATCTGTAACGCAGGTTCTCCTGAGTAAAAAGGTACCTCATATGTGGGCATAAACCACTGTATGGGCACACAGCAGGGCTCAGAACGGAAGGAGTGCCAATTAGCTTTTTCAATGCAGATTTTGCTGAAGAAGTTTCTGAGCGCCAGGTGCGTTTGCAGTGCCCCTGTAGTGCCAGCAGAGTAAAATCTCGCCCATAGTCACCCCATTTTGGAAAGTACACCCCTCAAATAATTCATTTTGGGGTGTGGTGAGCATTTTGACCCCACAGGTATTAAAGGAAAATATTCAAAAGTAGACAGTAAAAATGAAAAACTCGAATTTATCCAATAATATGTTCCTTTAGTTTAAAATTTCTCAATTTCACGAGGAACAAGAGAAAAAATGTACCCCAAAATTTGTAACACAGGTTCTCCTGAGTAAAAAGGTACCTCATATGTCGGTATAAACCACTGTATGGGCACACAGCCGGGCTCAGAAGGGAAGGAGCGCCAATTAGCTTTTTCAATGCAGATTTTGCTTCAGAAGTTTCTGAGTGCCAGGTGCGTTTGCAGAGCCCCTGTAGTGCCAGCGGAGTAAAATCTCGCCATAAGTCACCCCATTTTAGAAAGTGCACCCCTCAAAGAATTCATTTTGAGGTGTGGTGAGCATTTTGACCCCACCGGTATAAGAGGAAAGTATTCAAAAGTAGACAGTAAAAATGAAAAACTCGAATTTTTCCAATAATTTGTTCCTTTAGTTTGAAATTTCTCAATTTCACAAGGAACAGGAGAGAAAATTCACCACAAAATCTGTAACGCAGGTTCTCCTGAGTAGAACGGTACCGCATATGTGGGTATAAACCACTGTATGGGCACACAGCCAGGCTCAGAATGGAAGGAGCGCCAATTAGCATTTTCCGTGCAGATTTTTCTGAAGAAGTTTCTGAGCGCCAGGTGTATTTGCAGCGCCCCTGTAATGTCTACAGAATAGCCCCCCCCCAAAAGTCACCCCATTTTGGAAAGTACACCCCTCAAAGAATTCATTTTGGGGTAGGATGAGCATTTTGGCCCCACAGGTATTAGAGGAAAGTATTCAAAATTGGCCAGTAAAAATGAAAAACTTGAATTTTTCCAATAATATGTTGGTTTAGTTTGAAATTTCTAAATTTCACAAGGAACATGAGAGAAAACGTACCCCAAAATCTGTAACGCTGGTTCTCCCGAGTACAACGGTACCCCATATGTGGGCATAAACCACTGTATGGGCACACAGCAGGGCTCAGAAGGGAAGGAGTGCCAATTTGCTGGAGCAAAACAGTAGCTAGTAATAGTTATTAGAATAGCGCAGTTACTAAAATAAAATAAAAAAAATTAGATACAGGTAATGTGGGGTGGTTCCGGGTAATTTGGAGGTGGTTACGGGCAGTCTGGGGTGGTTACGGGCAGTCTGAGGTGGTTACGGGTAATCTGGGGTGGTTACGGGTAATCTGGGGTGGTTACGGGTAATCTGGGGTGGATACCGTCAACATGGGGAGGTCACGGGCAACCTGCTGTGGTTACGGCAACCTGGGGTGGTTACAGGCAACCTGGGGTGGTTACAGGCAACCTGGGGTGAATACGGACAACGTGCTGTGGTTACGGACAACCTGCTGTGGTTACAGACAATCTAGGGTGGTTACAGGCAACCTGCTGTGGTTACGGGCAACGTGGGGTGGTTACAGACAGTCTGGGGTGGTTACAGACAATCTGGGGTGGTTACAGACAATCTGGGGTGGTTACAGGCAACCTGCTGTGGTTACGGATAAACTGAAGTGCTAATAGGTAATCTGAGGTGGGTACTTGTAATCTGGCGTGGTTGCGGGCAATCTGGAGGGGGTCACTGGCAATTTGGGGTGGTTAGAGGCAAGGTGCGGTGGTCAGAGGCAAGGTGCGGTGGTCAGTGGCGACGTGCGGTGGTCAGTGGCGACGTGTGGTGGTCAGTGGCGACGTGCGGTGGTCAGTGGCGACGTGCGGTGGTCAGAGGTGACGTGCGGTGGTCAGAGGCGACGTGCGGTGGTCAGAGGCGACGTGCGGTGGTCAGAGGCAAGGTGCGGTGGTCAGATGCGACGTGCGGTGGTCAGACGCGACCTGCGGTGGTTGCGTGCAATCTGGGGGGTTACATGTAATCTGGCATGATTACGGGCAACCTGGGGTGGTTATGCGCAACCTGCGGTGATTACGGGCAACCTGGAGGGGTTACAGACAATCTAGAATTGTTACGGATTGACTGAAGTGCTTATAGGTAATCTGGGGTGGGTACATGTATTTTGGGGTGGTTACAGGCAATCTGGGGTGATTACGGACAATCTGGTGGGGGTCACTGGCAACGTGCGGTGGTTACGGGCAGTGTGCGGTGGTTATGCGGTGGTTACGGTCAACGTGCGGTTTTTGCGGTCAACGTGCGGTGGTTACAGGTAATCTGGGTAGTTACGTTCAATCTGACGTGATTACGGACAACCTGGGGTGGTTACGGGCTAGCTGCGGTAGTTACGGGTAATCTGGGGGGGTTAGGGGTAATTTGGGAGTAAACTGCAATTATTACTATAATAGAAAGTGTGTGTTTTATTTTTTTGTATGTTTGTCACTTTTTGTACTTTTCACATTCTTTTTCACTGTATTACTATGATTACTGTGATATTTTCTATCACAGTAATCATAGTTTAGTGACAGAGACCAAATTGGTCTCTGTCACTTTAAATTTTCAGAGCTGGCTGGTTGTGGAGCGCATGCGCACTTCATAACCAGCCAGGACACCGAGGAGGAAGGAGCTCCAGGATCAGGTGAGTATATGGGGTAGGGGAGGGTGACTCGGGGACGGGGGTGACTGGGGGGGTGGGGGGCGACTGGGGGGGTGGGGGGACATCACTTTTTATCCCCTGTCACCAATCATTCATGGTGACAGGGGATAAAATGTTCCGGCGGCACATGGCACAAGCGATCAGCGGTATATAGTATATACCGCTGATCGCTTGTACCGGGACCCCACAGGGGGGGGTCCCCGATGACTGCCCCATGCTCTCCGCTACCTCCGGTGGCGGAGAGCATGGGGTTTTCATTCATTTTTACAAAGAGATCACTGTGAACAGACATTAGTCTGTTCACAGTGATCGCGGCGGCCATCTTGGATCTGATGGCCGCCGCGGGGAGGGGGGGTTAGATACCGGGGCACTAGGGGGGCTGGTCTGGGGTCTGATTTTAACTATTTCATCTCCCCCCACCGTGGATTCACGGTGGGGGGAGATGAAATATAGCAGCAGCATCGGCCCATTAGTGACCGCCGTTTCGGCGGTCACTAAGGGGTTAATGGGGGTCAGCTGCGGGATCGCAGCTGATTCTCATTATTTCCGGTGCCACACTCAGATGAGAGCGGGATCGCTGTGCCTGCATCGATCCCGTTCTCATCACAAACCCCCGTCAAAGCAGGAACGTATATGTATATTCCTACTGCACGGGGCATGTGCAATAGGAACGTATATATACAGATGGCTGACGTGAAGGGGTTAAAGATAACACTTATCTTAATTTCTGGGGGGAGTTCTGTTAATTTAGCATGTAGCAGGGTGGGTAAAGGCCAAGGTGCTGCTAAAGCTTTCTCAATTAAAATATTGGAGAAATATGACGTGTCCATAATCCAATCTTTAGCATGGCGAAAGAGAGCGGCTAAATTATATAATCTAATATCTGTGCATTGAGCGCCACCTTTAGAAGTAGAGAGACAGAGAGTGGAATAGGCAATACGAGGTCTCTTTGATTGCCAAATAAATTTAGTGAAATATGATTGGAGTAGGGAAACGTCAGAATGTTTGAGTAAAAGGGGTATTGTTTGCATAGGATATAACAGTTTTCCAAAACACATCATTTTGATTAAATGGGTACGGCCTAGAATTGACAGTGGTAGAGATTCCCATCTCTGGATATCTTGTTTTATTCTCTTAATTATAGGGCGATAGTTCAGGGAATATAGTGAGGAGGGAGTTCTGCCAATCTGGATTCCAAGATAAGTAATATAGGATTTAGCAATGGAGACCCCCGCAGGACCCGAAGTAGACCTCTTATGTGGAGTAAGGTAAAGAAGTTGACTTTTATGTATATTGATTCTATACCCAGAGAAGGAACCAAAAAATTTTAAGGCATCTAAAACTGCCGGAACATGTAGATCTGGGTTATCTAAATATATTAAAGTATCATCAGCAAAGCATGTAACTTTGATGACTTGGGAACCAACCCGTATGCCTGAGAAAAAGTCAGAAGAAATAAGATATCTAGCAAGAGTCTCCATCGCCAAATTGAACGATGAGGGGATAGGGGGCAACCCTGTCTGGTACCTTTTTGTAAGGGAAAGCTATTTGAAAGGAAACCCGGGGTATGAATTCTAGCTTTCGGAGATGTGTATATTGTGGAAATAAAATCTTTGAATTGACCTGTGATACCAAATTTTGTTAAGGTCATGTCCAGCCACTCCCAGCTGATATTATCAAAAGCCTTTTTTGCCATCAATTGCCAACAGACCTGGAGAGTGGCTGGAACGACCCCCAGATTGGACACCAGACTGGGCCGCTAGTACCGTTCTTATATTAGTGACACCAGAACGTCCTTTTATAAAGCCAACTTGATGGCTGCCTATTAGTGATGGTAAGATGTCTGCCAATCTATTGGTCATAATCTTTGCCAACAATTTTAGGTCTACATTTATTAAAGAGATTGGCCTGTACGAATTAGGAGATGTCGGATCCTTCCCCTGTTTATATAGTATTTTGATATATGCAGTATCTCCCGAGGGAAGCATGTGATCGTCAGTCAGAATAGTTTGGAAAGTAGAAAGAAGGGTAGGGGAGATGACAGAAGACATAGATTTAAAATTCCGCACTATAGCCATCAGGGCCTGGAGCTTTGTTATTTTTAAGTGTAGAGATAGTGGCAGTAATTTCCTCCAATGTGACTGGGGCGTTGAGAGAATCAAGAGAAGGTGTATCAAGAGAAGGTAGAGTTAATGACTCTAGAAAGTTCTTACCAGCAGCTAGATCAAGCCTATCTTTGGAATATAGTGAGCGGTAAAATTGTTGTAAAAGTTGTGATATGACCTTAGGATCTTTTTGTATATTACCCGCTGTATCTTTGAGAGCAGGGATATGTGTAGTAGGTCTACTTCCTTTAGCAAGGTTAGCTAAGATTTGCCCTGATTTATTGCCATAGCGGAATAAACGGGATATATATTGAGTATATATAGCATTGAGTTTTTCCTGTGCAATTTTCGAAAGCTTGTCTAGCTGCTGTCCATTTAGATTTATTGTCATCTGTAGGGGAAAACAGGAAAAGAGTGTATGTAGAGCGCAGATCTTGGGAAAGTTGAAGATAGTTTTTACGTGCTTCACGTTTCTGGGCAGCCACATAAGAAATTATTTGGCCCCTTAGAACTGCTTTTGCAGTCTTCCAGAAAAGTATTGGGGATTGTGTATGTTGAGCATTGTTAGAATAGAAGTCTGACCACCATTTTTTTAATAGTTTGATAAATGATTCATCATTAGCTAAATGAGAAGGAAATCTCCAAATAATATCGGATCCCTTCTGAAAAATATCTCTTAATTGTAAAATAACAGGGGAGTGATCCGAAATTACTATATCATGAATTTCACAGTCTTCTACTCTGCCAAGAGAGTCCGGTGACACTAAACAGTAGTCTGTTCTTGACCAGGCCTTTTGGGAGTGAGAGTAAAAAGAGTATTCTCTACCATCTGGGTGTAGATGACGCCAAGTATCAGATAGGGAGGTAGAATTAAGGAAGTTGGATAAAATATTATCTGATGAAGTATATACAGTAGGGGTCCAACAGAATAGAGATGGCGTTCATAATCATTCCATTTTTTCTACCGTGTCAGTAGGACCATCCAAACGTCGTCTCTTGTGCTTGTCTTGAATAGGTGGAGTAAGACCCTTTACATCTTTAACCCCTTGCCTCTAAAGCCTGTTTTGGCCTTAATGACCAGGCTCATTTTTCAAAATCTGACCTGTCTCACTTTATGCGCTTATAGCTCAGTGATGCTTTAACGTATGCTAGCGATTCTGAGATTGTTTTTTCGTCACATATGGCACTTTATATTAGTAGCAAAATTTGGTCACTACTTTGTGTATTTTTTGTGAAAAACATCAAAATATCAAGAAAAATTTGAAAATTTAGCATTTTATGAACTTCTGAAATTCTCTGCTTCTAAAAAAGGAAGTCATAGCACATAAATTAGTTACTAAATCACATTACCAATATGTCCTCTTTATTCTGGCATAATTTGGGAAACATATTTTACTTTTTTAGGGTGTTACGGGGCTTAGAAATTTATGAGCAAATTATCACATTTTGTGAAAATTTCCCAAACTGATTTTTTTTAGGGACCAGTTCTTTTTTTAAATGGATTTAGAAGGCTTGTATACTGAAAACCCCCATAAGTGACCCCATTTTGGAAACTAGACACCTTAAAGAATTAATCTAGGGGTATAATGAGCATTTTAACCCTACAGGGGCTGGAGGAAAGTATTTACAATTAGGCCGTAAAAAAATCGAAAATTTAAATTTTCAAATAATATATACGTTTAGATTAAAGTTTCTCATTTTCAAAAGGAACATGAGAAAAAAAGCATGCCAAAATTTGTAACGCAGGTTCTCCTGAATACAACGGTACCCCAGATGTGGGCGTAAACCACTGTATGGGCACACAGCCGGGCACAGAAGTAAAGGAGCGCCAATTAGCTTTTTTAATGCAGATTTTGCTGAAGAAGTTTCTGAGCGCCAGGTGCATTTGCAGAGCCCCTGTAGTGTCTGCAGAATAGAATCCCCCCAAAAGTCACCCCATTTTCGAAAGTACACCCCTCAAAGAAATCATCTTGGGGTAGGATGAGCATTTTGACCCCACAGGTATTAGAGGAAAATATTCAAAATTAGACAGTAAAAATTAAAAACACGAATTTTTCCAATAATATGTTTGTTTAGTTTGAAATTTCTCAATTTCACGAGGAACAAGAGAAAAAAAGTACCCCAAAATTTGTAAAGAAGGTTCTCCTGAATACAACGGTACCCCATATGTGGGTGTAAACCACTCTATGGGCACACAGCCGGGCTCAGAAGAAAAGGAGCGCCAATTAGCTTTTTCAATGCAGATTTTGCTGAAGAAGTTTCTGAGCGCCAGGTGCGTTTGTAGTGCCCCTGTAGTGTCCGCAGAAGAGAAACCCCCCAAAAGTCACCCCATTTTGGAAAGTACACCCCTCAAAGAATTCATCTTGGGGTGTGGTGACCATTTTGACCCCACAGGTATTAGAGGAAAGTATTTAAAATTAGATAGTAAAAATGAAAAACTTGAATTTTTCCTATAATATGTTTGTTTAGTTTGAAATTTCTCAATTTCACGAGGAACAAGAGAAAAAAAGTACCCCCAAATTTGTAAAGAAGGTTCTCCTGAATACAGTGGTACCCCATATGTGGGCATAAACCACTGCATGGCCACACAGGAGGGCTCAGAAAGAAGGGAGCGCCAATTAGCATTTTCAGTTCAGATTTTGCTGAAGAAATTTCTGAGCGCCAGGTGCGTTTGCAGCGCCCCTGTAGTGTCCGCAGAAGAGAACCCCCCCAAAAGTCCCCCCATTTTGGAAAGTACACCCCTCAAAGAATTCATCTTGGGGTGTGGTGACCATTTTGACCCCAAAGGTATTAGAGGAAAGTATTCAAAATAAGACAGTAAAATTGAAAAACTAGAATTTTTCCAATAATATGTTCGTTTAGTTTGAAATTTCTCAATTTCACTAGGAACAGGGGAGAGGCTGCATGCCCAAATCTGTAACGCAGGTTCCCCTGAGTAGAACGGTACCCCATATGTGGGCATAAACCACTGTATGGGCACACAGCCGGGCTCAGAAGGGAAGGAGCGCCAATTAGCATTTTCAGTGCAGATTTTTCCGAAGAAGTTTCTGAGCGCCAGGTGCGTTTGCAGAGCCCCTGTAGTGTCAGCAGAAGAGAACCCCCCCAAAAGTCACCCCATTTAGGAAAGTACACCCCTGAAAGAATTCATCTTGGGGTGCAGTGAGCGATTTGACCCCACAGGTATTAGAGGAAAGTATTCAAAATAAGACAGTAAAAATGAAAAACTCGAATTTTTCCAATAATATGTTCGTTTAGTTTAAAAATTTTTAATTTCACGAGGAACAGGAGAGAAAACGTACCCCAAAATCTGTAACGCAGCTTCTTCTGAGTAAAACGGTACCCCATATGTGGGCATAAACCACAGTATGGGCACACAGCCGGGCTCAGAAGGAAGGGAGCGCCAATTTGCTGGAGCAAAACCGCAGCTAGTAATAGTTATTAGAATAGCGCAGTTACTAAAATACAATAAAAAATTAGATTACAGGTAATGTGGGGTGGTTACGGGCAACCTGGGGTGGTCACAGGCAACCTGGGGTGGTCACGGGCAACCTGGGGTGGTCACGGGCAACTTGGGGTGGTTATGGGCAACCTGGGGTGGTTACAGAGAATCTGGGGTGGTTACAGGCAACATGGGGTGGTTACGGGCAACGCGGGGTGGTTACGGGCAACGTGGGGTGGTAACGGGCAACGTGGGGTGGTTACGGATAAACTGAAGTGCTTATAGGTAATCTGGGATGGATACCTGTAATCTGGCTTGGTTACGGGCAATCTGGAGAGGGTCACTGGCAATTTGGGGTGGTTAGAGGCAACGTGCGGTGGTTATAGGCAACGTGCGGTGGTCAGGGGCAACGTGCGGTGGTCAGGGGCAACCTGCGGTGGTCAGGGGCAACCTGCGGTGGTCAGGGGCAACGTGCGGTGATTAGAGGCAACGTGCGGTGGTTAGAGGCAACGTGCGGTGGTCAGAGGCAACGTGCGGTGGTCAGGGGCAACGTGCGATGGTCAGAGGCAACGTGCGGTGGTTAGAGGCAACGTGCGGTGGTCAGGGGCAACCTGCGGTGGTCAGGGGCAACCTGCGGTGGTCAGGGGCAACGTGCGGTGATTAGAGGCAACGTGCGGTGGTTAGAGGCAACGTGCGGTGGTCAGAGGCAACGTGCAGTGGTCAGGGGCAACGTGCGATGGTCAGAGGCAACGTGCGGTGGTTAGAGGCAACGTGCGGTGGTTAGAGGCAACGTGCGGTGGTTAAGGGCACTGTGCGGTGGTTAGAGGCAACGTGCGGTGGTTAGAGGCAACCTGCGGTGGTCAGGGGCAACGTGCGGTGGTCAGGGGCAACGTGCGGTGGTTAGGGGCAAACTGGGGCGGATATGGGCAACCTGCGGTGGTTACGGGTAATCTGGGAGTAAAACGCAATTATTACTATAATAAAAAGTGTGTTTTATTTTGTTTGTATGTTTTTCACTTTTTCACATTTACACTTTTTCACTTGTACTTTTTTCACTTTCATTTTCACTGTATTACTATGATTACTGTGATATTTTCTATCACAGTAATCATAGTTTAGTGACAGAGACCAAATTGGTCTCTGTCACTTTAAATTTTCAGAGCTAACTGCTTCTGACGCGCATGCGCACATCAGAAGCAGTCAGGACGTCGAGGAGGACGGAGCTCCAGGATCCGGTAACGTATGTGGGGAAGGGGGGGGTGACTGGGGGACGGGGGTGACTGGGGGGGTGGGGGGGCGACTTGGGGGGGGGCACGGTGACACTTTTTATCCCCTGTCACCAATGATTTATGGTGACAGGGGATAAAAAGTGCCGGGCAGCACTGGGAACAGGCGATCGGCGGTATATAGTATATACCGCCGATCGCCTGTTCCGGGACCCCACAGGGGGGGTCCCCGATCACTGCCCCATGCTCTCCGCTACCTCCGGTGGCGGAGAGCATGGGGTTTTCATTCATTTTTTATTTCCATCGCTGCGAACAAACATTGTTTATTCGCAGCGATGGGGGCGGCCATCTTGGATTTGATGGCCGCCCGGGGAGGGGGGGGGGTAGTGATCGGCCACAAGGGGGCTGATCTGAGGTCTGATTAATACTTATTTCATCTCCCCCCACCGTGGATTCACGGTGGGGGGAGATGAAATGCAGCGGCGGCGCCGGTACTGGCGGACCGCCGCTATAACGGTAATAGCGGCGATCCGCCAGTACCGGAGGGGGAAAGGGAACTGCCGGGGGAGGATCTGTAGTGGCGGCGGGAGGAGGCAACATGCAACAGCCCCCTCCCGCCGCCCGATCGCCTCCCAATGCAAACATATCCCCATAGACGCTGCGGTCGCATTGACCGCGGCGTCTATGGGGTTAACTGCCCGGGGGGAGCGCGGCTCCCCTCCGAGCAGAGGCAGCGGGAGGAGGCTATGTGACATAGCCTCCTCCCGCTGCCCGATCTCGCCTCGGGACAGCGGGGGGAGGCAGGGAACACATGACGTTTGGGAAACGTCATGTTGCGGGAACTACCTGCTTTACATGACGTTTCCCAAACGTCATTTTGCGGCAAGGGGTTAAGGGAAGAAATGGCTTCCTCAGGAGAACTGTAAAGAGAGGCTGAACCATCCGATTTAAAAACTTTCAGTATGGCAGGAAGAAGAGCAAATCGTATTTGATTTTTTACCTATGTCGAGCAAATGTGTGCAAAAGCTTTACGTTTTTGAACCACTGCTGCGGAGTAGTCATTAAACATGAGGATTTTGTGGCCACGAATTGCAACATCAACTGTAGATTTTTTAAAGCTTTGTAAAATGTTGTTTTTATCATTATAATTCAGATACTTGTCAATCACTTGTCTGGGTTTCTGTTCCTTTTGATTTTCATCTTGCTTTCGTTTCGCTGGTGGGGGTCCCACACGGTGCGCTCTTTCCACAGTAATGTGACCGGGGATACCCAAGGCTTGGGGAATTTCTAGAGAACATATAGCATGTAATTGCATGGCTGGAATGGATTCAGGTAAACCTATAATACGTAAATTGTTGCGCCTAGAGCGGTTCTCTAGATCATCAGTCTTTGTTTGCAATGAAGCTGTGACATTCATATTCTGTTGTAGTTTTATTTTTGTAGAATGTATTTCATCTTCTAACAGGCTGACTCTCTCCTGAAGTTCAGTAATCTGTGAGGTGTGCGTTGCTATATCTCCCTGTATGGTTGCTAGGGAGGAAACTATAGTGGCCTCAAGAGAGGATTTTATGTCATTTAATATCATCTTGGACACTTTAATTGCCAGTGCCTTGCAAGATATATTTAGTCCTGGTATTATGGTGTCACAGAGGTCCGGCACTGGGGTTTGTGTTTCCTCTGTGTGTGCCTCAGCAGCAGCACCTCGTTTTGTCGCCATCTTAGGTGTCCCTGTGACAGAACTGTGAGGTAAATGAAGGAGGGCTTATGGGGAGGTGTATAACTGGTTCCCCGCTTAATGAAGTGGTGCCTCCGACTCCTCGGCTCTTAGAGAAGTCAGAGATGTGGTCCGGCAGGGCCGGTAATGTCAGGAGTCAGAGCGGGGAGCAATATTATGAGCGGAGGGTGGAGGAGCTAACTCACACTGCTGCCATCCCATACGCGCCAGAACCGGAAGTCACAGTATGGAGATTTATGTAGAGGCGTACTGCCTCTACATAAATCCCGTGTGCACAAGTGCGCGCGCCAGGAAACCTACGCCAGCTCAGATCTGGAGTAGGTTTCCTGACTATTTTTTAGCGAAACAAATGATGAATAGAGCGGACTCTGAGAGGTATGATATCCTATACTGAAAATTACTGCATGAGCTAAGTAACACTTCCAGAAACCACTGAACAAAGTGGTCATGCAAAGAAGAACCATATGTCAACAAGTCAGAAAGACTGCAGTCTTGTCTGGGCCAAATCTAATTTAAAATAGATTGATACAAAATGAAAAACTGTGGTCAAATCAATCAAAAAATTAAAACTCTTTTTTAGATGAATATATGCTCCCATCTAGACAATGGTGGACATTTACTAAGAAGTCTAATTAATTTGTGTGACTCTTGTAATGAGGATGGGTGTATATTTTGTTCCAATATCTTGTAACTGATTTATTAAAATGTAGCACTGCTATAGTGAATGTATCTACAGTATGTAAAAGGTCAAAAAATTGTAGCAAAAAAAGATGCAAACAAATTCACCTGGTGTTGACCAGACGTAGGCCTGTACTAGTTTTTGCGACTTTTAAAAATGTCGCAAATGATAAATTAGGCACTAATCCCAGATTATACAAACTTTTTGGTGAATACTCAAAACAGGTAGATTAAAAAAAATGCTCCTAAAAATATTCACCTGTCAAATACTGGTTCATTAATAGAAGTTACACAAAAAGAGTTACAAAAATAAAAGAAAAATATAATTATTCACCAAAAAAAAGGTGCAAATCCCTGGATAAATCTCCCACAATGTCTCTTACAGGAAGGGCCTTGCATATTTCAGCAAGACAATCCTAAACCACATATTGCATCACTCAGAAAAAGAAAGAGTCCAGATGCTTTAATGTCCTGCCAGCAATCCAAACCATTCATAATAAAAACATTTGGTGCATCACAAAAAGAAAAATCTAGAAAAGAAGAACCAGGACTGTTGAGAAGCTGGTGATTTATCAAAATTAAATTAAAAAAAAAAATGCATTTTAACGCTATGTACATCAGACTTGTTTTAAGTGGTTCATGTTTTATTTTGTAGGCAATAAAAATAAAATCAGTCGGAAAAAATATAGAAGAGAATGTCTGATGTATTAAATCACATATGAGTCAGCTTTTCCATTGCACATTTTATATGTACTCCACTGACTGTGGGAGTGTTCTTTGTTAGTCTGCGCTTTTTTTTTTCAATTTCCGGTTATGTGTTGTGTTGATTTTTTAACTCTATGGTGCCTTTTAAGAAATAGTGGCCATTACCATTTTAAGCCTTTTATTTTACTACTTATTACAGAATAATTTTTTTTTTTTATTTTGTATTTATTTTAAGGATAACATATACAATATATATAATAATAATAATAATAATAAATATATATATATATATATATATATATATATATATATATATATAATAGATAAAAGAAATATTAAAACATACGAGTTATTACTTTTTATGGGCAGAATTCATTTCTCCAAAACTGATTTACCAATCCTATTTGTGTCTTCATCAACAGAGCTGATACTATTAACTTTGTCATTGATAAGACCAAGTAAAAGTCTATCCACTCTTCCAAATATTTAAATATCTTAAGTCGATGTTGACATGCTGTATAAACCACGGACGTTCCCTGTGAATGGCCGTTGTTTAACACTTCCTACGTCCGGAATACTGAACACAATCGTTAATTCAGGCTGTAGGTAAACGTTAAAAAACATCCGTTGTTTGGTGCAAAAATCTATAGGACTTTATTAAACATTACTTTTCCTTGTATAGCTTCTATAGTGTGTTAAATAAGCTCTATTTGCTCATGTGAACCTGGCTACCCAAAGGCAAAGACAAGCTGTCCTCGGTGGAAAGTGGCTCCTCTGGCTCCTCTTAATCCCTCTCAGCCATGCTAAGGGCTGACTGGGTGCAACCCTGCTGTGAGAACAAATGCTTCTGCTTCAAAACTGTCCCCTGGCTAGACAGAGGTGTTGACGACTAGACTGACAACTAGGAGAATGGACCTCCATCACATCATTCATCATAGCCTGAAGGGTATTTTAGAGCAGGAATAGAATCGGAATGGTAGCGCTGATGATGGTGTCTTCAGTGCTGTCCATATTAGTGGCTTATTCGAAGTATCAAGCATGGTTGCAAACTCATTGGTGGTGAAGTGTTGTTGGTCCATGCTGGGTTCTACAGCTAGAACTCAATTGTCTACTGATGTATGGTGTGGAGTTTGTCTTCCAGGCAGATCAGTTTGAAAACTGCCTGCTGTTGCTTCCCCCTAGCTGTGCGGAAATCGGTAGTGCAAGGGCTACAATGGCCTGATGAGAAGGGTTAGGGGGTTAGAAAGCTGTGTACTTCCCTGGGACAGTGGTTGGTTATACTGGTGGTGGTGGTAGTAGTGCTGCTGCTGCTGCTGTTGCTGCTGCTGTGACATGCTTCTTCTGTGGGGAGACAGGTGGCCTTGTCACTGTGGAAGGTGGTGAACAAGCTGAGAGAACAGAAGCAGAAGAGGGAGTACGGGCTTTTCTGGTGTCTGATCCACTGCTGCTCATGTGTTGCATTTAGGTGCTTCATCATGCAGGTGGTGCTCAGGTTATTGATATTGATTAACCTTTTAAGGACGGAGCCAATTTTCCCTTTTGCGTTTTTTTCCCCCTTGTGTTTAAAAGGCCATAGCACTTGCATTTTTTCACCTAGAAAACCACATGAGCCCTTATTTTTTGCGTTACTAATTGTACTTTGTAAGAGCAGACTTAATTTTTGCATAAAATATGCTGCAAAAATAGAAAAAAATTATATGCACGGTGAGATTGAAAAAAAAAAAAAGCAATTCTTTTTCTTTGGGGGGGGGCTTAGTTTTTACGCTGTTCGTACTATGGAAAAACATGACATGTTATACATGTTCCTCAAGTCGGTACGATTAAAACGATATGCAACTTGCATAACTTTTATAGTATTTGATGGCTTTTACAAAAATAAAACCTTTTACAGAAAAAAAAACGTTCCTTAAAATTGTTCTATGACCATGCTTATAACACTTTTATCCTTTGGTTTATGGGGATAGTTGATGTGTCATTTTTTGTGCCATGATGTTTTCTTTTTGTTGGTACTTTGCATTTATGCAACTTTTTGATCGCTTTTTATTTTAATTTTTCTGGATTTGATGCGACCAAAAATGCGCAATTTTGCACTTTAGCAGCTCTTTGCGCTTACGCAATTTACCGTTTGAGATCAGAATTGTGATAAATTAATAGTTCGCGCAATTACGCACGCGGCGATACCAAACATATTTATTTATGTATTTTTAATTACAAAATGGGAAAAGGGGGGTGATTCAGACTTTTATTAGGTGAGGGTTTTTTTTATTAATGAAAATACTTTTTTAAAAAACTTATACAGTAATTAGAAGTACCTCTGGATATCAGTGTAGTTGTATTACACAGCACCGATCAATGAGATCGGTGCTCTATTGCTTTGGCCTGCTGCATTCCGATCATTCCGACACTGAGGCCCGGCCCAGTAAAGGAATCCCCCCTCCGCGATCACATCACGGAGGGGGGGGGGGTCCCGCCACTAGATTCCAGGGAAGGCTGCAGAGAACACTGTTAGATGCAGCTGTCATGTTTGACAGCTACATCTAATGGTCTTAATTAGCTGAAACAGCGATCGGCTGCTCCCGATAATAGCAGCGGGCCCGTGCTGCAGATAGCAGTCGGGATTGCGGCAGTTCAGAGCGGTGTTTGAGCGAGGCCCCCCTGTGAACTCTCCTTGCGAACGTACGACGTATCCTTAAGTCATAAGTTTTGTTCTTCTGCTGGATGAACACCACCTCTTCCTTTGGACTGTCATGGCTTTCTGTCCATGTAAGGGCTAGGACCTTGTCATCACATCTTGCATCCTTCCACACACTCCTCTCCAATACCCTCCACGACTGTCTCCATACTGATGAAAGTCTATGCAATTTGCAGTTGGGTTTCATCATTGACAGATATATCCTGCTACTAGCTTTCTCACATCCTTAACACTAGTATATGTTAGCCCCACACTTTTTTCCGACCTGAGCCAAAACTGGCAAATGTGAATGTTAGGCATGCTCTAATGGCATAAGTAAGGTAACACTTATATATTAGCCACACACTATTTGCCCCCCTTTGCCAAGACTTGTATGTATTAGCCACACTGATTATCTAAGTGAGGCATTTGTATATTACCCACACACTAATGGCCTAACTGATAAACTACAAGCAACAGGAAAAAGGGTAATCAGAAACATTAAAAGTCAGGGGATCACAGAGAATGCAAAAATCTTTAACTCTTAAATCCCTCGCCTATTCATTATTGGACTCCAACCCAGAGCCCTGATTGACTTGGGGTCCCGGATTGTGAATTGGTCAGCAGCCATGATGGTGTCCATTGGGACTGCCACTGTACAGAACAGAGTGATTGCCTCTAGAGATGAGCGAACCGGTTCGGCCGGTATGAGATCCGGTTCAGATTTTTCCAAAAATCCTAGTCCGATCGGATTCGGATTTTTGGAAATCCACTCCAATTTTTTTTTCTTGCTTTCTAAAATGGCAGCCGCCATTCTAGAAAGCAGGAAGCGCTTTCCCATGATGCCCGGAACACATCCAATCAGCAGGGATCTTGCACTAGCCCACCCCCTGTGTGACGTCGGTATTGCTTTAAGAGGAGCCGTCACATGACCACACCACGCAGTCTGCACAGAGAGAGGAAGGAGGTTGTTACAGGTTCCAGTGCACACAGCTTGTGATTATCAAAACGCTGCTGGTGCTGCTGCTGCTGCTGCTGTTGTGTACTACAGACTACTGAGAAGATATTGTAGGAAAGGAAAGGAAAGATTAGGAAAGCGGAGAGGAGAAACATCTAGTGATTGAGAGAGAAATATAGAGAGGGCGAAAGATAGATAGATTAGGCAAAGGACAGCAAAGGGTGCATGGAACAAAAATGTGCTCTACAGATATACAAGTCCTATACTTCTGATAGTGTATATATCACATCCGTCTTATCCTGAGAGACAAAAATACCTGGTGCAGGTGTATAGCATTAAAGTCTTTAAAAAAGTGCTATACATATAGACGATTTCTATACTTGGACCCTTCTGATAGTGTGTATATCACATCCGTCTTATCCTAACAGACAAAAATACGTGGTGCAGGTGTAATGCACTCAACTGGCATCCAGGTTGTCTACTGGTGTGCCTGCCCTTGCCTCCATGTTGGCTACTGCTTGGCCTTAACGGGCCTTAACTTATATTTTGTTTCTAAAAAAAAAAATTGACTTTAATGGTATCAAAAAGCTAATGACGTTACTGACATGTAGAGCCCTAAATTCAACCAAATACAACCAAAGCATCATATAGATGCTTTAAACTATGAAATCTGAAGAAATCCGAAATTCGGTCCAACCGAACGAACTTTTAAAAAATTTGCTTATCTTTAATTGCCTCCAATAGAGAGAGCAGGCCCTATGGCAGCTCAGACAGGTAAATTCGTAACAGAATGTTAAACAAGCTGTTCTGTGTTGACACAGGATACTCAAATTAAAATCTATATTAGCTACAATCTGGCATACATTTCTGCTATCATTTAGTATAATTTCTGGGGTAAACTATAATACATCTGTGATCTCTGGTAAGGCTTTTGCTTCATTAAGCCCCACCCACTTTTCTCACTTTTTTAACTGCCAACAGATACAGTATCTGAAGGTTTTATAGATCGTATTTATAGGTTGTACATGATGGACATTTTATTAGTATATGTTTACATCTTGTGTGTGTGCTCTTTTGATTTTTCAATGCAAACTTGTTAATATTCAAACTTTAAGAAAAACTAAATAACATGTATCATAGGAAAAGTGTCTGCTGTTTTATTATTATGGTTCCATGCATTTTTCCCCATTAATGTTAGGTATATTTTGTACATTTTAAAATGTCAAAGTAATTACTAAGTAAGCCACTATAAAACTAATGTAGAACTCCTTGACCTGTTTATGGTAAAATTGATTGTTTAAAAGAATGCGAAGGGAAGGGCAACTATTTATTCCTGCTATACATTCTGCTTGTTGTGTTGTAATGCACTCAATGAGCTATCCATAGAATTAATAGAAAAGCATGACAAATGTATGTTGTGACCTCTTCACATGCCATTGAAAAACAATAAAAGAACAGAACTAATAAAAGCACTGAAATGTCAGTGGCAACCTATAACTATTCCAGTACTTCATTTTACTTAACCTCTTAAGGATCCAGGAAATTTAAATGTTTATATTTTGAATCTTCCTCTTTTAAAAGCCATATCTCTTTTTTAAACTACAGAGTTGTATAAGAGCTTGCTTTTGTTGAATCAAATGTACTATTACAAACGAATAATGAACGTACAGTAGAAGCGTACGTTTCAATCTACGCACATGAGTACATGCATAAATTACGCAGTTGCATGCGCATTTATGTATGCAGTTGCGTACAGATTGCGTTTGTGTATCTAGAGTTATGCACATGTGTACAGATTATCAGACGCAAAGAGTAAATTGTGCAGTTGCGTATATTCGCAAGTTCGAATATGTTAAAAAATGATTGTTATAACCATTCTGATCATCGAACAAATTGTTTATGAACAATAAGTGTCACGTTTGTACGAGCATACGAACATTTACGAGCATGTTCGCTCATAACTAGTTTGTATTACTGAGATTGGTGTCATTATATTGATAATTTGTCGTTTCTGCCATGTTTTATTACTTAAAAATTAAATAACTGCAATTCTGGTTTGGTTATTTGGTATTTTTGTACATTTACACCATTCACCATGCACTTTTGATTACATTATATTTAAATAGGTCAAACATTGACACACACTGAGGTGCCAAACATCTTTATGTTTCTTTTGCACTCCTGTCACTGTCCAATGGGGATGGAGGTCCCTTACCTTCCCCCTGGCAGTCAGCACATTTGGCTCACTTGCTCAATCCTTCAAAAGTACTGGTCAGAGATTGTTCGTCATGTTCTTTCCATATGTGGGGTCACTATGCCACTTAAACCATCTCTCATCTTACTTTAGGTACCTACCAAAACATTCACTCCTGCTAAAAATCAGCTAACGACTCAACGACTGCAGCTAAACTGCTTATTGGGCTTTAATGGAGAGAGGAGCTTCCACCGACAGAGACGGAATGGATTGAGAAAGTACATCCATGGGCATCCATGAGAACTTCATGTCAATCTGGGGACCGCGGAATAGTTTCTATCAGAAATTCCTATCTACTACCATAAACCCATAAGATATTTTTTTCACTGGGATCAGCATTTCTCATGCTCTGTTTCAATAATTGAGCTTTCCCCTTTACCTCACTCATCTTACAAACCTCTAGCATTCCTTCTTTCTTTTTTCTGGCCACATTCTAGCTAAATCTGATGTCACTTGCTTTGTAAAAAAAAAAAAAAAATTCATGGTCTTTGAACTGTTATTTGTTACATGTTGAAGTTACACTAAGGGGATCATTTTGTATCATAATTCCCTCCCCATCTGGATTAATAATGTCTCTCCATTAATCTGGATCTCTGATTATGACATGATTTAAGTCAATTGAAATGTCTTTTGCATAAGGTAAATAATGTGGAAAATGTTTGTATACTGCTAGAATGTCTTATGTGCTTTGTTTGTCTTATTGGGACCTGTGTGTCCATGTTCATTGTACTGCCCAAATATTCCCAAAAATGCCAGGATTGCTGTTTATTACATTTTATATATATAAAAAAAAAAATGATTTATATGTCTCATCTACACAAATATGATACTAATAAAAACTAGAGATTGTGGTGCAAAAATGATGCATCATAAAGCCCCATGAGTGAAAAAATAAAATCATTATAGCAGTCACAATAGGGTCAATAGGGCTCCTAATAGGAGCATGATTCCTATAGAAGTGATTGTATTGGCAGGGAACAGTTGCTCCCTATTTCCAGACAGTTGAAAATATACATGTCACCAGACAGGAAACCTTATGTAGGTTCACTGTTCGATGTAGAGAACATTCACTTACAGAATATCTATTTAGATAAATCCTTTCTTATATTTCCTCTCCATATTTGTTACCATGTTTGGGAAGGATCATGTACCCTCCAGCAGCTGAAGTCAACCTTCTTCTGCTAGTAGTTAAAACCAAGTGAGTTGTGGCAAAGTGGGAGTGGGAGTGGTGTGTAGTAGAAAACCCACTAAACATAAGACCACCAGCCAACAAAACACTGTAATTCGGATGGATATTCCTCCATAAGCTGCCAAGTGCCACCTAGAGAGAAAAGACTGGAGACAGAGAGAAAAGAGTTCAGCATTACAAATTCCAAGTGTGTTCATTGGTGTAACATTTACCTCCCAAATGTACCTCCTTCCCCTTGATGCTACAACACTGCACTACATTTACTGTGTTTAAGAAGCACTTTCACCTTGCACTGCCTGAGATGAATCTGCTGTCACTGAACCTGACCACCTATAAATGATTATTATGCTCTGTAAATATCAAAGACAGCATAACCTATCTGAAATGTTCCCTTCAAATACAAAAAAAAAGTCCAGTGTATTTTTGGCATTTAGTTACAACAGAAAAATAGCACAGCTTCTATTGCAATTGTCATCTGCTCTCCTAGACTTCTATTGTCTATGAAGGAACAACCATGCAGCTTTACCCTTTTGGAAAAGGTATGTGAGTACCACTAAGTAAGCTGTAAAGGCTGCCAACCCTGTCTCTTATTGTATTTAGAAATGAAAGAATGAATAAAAAATGAGCTGAACACATTTTTTTTTTTTTAAGTTAAAGATAAAAACATTTCTAAGTCTTATTTTTCTTTCTTTCTTATACTAGGTTTCCTTGTTCGTTAATATTTAACTTGTGTTTCTCCAGAAATAATGACATGCCATGAGTATCCATGCTCAACCACAGAAGCTAACTAACTTGTCGGTTTTTATAAGTGGAGATAAGTAAAAGTATTCCTATTTACAATTATAAGGCTTTAGTACACTATTTCACCTTTTAACATACTGTATGTCTTTTTATAATAATAAGTAATGTTTCTTTAGCAACCAAAATCTTTAACAAAAATTCAGTGTTCTCAAAGTGCAGTATATGCTGAGGTGCACATAAACTAGTATTCAAATGTAATTTAAAATTGCAACATTTCTGGCCCATCTACATTATATTTCTCTGCACAGATAACACTAGGCAGAGATACTATGAGAGGAGACACAAGGCCCACAAGATTCTGGCCAAACAGCTGTGGGATAGAGCAGAACAGCCCCCCCCCCCCTCCCCTCCAGGGTCCTTCCAACCCTGTGCCATTGGTTGTGCTATCTCCCTATCCTACTCCTACCCTACCCTACCCCTCTGGAATGCTTTATTCGTACATTACAGTCATCCCCAAGTCAAGTAGGGATCTGATGCACTGTGGGGTTTTCTATCCCATAGCCCTCCTTAACTTAAAAAACGTAACACAAACTTAAAACTTTTTACTAAATTCCTAACCAAAAGGTTATCTTATTGGTTACCCCATTTGACTAATAAAATACGTAGATAATATGTCTTTTGTGGATAAGGTGGGTATGAGGTCTTGGTATGAATTTGTCTTCTATTACACCAGACGATTATCGGTGGTAGCTGCCGATATTGGCCGGATATGGACGATAATAATTTTGAGGAATAGGGCCTTAACAAGGAGAGAGGACTGAGTGAGGAGAGAAGGGGGCATACGAGATGCCAAGAGAAATCTGATAGGTGATAATATAAGCATAAAGTTAACAGGAAGTCAGCCACAAAGGAGAGAAGACACCCTGTGTGCACATTATAGCATGCATTTTAGTGGTTGTCAGACTAAAGATCAGGTGGCCCAGCTGATTCGAGTACATTTATGGATAGAGTTCAGAGTTGTGGAATGCAGAGTACAATCTTGGAAAACAAAGCATTGCAAAATATGTTCGTTCTGTATAAATAAAGAATAACAATGCTTTTAATCACTAGATTAATTTCCACAAGTACTAAACACATAATTTTAGATGTACAATGTTAAAAGTATGATTAAATAATCACAGCCACATGTTTGGCATAATGTGAAATCAGCTGGAAAAAAAGAGAATGCAAACAAGACACAAACACTGCACATTCACTATGTACCAATGGTACAGAAAAGCCAAACAGGCAACAGAACAATGAGGCAACCAATTTATTTGCATTTTATTATCTGTAATAGACAATGATCAGCATGAACAATAAATATCAAATAGAGATAAGCGAATCACTCGGAAATTTGTTTCATTTTTCATTATACCAAGTCACTGGGTGCTTGATGTGCATTATAGGAAGTCACAGTGAACACAGTGTCCATCTTAATAACTCACTGGGTGCTCAACTACCAATGTCCACTGCTTTCCTGGGAGAAAATTGATATTACCTCACTGATCCACTACTGTCAATGGCAAAAATTGAATGATTAACAGGCTGATTGCCATTTTTTTTTTTAAATTGTCCTTTTCCAATCTTGACACTGATTGGCTATGTTCACACAATGCCAAAAATAGAGAAAAGGCGACCGATTTTGATATATTAAATAACATCTATTTTTGCCACGATTTAACTGACTGCAATGGCAATGCATTGAAGTCAATGGTAAGATGGACGTCCAATGCACACAATGCATTGAATAACGGACATTTTTACCACGCTCTTCAAAATAATGAACATAATTAGAGATGAGCAAACCTCGAGCATGCTAGAGTCGATCCGAACCCGAACTTTCGGCATTTCATTAGCGGTGGTTGCTGAAGTTGGATAAAGCCCTAAGGCTATGTGGAAAACATGGATATACTCATTGGCTGTATCCATGTTTTCCAGACAACCTTAGAGCTTTATCCAAGTTCAGCAGCCCCAGATAATCAAATGCCGATCGTTCGGGTTCGGATCAACTCGAACCCGAACACAGTTCACTCATCTCTAAACATAATCATTATTTTCGGAAGTCTTTTGCAAACAGCGGATGTCTTTTATTAGTTGTTCACTCTCAGTTTTTCTTTTTCCACCATTCTTTCGCCGCTTTTACTATTAAATTTAATGGACTTTTTAATTAAGCCACACCCAAACAGCAATTAGTAACCAAACTAGAATAATGTACAAATACCAGTCATTGCAGGAAGGGGAGGCCAGGCTGCTAAATATTAATTTTAAACGGAGCTGAAAAAAGTTGTATGAACATAGCCCCACACTAACATCTGCTTAAAAGAAACGCTCTGTCATAGTCCCACTATTGTAGCTACTAAAGTTTGGCTGTTTTAATAAAAATTTGCTTGTACTGTATGTGATTTGTGAATATTTGCTAATTCATGCCAATATTCACAAACGTCTACAAAATCTGTCTATGGCCTGGAGAAATAAAAATAAATTTCCCTTTTTGGTTGAATCCACATGGGCTAATGGTCAGTTTTTTTAAGTAGCAAATAAACACCAAAATTCAAGGCCTTACACCGATCCTCTGCTTAAATTCAGCTCAATCTAACCAGACACCACTGTCACTCCATATATGCTTAAGACAAAGGAAACATAATAATGGCAATATATGCAATATACGGAAAGCAAATTCAAACCAATGAAGAAGATTGCTATACATTTGTACAGCATTTTAATCTACCATTATATAAAAAACAAACAGGTAAATCTATCATAGAGGTATAGGAATATGGGATTCACCCTTTTGAGAAGGGCAGTGCCCACCAGTCTTTTCACATCCATATTAGCCTGATCACAGGAGTACAGTATGCACCTCTGTAGCTATCCGAGCCTGTTTGAAACTCTGCTGGAGTTGTTCTTTCAGGGCTCAAACTGGCATTTAGTTCTGCAGGTGCCCTGAAAGCTATATAGTGAGAAAAAAGCATTCACTCTGCGCCTCCTGGTCTGTCAAAAAGAGAGGTGAGTACTGTACTTTTACATGTCTTTGTAGACTGAGCTGGCAGGCCTTCCTAGCCACTCAGCAAAACCTTAAAATCTAATTTCACACTAATCTGATTTGTTCCAAATTGAATTGGTAATTACTAATAGGCAGCATTACCGTTTCATTAATGTGTACTACAGTAGCTCTTCTTTGGGATTGCATCAGACTTGCTAGAAACCACTCCCAGTTTAGCTGTTGCCCTGTCTTGAAAAACTTTTAGTAGGTTCTAATCACTGCTTACTAAGAATACCCCACAAGATATGCAATTTTGGATATGTTCTGACCCAGCTGTCTAGCCAGCAACATTCGGCCATTGTAAAAGTTGTTCCGATTCTTCCACTTGACAAGTTTTCCTGCTTCTGATGCATACAGTTCAAGAACTTACCATTTACTTGCTGCTCCTCTTGGCAGGTGTCATTGTCACAAGATAATCTATGTTATTCCCCATTTACTACTGTGTATACTGACGTTGGTTAGGTCAGACTATTCCTACCTGTTGCGGCAAATGGTTGTAACTGTATGACCATTTCTGTAGGGAACTCTCATAAATGCATGTACTAAACTCAAAATCAAACTAAAATCAAATGAAATCAATTAACCTCCTCACACCACTCCACTGTTATTTATCATCGATGCAGCCTATGCCCAATGCTGCAGCTCCGTTAATTAACAATGCAGTATGACACAGGCACAGGAGCTGCACCTATGTAAGCCGCAAATCTCAGCACTGGAGCCAGCACGACCGCAGCATCTGAAGGGCTCCTGACAGAGAATTCTCCCTCTACAGAGAGAGAATTCTCTGCCGGTGTCCATCGGGGCTCTGCGAAGTGATCGCAGAGCCCTGATAGTAGCCATGAGGACAGAGGGAGGAAAGGCAGGGGGCGCGCTGGGTGCGCGTCCGTGGGCTTTGCCCCCTCCCCTCTCTCTTCTGCCGCTGTCACAAGATTGTAACAGCGGCAGAGGACAGAGGAGAGGGGGCAGACACAGGGACATAAGCTTATGAGATCATTATGATCCCATAAGCTGATGTCTAAAAACGACCTGGGCATTGAGGCATCTATGACCGCAGGTAGTGAAAGCGTTACATTTAATAAAAAGTTCTATGGAAATGTTTGCGTTACATTATAAAACGCTATTACATAATATTAAAGGGTATTTCTTTTTTTCTTTTTTTTTTCAATTGCAGTAAGAAGATGACTAATGCTGGTAAGTTTGCTGTATATCTTTTTATGCTAGTAATAAAGTTATTATTTATTACTGGATAGTTCTAACTCTAAGAGATTGATTATGATTCTTTTAAGTATAGGCCTCTTTCCAGACTAGGAGAATAATGTTGGCTTATAATTTCGATGTTCCAGTCTGTGAGAAATATTTCAGTTACTGTTTAAACGTCTGACATTGGTTTCTTGACACATTGCACGTTTATTAATAGCCTTGTTTAGATTTGCTTTGCTTTCTTTTTTTTGCTTCCAGTGCCACACATCTAGTCTCCCGTTCTAGAGTTCTGAAGTTGTGTTGATGTGGAGACAGAAAAAACAAATATTCATTTTAGTTTCTGTTCACATCTATATTGTGGTCTCTGTTTTTATAGAAGCCACAATGCTTTAATAGATCCATTACATGATGGGAATTGGTGGTGCCTGACAGATCTCATTTACTTATAATGGGGTTTGTTAGGTTGAGCCAAGGTGCCCGCCTTCACAAAAACAATAGCATTGCACCTGAGGGACAGGTTACAGACAACTTGCACCAGATATTTCCAAGATAATTACCACATTAATATATCTAATATCTATAGAAAAGCAGAACACTAAAGAAAGGCAGTCTGACAAAATGTTTCTTTGTAAAATGTGATGGAACTCCAACGCAGATGTACAAAGAACCTTATATAAATTCAGCAATGTTTGAGATAAGAAAACACTATTTAACCCCTTCCTGCATGAGGACCTAACTGTAAGTCCTGGAGAGCGGTAACTTTCTGCACCAGGACATAGATACTTACCGGTTGCCGGTGCTCACTGCTACAGGTGACAGTGGCCGGGAACCGGAATATGTCCGAATGGAAATACTCCAGCACCTCCAGTAGGACAAAACATTATTTTCTATTTTCGTCCAAGAGAGTACAGAGCTAAAATAAGCACATGGGTTTACGTGTTTTGGCTAACCGTCTTGATCACAACCACTATGTCATGAATGTGCCTGTGCTGAGTTCCGTGTGCCCCTCGGTTCATGCTGTGCGGGGAAGATGGCGCTGATATTCAGTATTTTTGTATGTTTGTGAAGTCCTGAACCCTGTCTGAACTTTGCTCTATTTCTTCTGGGTTTGTTCAGCCACACCAGCTTTGCCTGAGATACTTCTGGCTACTCCAGAGTTAACTCTGATGCTGTTTAGCTAGTCTGACAGACTGTTCTCCCTGACAGTCATGTTGCTCTTGCCCCAGGTGTTCTGAGGGGATTAGGGGTCTGGTCCAATCAGCTTCTGGACTGGACCTCTGGTCTCCTATATAATGCGTGCCAGCCTGCCTCTCAATGCCGGATATTGAGTTTGTCTCTGCCTGCTTGTACTTTTGCTATCTACTGTGTTTTCTCTGACCCTTCTGCCTTGTGTTCGGACCATCCCTGCTAGCTACTTGCCCTGACCATATTTCCAGTTTATTGACTTTGCTTTTTGGATTGTGACTTGTACTGCGCTGCCCGATTGTTGTGATCCAGACTGTCGACTATTCTTTATTGTGTTTGTTTGACTTGTTTTGTGTTCCACCTAGCCAGTGCAGGGGTTGCTGCCAAGTTGCTAGCTGTCACCTAAGGCAGATTGAGGCAAGTAGGCAGGGACAGTGGGCAGGATTCCACTGAGGGTCCACTGTCTGTGTCCGCCATCTTGTCAGTCTGAGCGACCAGTATTAACACACTAGTGTTACGTGAAAATCCCCTATAATTAGTTGAAAACAACACACCTGTTAAAATTGCAAGCTAGAGACCTTCTCTTTATAAAAGTTACCAGTAGATCAATAATAGTATGTTAAGGCTATGTTCTAAAAATTCAGAAAGATTCCCTATTCAATAATTTAGGTTTATAACAAACCCCTCTTTTGGGTAGATATACCTTTTCTATTCCCATGACTGATAAACTAGTCCCATCACCTCTATGGATATCTCTGAGGTGCTTAGACAGAGAAGATACATTAACCCTTTCTCCCCTGGCATCTAAAATATGTCTTCAGGTGCGAACCTTCAATGGATTAGAAGCACATCCTACATATATACGTATATACAACATAGGAAGTGTTGCAGTAAAACTATGTAGTTTAAAAGTGTTTCCATTCGCACACAATGGAAACAGATCACTGATCTCAGGGAGACCAGCCAAACCACAACACTGCCGGCTGCTAGTGAAAGCGCTCAATGCAGTGAAGTCCTAGGTGCATTGCCCCCTGGGAAACATGAATATGCAAAAGAAGAACCCATGGAGCCTCATCAAAAAGTCTCTAAACACAGGACTAGCCAGATATCCCTCAGGGAAGGACCCAGCCAAGGGGTGGCTCCTGTAAGGAAACCGCCAAAACCACCATATTAAGTGGCTCTACAAGTCAATGTAATGACAAGGGAAAAACCAAGGCCGGGTAACCATCCATATATAGATGTTTCAGGGTGTTGCCCCTCATTAGTGTGGAGCAGGATTCTGGCTAGGTGTAAGCAATGCCTAGTAGAGTCATAAGAGAAACAGATCACTAGCAACCTGCAGTGTTGTCATTTGGCTGGTCTCCCTGAGATCAGCGATCTGTTTCTCTTATGGCTCTACTAGGCACTGATCACACCTAGGCAGAATCCTGCTCCACACTGATGAGGGGCAACACCCCAAAACAGCTGTATGTGGATGGTTACCTGGCCTTGGTTTTTCCCTTGTCATTACATTGACTTATAGGGCCACTTAATATGGTGGTTTTGGTGGTTTTCTTACAGGAGCCACCCCTTGGCTGGGTCCTTCCCTGAGGGATATCTGGCTAGTCTTTTGTTTTGACACTCTTTGATGAGGCTCCACAGGCTCTTCTTTTGTATATTCATGTTTCCTAGGGGACAATGCACCTAGGACTTCACTACATTGAGCACTTTCACTAGCAGCCGGCAGTGTTGTTGTTTGGCTGGTCTCCCTGAGATCAGCGATCTGTTTCTCTTATGGCTCTACTAGGCATTGCTCCCACCTAGCCAGAATCCTGCTCCACACTGATGAGGTGCAACACCCCGAAACAGCTGTATGTGGATGGTTACCTGGCCTTGGTTTTTCCCTTGTCATTACATTGACTTATAGGGCCACTTAATATGGTGGTTTTGGTGGTTTCCTTACAGGAGCCACCCCTTTGCTGTGTCCTTCCCGAAGGGATATCTGGCTAGTCCTGTATTTCGAGACTCTTTGATGAGGCTTCACAGGCTTTTCTTTTGCACTTTTGCACACAATGTAATAGTCTTTGAAACTGCAACATGTGAACAGGTTAGCGATTTTTGGTGTTCACATTTGTATGACCTCACTACATCTAACTAAGTATTCTTCTTAGTCATATTGCCGGCATTAAATAGAGAAGTGGACAAGATGGAACCCAGGGTGAGCGCTCTCCTCCACACCATCCTAAGCTATTCTTTAGTCAGATTATACAGAGTTTCATCTTGCCATAATATTGGAAGATGTCTCTGTATTATCCCCTTAATTTTAGAGAACTGTTTACTGTAAGAAGTAACAAAGGTATACCACTTACTTTTCTCTCTGCTGATTCCAAGATTTCTTTTTTTATACTTCGTCTCTCTAAATCTATCATGCAATGTTTTGGATTCCTGAATGAACCTTTCTCCCACTGAACAATTCCTCTTGAGTCACAGATTGTGCTGACAGCATATATACTGACAGCAGCTTCCTGTGTACCTCATAGAACTAAAATCAGACTTTCCTTCTCCAGGCTGAGCTGCCCTGTTCTGTGGTGATTCTGTCCATAAGATGACCGACATGCAGGAACATGTGACCATGCCCCGCCTTCTAGTGTCAACCACTGAGCCTGTATATGCCTATGAAGGACACTGGGGGAGTGGCATAGTCACATACTCCTCCATGTCATCCATCTTATAACCAGACTCAACACAGAGCAGGGCAGCACTGCCTGGAGGAGGGGAATTTTTAGCTCTATGCATTACACAGGGAGCTGCTGTCAGTAAGGGCTGTGAGTACACTTACTAATACTGTACACTGAACAATTCTACTATAAAGAGGCCAACCCCTTTAAATGCCGCTATAGAGTTTAACCCCTAGGCAAAGCTGGGCATACCTGTACGTCCTGGGCCGCTTTGGGATGTTCAGAGCGGTTCCGCTGCAGTCCTAGGGGCCGCTTGTAGCCCGGGACCGTGGCTATTAGGGGGCACGGTCCGATTGCCATGCCCGCTAATTAAGTAATCGGATGCAGTTGTTAAAGTGCATACGATTACTTACCACCATTCCTGGTGTCTAGGGTGGATTGCCCCCCCAGGACGTGGACCCTGAAGAGCGATCCACACATCCGGCTCGTGCCGGGGTCTGCGCCGTAATGGCGCTGATCCCAGCTCGGCACTCGATTGCTTCCGGCTGCAGCAGCATGCAGCATACATCTCAATGAGAGATCAGTGTGCTTATACTAGAAGTCCCCCAGGGGGGCTTCTAGTATAAGTGTAAAAAAAAAAAAAGTGTCATTAAATAAAAAAAAAAACTCCCCTAATAAAAGTTTAAATCACCCCCCTTTCCCCATGTTGTAAGTAAAAATAAATAAATAAACATGTTTGTTATCACCGCGTGCGTAATCGCCAGAACTATTAATTTATCACAATCCTGATCTTGCACGGTAAATGGCGTAAGCACAAAAAAATCCCAAATTGCAAAATTCTACATATTTGGTTGCACAAAATCCAGAAAAAATGTAATAAAAAGCGATCAAAAAGTCGCATATGCGCAATCAAGGTACCGACAGAAAGTAAAGATCATGGCGCAAAAAATGACACCTCACACAGCCCCTTAGACCAAAGAATAAAAGCGTTATAAGCCTGGGAATAGAGCAATTTTAAGGAACATATAATTGTTAACAATGGTTTAAATTTTTTACAAGCCATCAGATAATATAAAAGTTATACATGTTAAATATCGTTGTAAACGTAACAACTTGAGACACATATATAACAAGACAGCTTTACCCCAGGGTGAGCGGCGTAAAAACAAAAACCCTCCAAATAAAAGAAATCCGTGTTTTTTTGTTTGTTTTTTCCCAATTTCACCACACATTGAATTTTTTTCTGGTTTTTTAGTGTACTTTATGAAAAAATTCAGCCTGTCATTGCAAAGTACAATTAGTGACATAAAAAATAAGGGCTCATGTGAGTCTCTAGGTGAAAAAAAATGCAACTGCTATGGCCTTTTAAGCCTTTTAAGGAGGAGAAAACGAAAAAATTGAAATTGGCCCGGTCCTCTAAGGGTTAAGCATGTCAGTGACAGAAGTACATGTAATTGACTGATCAGAACCCCCGTTGTGTGACCATGGGGGTCCCAATTAGTTTCCAGAACAGACTGAGGAATATTTTTTTTTACCTCGGTTCAGTTTAAACAGCGATCTGCAGAGCCAAACTCACTGATTAGTATAAATAATCTAGTCTTTTGGGCTGGTTTCACACGCTGTAACTGTGCGGCTGTATTTTTTATGCGGCTGTAAATGTGCGGGTGAAACTCCGGCCGTGGGAAAAAATAGACATGCGGCTCAAAACATACGGTCATTTACTTGGAAATCTGGTTCAACTAAAAATAACAAATAAAATGTTAAGAAAGTGATGCAAACACCTCTGGATGCATCTGGGAAAGCAGGGAACACAGTTTACATGAATCGCTATTACCGGGGTTTGCGATCCTCTGCACTATAGCCGATGTCTCTCATGGTTAATATATTGAATTAATAAAACACATTTTCTGTCTAATAAAGTCCCTTTTATTGTTCAATAATTAAATGTAAACGATTCCATCATTTTGCAATTAAATATACTGTTAAAATAAATATATATATAAATAAATGTATATTTATATATATATTTATTTTTTGACAGTATATTTAATTGCACAATGATGGATTCGTTAGAATTAAATTATTGAACAAAGAAACTGTATTTATTTAAACGAAAATGTGTTTTATTCATGAAATATTAATTAGTACAGAAAGCTCTATTAGCCGGTAATTCATATGCCGGCAATAGAGCATTCTGTACTAATCATCACTTTACTTTAATGAAAACATCAAATGTTTCTTCTAATTATGTTATCACAATAACATTATTAGAAGAAACATTTAGAATTATATGTGCGCTCAGCTGATTGGCTGTTCGGCTGAGCGCACATATAATGAGCCGGTCCGCAGCACAGTGACTTCATTGTGCTGCGCACCAGCGAAGAGGACACATCGGGGTGAGTATAGAGCTCTCCACACCCCCTCCCCGGCACTGCACCCCTCCCAGCAAGGAAGGGGGGGTCAGTTAACCCCTTCCTTGCTGGGATGGGTGCAGTCTGACATCAGTCTGGCCCCCAGGGGGTTAAGGGGGATGCAATACATCCTCCCTTAACCCCTTGGGGGCCAGACTGTAAGCAGCGATCTGTAAAGATGCTGCATACTGTAAGGTGCACAACACCGCTCACAATGATGGGTGTTGTGCTCCTGTTTGTGTGTTTTTTGTGTGTTTCTCCCTTTTTGTTTTTCAGATATCGGTATCCTGTGGATTACGTCGGATTCCGTGGACTACGTCGATGACCAGCGGTTGTTCTTTGAATTTTTTAAATAAAATGGTCAATGAGGGGTGTGGGGGTGTTTTTATTTGAATAAAAAAATTTGTAAACTTGTGTCTTGTCTTTATTTCTTTACTTTTTAGACTTAGTAGTGGAAGCCGTCTAATAGACGGAATCCATTACTAAGTTGGGGCCTAGTGTTAGCCGGTATAAAATGGCTAACACTAACCCCCTATTATTACCCCAGTACCCAATGCCACCAGGGGTACTGGGAAGAGCCGGGTGCCAGTGGTCCCGGAGCGTCAATATTGGCGCTCCTGGACCGGGCGGCAGCAGGCTGGTAAGATTTAGGCTGGGGAGGGCCTAAACCAATGGCTCTTCCCACCCTGGTGTTACCAGGCTGCTGTCGTTTGGTTTTTAACCCGGCTGGTTATAAAAATAGGGGGGACCCTATGCGAATTTTTTTTTAAATAAATAAATAATTAAAAAAAAACGCATAGGGTCCCCCCTATTTTTATAACCAGCCGGGTTAAAAACCAAACGACAGCAGCCTGGTAACACCAGGGTGGGAAGAGCCATTGGTTTAGGCCCTCCCCAGCCTAAATCTTACCAGCCTGCTGCCGCCCGGTCCAGGAGCGCCAATTTTGACGCTCCGGGACCACTGGCACCCGGCTCTTCCCAGTACCCCTGGTGGCATTGGGTACTGGGGTAATAATAGGGGGTTAGTGTTAGCCATTTTATACCGGCTAACACTAGGCCCCAACTTAGTAATGGATTCCGTCTATTAGACGGCTTCCACTACTAAGTCTAAAAAGTAAAGAAATAAAGACAAGACACAAGTTTACAAATTTTTTTATTCAAATAAAAACACCCCCACACCCCTCATTGACCATTTTATTTAAAAAATTCAAAGAACAACCGCTGGTCATCGACGTAGTCCACGGAATCCGACGTAATCCACAGGATACCGATATCTGAAAAACAAAAAGGGAGAAACACACAAAAAACACACAAACAGGAGCACAACACCCATCATTGTGAGCGGTGTTGTGCACCTTACAGTATGCAGCATCTTTACAGATCGCTGCTTACAGTCTGGCCCCCAAGGGGTTAAGGGAGGATGTATTGCATCCCCCTTAACCCCCTGGGGGCCAGACTGATGTCAGACTGCACCCATCCCAGCAAGGAAGGGGTTAACTGACCCCCCCTTCCTTGCTGGGAGGGGTGCAGTGCCGGGGAGGGGGTGGGGAGAGCTCTATACTCACCCCGATGTGTCCTCTTCGCTGGTCCGCAGCACAATGAAGTCACTGTACTGCGGACCGGCTCATTATATGTGCGCTCAGCCGAACAGCCAATCAGCTGAGCGCACATATAATTCTAAATGTTTCTTCTAATAATGTTATTGTCATAACATAATTAGAAGAAACATTTGATGTTTTCATTAAAGTAAAGTGATGATTAGTACAGAATGCTCTATTGCCGGCATATGAATTACCGGCTTATAGAGCTTCCTGTACTAATTAATATTTAATGAATAAAACACATTTTCTTGGAAATAAATTCAGTTTCGTTTGTCAATAATTTAATTCTAACGAATCCATCATTGTGCAATTAAATATACTGTCAAAAAATAAATATATAGATTAATATACATTTATTTATATATCTATTTTTTTTAACAGTATATTTAATTGCAAAATGATGGATTCGTTAGAAATAAATTATTGATCAACGAAAGTGTCTTGATTACAAATAAAATGTCTTTGATTAATTTAATATAGTAACTATTAGAGGCATCGGCATTCGGCATCATTGCCGGCTATTTTTGAAGTACTCCGTACGGACCGCCTGTCAATCCTCGGCCGCATGTCCAGCCGCAAATAATGGTCTTGTTCATTTTTTACGGGTCCGTTTACGATAGGGCCGTAGATTCATACATAGTGTGCACTGTGCAGCCGCATATCCTATACTTCCCAGCATACACACGAACCACCAAAAATACCGCCGCACAATTACAGCCGCAAATACAGCCGCACTCTTACAACGTGTGAATCGAGGGTAAAAGTGTAAAAAAAAAAAAAAAAAAAAAAACATACAGTATTTGGTATCATATCATGCATAATTCTTCAATCTATTAAAATTTTTAAATAAAGCTGCATTTTTTGCATCATTCTCAGTTCCCAAATATAAAAAGAACAGGTTGTAATTATCATCCTGTATCGTTACATTGATGACCTGTTCTTTTTATGCTTGTGTACTGAGAATGATGCAAAAAAATTGTTACCTCTTCAATTTGTAACAACTGGGATTTCATAACACTAAGGCAATGTTCACACAACATTTTCAGCTCAGTTTAAAATGACGTCCCTCATTTTGGGTCTTAAGACATCATTTAGCTGTCTGACTGTCCTTCAGTGCCATGACGGCTACTAATTGCCCTTTGGATGTCTTTAATTGAAAAGTCAGTTAAATTTTATAATAAAAACGGTGAAAGGACAGTGAAAAAAGCAAAATAGTGTGTGAACAACAAAAAAATAATGTCCGCTATTTGCAATAGACGTCCGATAATAATTGACATGATCACTATTTTGACGTCCGTGCAGACAACATCCGTTATTTTATACACTGTGTGCATTGGACGTCCGTCATCCCATTGACTTCAAATAAATTGCAGCATGTCTTTTAAAGTAGAAAAAGCGGACGCCTTTTCTCTTTTTTAATGTTTTGTGAACATAGCCTCATATTGACCATACCTTTTTCAAAAAGGTTAACGTGAACAGTTTTTTAGACTATGGCAGCTGCCATTTACCAAAATGGTTGAAAAACGTACCGTTTGACCATTATAAAAAATTCTTAAAAATGTTACCTTATAGAGTGATATAACTGTGCAAGCAGAAATTTTACATAAATCAAAATTAAGTAGACTCTGAAGTAATATTAAACCAAGCTTATAAAAACACAAAAGACAAAACACAAGTAGGATTTTTTTAACAGTATGTAGATTATTAATAATACTGATGAATCAGTTGTGAACCCAAGCTCATATAATGATAAAAAAAAGTTGAAAGAACACAGTATATTTGAAGATGTCAAGCCTTCCAATACTTATTAGCTCTTGTATGTCCTATAGGACTCCAGCAGCAACCAATGTGCTTATTATTGTGGGGAAAATTAAGTTCCAAAAAATTAAATTCTATTTGATAAAGTTCTTCTGGGCACATTTTATCCATTCTAAATATCCCTATTGCTTATTTATGGTGCTATAAGTTAAGGTTTGTTTTATTTATAGCCTTTTTCCGAATCATTTTTATTTAACAGTAACATAAGTTTTTCCATTGTAAAGAACTTTAGACAACTTTAAAAAATTGCTTTATTTTAGTATTGGAAATAAGCTTTTTACCTATTATTTTAAGCTTTAAAGTTACCGTAGTTATTCCATTCTTAATCTTGTTCAGCTCTGTGTTTTGATTTCACCTTGTTCTTTTTCCAGATAGTAGATCTTTTTTTTTTTTTTATGTTATGACAAAAGTGCGTTGAGTTAAAGCCCATGGGCTTCTAAGAATGTTACCTATTTTTTGGAACATGATATGCTTGTCTTTTAATTTGAACCAAATGTCACAGCTTCACTTTGTCCAAATACAAAAGCTATTTTCATCTAACATTGTTAATATCACACTTCATAATTTGTGCTAACATTCATGGAAATATATTTGGCAATGTATAAAAAGGGTAAAATGAATTCTTCCATATATGGAGACACTATGTCCTTTATTTGTGTAAAACAATGACATTTCTATAAAAAAGTGAGAAATCATGATTAACCAAGTAGTTATGTAATTACTAGTGAGTTGTTTAAAGCTGCTGGTAAAACATCAACCCTGGACTTGTCCTTAAAGGGAATATGTCAACAGAAAATTAAAAAAACTTGCAATAAAAGCATAGCCACCAGATGAAACAAATGGGAGAAGAAAATATTATTTATCAGTACCTGGCTTAAACTGGAAAGCATGTATTTGTAAGTTTAGAAGTGGGTTAGGTTATTACCAGCTGCTGCTGCCCTAGGCACTAAACCTGAAGACGTCCCCATCTTCACTCATCAATTAGCATAATGATTTTCTAGTTTCTGAACACATAATAATAACTGATCAGTCATAGGCTATGTTCACACAAAGTCAAAAATATTGAAAAGGCGGACAATTTTCCTATTTAAAAAACGTCCGTTTTTGCAGCGATTTAGCTGACTGCAATGCCAAAGCATTGAAGTCAAGGGGAAGACGGACGTCCAATACACACAGTGTATTGCATAACGGACGTTTTTCCAGCGCACGTCAAAATAATGAACATGATCATAATTTTCGAACGTCTTTTGCAAACAGCGGATGTTTTTTTATTAGTTGTTCACACGAAGTTTTTCTTTTGTCACCGTTCTTTCTCCGTTTTTACTATTAGATTCAATGGACTTTACAATTAAGCCACACCCAAAGGGCAATTAGTAACCCCAAACAACTGTAGAATAATGTACAAACTCCAGTCATTGCACTAAGGGAAGGCAAGGCTGCTAAACGACGCCCATTATTTTATACTCAAAATGATGGACATAATTTTAAACGGAGCTGAAAAAACATTGTGTGAACATAGCGTTAGGCCGCGTTCCCACATTTACTGTATGTCACCTAATGCAGCCGTAGTCAGACCCTCATGCGGTAACCAATAGGCGTATGGCCAATAATCCTGGTAACAGCACATGACTACTGAGGAAGAAATGGCAGTGAGGTTTCGGCCACATACATGTCTCTACATGTAGAAACATTGTCTGAATTGCATTTTTCATGGTTTTTAACTGCTTAAAACATAAACAAATTTCCAAATTGAATCAATGATTAGAGCAGTCTGCATATTGTCTGACGGAATTCTCACCACAGGACTGGTAGATTGGTAGGTAATAGCCACAGGTGTCACATTTAACACCGCCACACCAGACCTGAACAACACTGCCATACTGTGACTAGATAACACTGCTAGACCTGAAAAATACCACCATACTGTGACTGGATAACACTGCCATACCAGACCTGACCAATACCGCCATACTGTAAGTGATTAACACCACCATACCAGACCTGACCAATACCGCCATACTGTGACTGGATAACACTGCCATACCAGACCTGAACAATACCGCTATACTGTAAGTGATTAACACCACCATACCAGACCTGACCAATACCACCATACTGTGACTGGATAACACCGCTATATCAGACATAAGCAATACCACCATACTGTGAGTAGGTAAGACCACCATACCAGACCTGACAAATACCACCATACCTCCCCCCCCCCTTCAAAAAGTAACCAGATTTACTGGCAAGTTTAAGCAGGAGATGGGAGGCTAAAAAAATAAAAGCAAAAAAGTTGTTTCCTTGCCCCTGGTGCTGCACCCCTGCAAGGCGCTACCCTAGGAACTGGACCACAGGTGCCTAGTGGTAAATACGACACTGGGTTAGGTGCACATGATATATACAATAATTGCAAACAATATCAACCTCTCTCCTGAGAAGCAGTTGGTCTGGAGACCAAGGTTGGGGTCATTTGTAAACATTTGATGTGTAACTATTCCACTATTAACTCAATAGTTAATCAATAGTACGCACCATGTATGTGACAAATTATATATGTATATAATATAAACATATTACAGGGGAATTATCTCATGGCACCGTCTCCTGGGTAAGATGAATTCTAACACAGGTTTCTCATTCAAACGGGCATTGACCAGATTTAGGCATAACAATTTCACTTCAACAGAGCAAAGAAAATCCTAGGCCATCTAGTCATAAGAGATGAGCGAACCTCGAGCATGCTCGAGTCCATCCGAACCCGAACTTTCGGCATTTGATTAGCTGTGGCTGCTGAAGTTGGATAAAGCCCTAAGGCTATGTGGAAAACATGGATATAGTCATTGGCTGTATCCATGTTTTCCAGACAACCTTTATCCAAGTTCAGCAGCCCCAGATAATCAAATGCCGATCGTTCGGGTTCGGATCGACTCGAACCCGAACCCGGTTCGCTCATCTCTAGTCATTATCAATAAATCAATTTCATGAGTCTGGAATGTGCTCCTCCTTAGCTCCCGCAGTGATCATCTTCCAAAGCACCTTGGAACATTAAGAAGATGTGATTAGAAATCAACCGGTTTATTTTTCTACTTTATTATAATGGGGTTTAGACGAAAGCCATAAACTGCTTTATTTAGACAATGTTCCAGCTATCTTTTATAAATAGAGTAGAGCACATAAAGGACATAAAGGTGGTTAAACTAGTCACTAACCAATCTCTGAATGTCCAAAGTGTATTGTAGGGTATAGAGGCACATGTTTTTAAGGTCACACAAACTGTGTATTTTGGGAAGAAATCTGATAGTTCAGGGTAATACATTCCAAAGAATGTGTGCAGTGGAAGTGAAGTCTCGGAAACAGGAATGAGAGGTTTGCATTGTGGAAGATGTTAGTTTTGAATCCTTAGCAGAGCATAAATCACTTGTAGCATGATAGATAAACCTGAGGGAAGAGATGTAGGGAAGTGAAGCTTCGACGAAAAAGAAAAAGAAGAAGAAATAGAAGAAGAAGAGCAGACATACAGTACATGAGAGAGGAGATGTAGGGAAGTGAAGCACAGAAGAGGAAGAAGTGTGGGGGGGGGGGACATTAGGATAAAAATATAATGTAAGGAAGTGAAACATTGCAGAGAATTTTGTGGGTGAGAGAAGAGTTTAAATTGTATTCTAAAGTGAATGGGTAACCAGTGTAGTGACTGGTATATGAGGGGAAGCATCAGTGTAACAACAGATTTAGTGAAAGAGAGTAACACAGGGACTGGCACTACTCTAGTCACATGCAGTGGCAAGAGCACTCTTAGACTTTGTCAGAAGTTGGAGTGATTGGTAAAACAATCAGACAGTTGCAGGTTAGGTTCCGAGAGCTTTGTGCATCAGTGAGAACAGGTAAAGGAGCTGCTAGATTGGTTGAGCATTTGAGATCAACCCATGATAGCGATCTTTGCAGTTTAAGGTCCATTGGACATGAAAGGGTTAATACAGGCTCTTTCCGTATTAATGCGTGGAGGAGATAGACATAAACGCCTCCTTAGAAGGGAAGCCTAACTCATTTCATACATTAAGGCTACTGGCCCTCAGACTAAATGAGAAAAATGAATAATGTTTTTATTATTTATTCATGTTTTAATTATGTTGCACCTGTTGTCACAGTTGTACCGATCATTCGTATAGACTGGATAGGGTAACATCAGACTTATAAAGCCGTGATTAAGTGCGCTTGCCCAAGAAACTGCCATCGCCTTTTTCACCCTTGTACATCCTCCCTGGCCTGTTTGTCATCGTCTGGTCTTCTATGTACCTGTAAACTGCAACAAAACTTGAAGAGAAGATGTGGTGAGTGCTGCAATTTAATTTACTTTTTGCTGAAGTGTAACAGCAGAGTCTGGCTGATACATTTTAGATAGGCTAGACAGGGAAAAGCTTAGAGAAGGAAGACATATTAGTAAAAAGTTCCAGAGATCAAGATGAGAATAAATAATTGCAGTAATAAGATGCTGTCCAGGAGCAATGGGGTGGAAACCTCAGGTTTAGATCGGAAAACAATGTTGTTAGTATATCTGCACACACCATTGGGTGCAATTAGAACGTCAATACAATGTTTTGGAATATTAATTGCACACCGAAAAACTATTTCCTTTCATTTTCTCATGCTCTTATTTTCATTCCAATATATATATGTATATATATATATATATATATATATATATATATATATACTAGAAAATGTACCCGGCGCTGCCCGGGTATAAAGTGTCAGTGTGTTAATTAGTTTTGTTCTAAGGTGCCTAGGAGGCCAAGCTAAAGGTATTGTTTCATCTGAGTTAATCAGTGGAATTAGTGTATACCTGTAGTGTATAGTTGGAGAGGTACTGTATACCCACGATGTATAGTTTTTAGGGGTCTCGCATATCTGTAGTGCATAGTTGGGGGGGCTGTATACCTATAGTGTATAGTTGGGGGGTCCTGTATACCTGTAGTGTGTAGTTGGGGGGGGGGGCTGTATACCTGTAGTGTATAGTTAAGGGAGGTCCTGTATACCTGCAGTGTACAGTTGGTGAAGGTCCTGTATACCTGTACTGTATAGTTCGGGGGTCCTGTATACATGTACTGTATAGTTCGGGGGTCCTGTATACCTGTAGTATATAGTTGGTGCTGTATACCTGTAATGTATAGTTGGTGGAGGTCTTGTATACCTGTAGTTTATAGTTTGAGGGTCCTGGATACCTGTAGTGTATAATTGATGAAGGTCTTGTATACCTGTAGTATATAGTTCGGGGGTCCTGTATACCTGTAGTGCATAGTTTGAGGGTCCTATATAACTGTAGTATAGAGTTGGTGGAGGTCCTGTATACCTGTAGTAAATAGTTTGGGGTCCTATATAACTGTAGTATATAGTTGGTGGATTTCCTTTATACCTGTAAAATATAGCTTTGGGGTCCTGTATACCTGTAGTATAGAGTTGATGAAGGTGCTGTATACCTGTAGTATAGAGTTGGTGTAGGTTCTGTATACCTGTAGTGTATAGTTTTGAGGTCCTGTATACCTGTAGTGTATAGTTTGGGGTCCTATATACCTGTAGTATATAGTTGGTGGAGTTTCTGTATACCTGTAGTGTATAGTTTTGGGGTCCTGTATACCTGTAGTGTAAAGTTTGGGGTCCTGTATACCTGTAGTATATAGTTGGTGGAGGTCCCGTGCACCTGTAGTGTATAGTTTGGGGGTTCTGTATACCTGTAGTGTCCTGTATACCTGCAGGGTCGTATTTACCATTAGGCACCCATGGTCTGGTGCGTAGGGTAGCACCTTGCAGAGGGGCAGTACCCTCCCGTTCAGACTTGCCAGAAAATCTGGTGTCTTTTCGAGGGGGGTATGGCGGTATTAGTCAGGTCTGGTATAGCGGTGTTATCCAGTCACAGTATGGCGGTATTGGTCAGGTCTGGTATGGCAGTGTTATTCAGTCACAGTGTGTTGGTATTGGTCATGTCTGGTATGGCGGTGTTATCCAGTCACAATATGGCGGTATTGGTCAGGTCTGGTGTGGCGGTGTTCTCCAGTGACAGTGTGGCGGTATTGGTCAAGTCTGGTATAGTGGTGTTATCCAGTCACAGTATGGCGGTATTGGTCAGGTCTGGTATAGTGGTGTTATCCTGCTACAGAATGGCGGTATTGGTCAGGTCTGGTATAGCATTTTTTTTCAGTCATAGTATGGTGGTATTGGTCAGGTGTGTTATGACAGTGTTACCCAGTCACAGTATGGTAGTATTGGTCAGGTCTGGTGTGGCGGTGTTATCCAGTCACGGTATGGTGTTATTGGTCAGCTCTGGTATAGCGGTGTTATCCAGTCACAGTATGGCGGTATTGGTCAGGTCTGATATGATGGTGTTATCCAGTCACAGTATGGCGGTATTGGTCAGGTCTGGTATGGCAGTGTTATCTAGTCAAAGTATGGTGTATTGGTCAGGTCTGGTATGGCAGTGTTATCCAGTCACAGTATGGCGGTATTGGTCAGGTCTGGTATGGCAGTGTTATCCAGTCACAGTATGGCGGTATTGGTCAGGTCTGATATGACAGTGTTATCCAGCACAGTATGGCGGTATTGGTCAGGTCTGGTGTGGCGGTGTTACCCAGTCACAGTTTGGTGGTATTGGTCAGGTCTGGTAGGACAGTGTTATCCAGCACAGTATGGCAGTATTGGTTAGGTCTGGTGTGGCAGTGTTACCCAGTCACAGTTTGGTATACCTGTAGTGCCCTGTATATACATGTACTGTATGGATGGAGTAGGGGGTCTACCAGTTATTTCTGTGGATGTTGTGAGGCAGCTTCCCTAGCAACCATTGCTCCCTGTGAAAATGAAAGCAGTAATCCTATTGGTTGCTAAAGTTTTCTCTGGGCAGCATCAGCTAATTATATCACCTGTGTTTCCAGTAAGGAGAGTTTCCCATTCATCTCTATGGGGCGCCGCTCTTCCCCCTGCCCCTCCTCTCCTGTACATCTGGCGGGGCCGGGACCTTCGCTAAAACCTTCCCGGGCAACCAATGTATCTGTGTGCCAAATTTGGGGTCAAATGGTTCAGGCGTTTGGAAGTCTATATGGGACAGACAGACAGACAGAAGGACAGACAGACAGATTTTCATTTTTATGATATACTAGAAAATGTACCCAGCGCTGCCCGGGTATAAAGTGTCAGTGTGTTAATTAGATTTGTTCTAAGGAGCCCAGGAGGCTAAGCTAAAGGTATTGTTTCATCTGAGTTAATCAGTGGAATTAGTGTATACCTGTAGTGCATAGTTGGAGGGGTTCTGTATACCCACAATGTATAGTTTTTAGGGGTCTCGCATATCTGTAGTGCATAGTTGGGGGAGCTGTATACCTATAGTGTATAGTTGAGGGAGGTCCTGTATACCTGCAGTGTACAGTTGGTGAAGGTCCTGTATACCTGTACTGTATGGTTTGGGGGTCCTGTATACCTGTAGTATATAGTTGGTGCTGTATACCTGTAATGTATAGTTGGTGGAGGTCTTGTATACCTGTAGTTTATAGTTTGAGGGTCCTGGATACCTGTAGTGTATAATTGGTGGAGGTCTTGTATACCTGTGATATATAGTTCGGGGGTCCTGTATACCTGTAGTGCATAGTTTGAGGGTCCTGTATAACTATAGTATAGAGTCGGTGGAGGTCCTGTATACCTGTAGTGTATAGTTTGGGGTCCTATATACCTGTAGTATATAGCTGGTGGAGTTCCTGTATACCTGTAGTATATTTGGGGTCCTGTATACTTGTAGTATAGAGTTGGTGAAGGTGCTGTATACCTGTAGTATAGAGTTGGTGTAGGTCCTGTATACCTGTAGTGTATGGTTTTGAGGTCCTGTATACCTGTAGTGTATAGTTTTAGGGTCCTATATACCTGTAGTATATAGTTGGTGGAGTTCCTGTATACCTGTAGTGTATAGTTTTGGGGTCCTGTATACCTGTAGTGTATAGTTTGGGGTCCTGTATACCTGTAGTATATAGTTGGTGGAGGTCCTGTATACCTGAAGTATATAGTTGGTGGAGGTCCTGTATACCTGTAGTATATAGTTTTGGGGTCCTGTATACCTGTAGTGTAAAGTTTGGGGTCCTGTATACCTGTAGTATATAGTTTTGTGGAGGTCCCGTGCACTTGTAGTGTATAGTTTTGGGGTCCTGTATACCTGTAGTGTCCTGTATACCTGCAGGGTTGTATTTACCCGTATGGCAGTGTTATTCAGTCACAGTATGGCGGTATTGGTCAGGACTGGTGTGCCGGTGTTACCCAGTCACAGTTTGCCGGTATTGGTCAGGTCTGGTATGGAGGTGTTATCCAGTCACAGTAAGGCGGTATTGGTCAGGTCTGGTATGACAGTGTTATCCAGCACAGTATGGCAGTATTGGTCAGGTCTGGTATGGCAGTGTTATCCGGTCACAGTATGGCGATATTGGTCAGGTCTGGTGTGGCGGTGTTACCCAGTCACCGTATGGCGGTATTGGTCAGGTCTGGTATGGAGGTGTTATCCAGTCACAGTAAGGCGGTATTGGTCAGGTCTGGTATGGAGGTGTTATCCAGTCACAGTATGGCGGTATTGGTCAGGTCTGGCAGTGTTATCCAGCACAGTATGGTGGTATTGGTCAGGTTTGGTGTGGCAGTGTTATCCAGTCACAGTATGGCGGTATTGGTCAGGTCTGGTATGACAGTGTTATCCAGCACAGTGTAGCGGTATTGGTCAGGTCTGGTGTGGCGGTGTTATCCATTCACAGTATGGCGGTATTGGTCAGGTCTTATATGACAGTGTTATCCAGTCACAGTATGGCAGTATTGGTCAGGTCTGGTATGACAGTGTTATCCAGTCACAGTATGGCGGTATTGGTCAGGTCTGGTATGGCAGTGTTATCCAGTCACAGTATGGCGGTATTGGTCAGGTCTGGTATGGAGGTGTTATCCAGTCACAGTATGGCGGTATTGGTCAGGTCTGGTATGGAGGTTTTATCCAGTCACAGTATGGCGGTATTGGTCAGGTCTGGCAGTGTTATCCAGTCACAGTATGGTGGTATTGGTCAGGTCTGGTATGACAGTGTTATCCAGCACAGTATGGCGGTATTGGCCAGGTCTGGTATGGCAGTGTTATCCAGCACAGTATGGCGGTATTGGTCAGGTCTGGTGTAGCAGTGTTACTCAGTCACAGTTTGGTATACCTGTTGTGCCCTGTATATACATGTACTGTATAGATGGAGTACGGGGTCCTGTATATACATGTACTGTATGGATGGAGTAGGGGGCCCTGTATATACATGTACTGTATAGATAGAGAAGGGGGCCCTGTATATATGTACTGTATAGATGGAGTAGGGGGTCCTATATATACATGTACTGTATAGATGGAGTAGGGGGTCCTGTATATACATGTACTGTATAGATGGAGTAGGGGGTCCTGTATACATGTACTGTATAGATGGAGTAGGGGGTCCTGTATACATGTACTGTATAGATGGAGTAGGGGGCCCTGTATACATGTACTGTATAGATGGAGTAGGGGGTCCTGTATACTTGTACTGTATAGATGGAGTAGGAGGTCCTGTATATACATGTACTGTATAGATGGAGTAGGGGGCCCTGTATACATGTACTGTATAGATGGAGTAGGGGGTCCTGTATACATATACTGTATAGTTGGAGTAGGGGGTCCTGTATACATGTACTGTATAGATGGAGTAGGGGGCCCTGTATATACATGTACTGTATAGATGGAGTAGGGGGCCCTGTATACATGTACTGTATAGATGGAGTAGGGGGTCCTGTATACATGTACTGTATAGATGGAGTAGGGGGCCCTGTATACATGTACTGTATAGATGCAGTAGGGGGTCCTGTATACATGTACTGTATAGATGGAGTAGGAGGTCCTGTATATACATGTACTGTATAGATGGAGTAGGGGGCCCTGTATACATGTACTGTATAGATGGAGTAGGGGGCCCTGTATACATGTACTGTATAGATGGAGTAGGGGGTCCTGTATACATGTACTGTATAGATGGAGTAGGGGGCCCTGTATACATGTACTGTATAGATGGAGTAGGGGGTTCTGTATATACATGTACTGTATACATGGAGTTGGGGGCCCTTTATACATGTACTGTATAGATGGAGTAGGGGGTCTACCAGTTATTACTGTGGATGTTGTGAGGCGGCTTCCCTAGCAACCATTGCTCTCTGTGAAAATGAAAGCAGTAGTCCTATTGGTTGCTAAAGCTCCAACTTCCGTGTCTGCTGCAGCTAATTATATCACCTGTGTTTCCAGTGAGGAGATTTTCCCATTCATCTCTATGGGGCGCACTTTCCCCTCCCCCTCCCCTCCTGTACATCTGACGGGGACGGGACCTTCGCAATAACCTTCCCGGGCACCCAATGTATCTGTGTGCCAAATTTGGGGTCAAACGGTTCAGGCGTTTGGAAGTCTATAGAGGACAGACAAACAGACAGACAGAAGGACAGACAGACAGACAGACTTTGATTTTTATGATATATATATATATATATATACACACACACATAGCAGATTGGCTCCAGAGTTAGGCACATGCATTCCTTATATCACATTTAATCATTGAATAGTATACCATAATGGATGTTTCTTTCTAAGACGACCCTTCTCAACAGGTATGCATTGGTGGGTGGTAAAAAAGAAAGAGTGCCATGTGCTGGATGGTTCTGTCGCGGCTGTTTGAATCACCCCCTTTTACCATTTTATAAATCAAAATAAATTAACTAATTAATAAACATATTTGGTATCGGCACATGTGTAATCGCCTAAACTATTAAATTATCTTATTCCTGAATGGTAAACGGCGTAAGTGCAAAAAAATTTAAATGTGCAGAAGTGCACATTTTTAGTTGCATCAAATCTAGAAAAATCCATGGCACAAAAAATGTCATTTATTTTCCTTTAGGCTACAAACCCACTTGGCGGGTCTGCAGCGAGTCTCCTTGCTGCGTTTTTGCAGCGAGACTCGCTGCAGATCCCAGCCCTATACTTTCATTAGCAGAGAAACTTGCAGCAGGGATGTACATCCCTGCTGCGATTTTGTCTGCAGCCGCCCCATTAACCCACTAGCCGCTGGACATTATACATTACCGGGTCCCCGTTCCTGCTTGCTTCGGGCCTCCCGGTGTCTTCACGGCCCGCCCGGCCAATCAGTGCGCTGCGGCGGGGCGATCGTGCGGCCGGGGGCTGCGGGGGGCGATCATACGGCCGGGGGGTGCGGGGGGCGATCATGCGGCCGGAGGCTGCGGGGGGCGATCAGGGCTGCGGGGGGCGATCGTATGGCCGGGGGGGGCGGGGGCGATCATGCGGCCGGGGGCTGCGGGGGGCGATCATACTGCCGGGGGGTGCGGGGGGCGATCATGCGGCCGGAGGCTGCGGGGGGCGATCAGGGCTGCGGGGGGCGATCGTATGGCCGGGGGGTGCGGGGGGCGATCATGCGGCCGGGGGCTTGGGGCGATCGGGGCTGCAGGGGTGGCGGGCAGGATATACATTACCAGGTCCCCGCTCCTGCTTGCTTCGGCGGCTCCCGGCACATTCTGCCCGGCCAATCAGTGCGCTGCCCTGCCGCAGCACAATGATTGGCCGGGCGGGCCGTGAAGACACCGGGAGCCCCGAAGCAAGCAGGAACGGGGACCCGGTAATGTATAATGTCCGGCGGCTAGGGGGTTAATGGGGAGGGCTGCAGACAAAATCGCAGCAGGGATGTACATCCCTGCTGCGAGTTTCTCTGCTAATGAAAGTATAGGGCTGGGATCTGCAGCGAGTCTCGCTGCAAAAACGGAGCAAGGAGACTTGCTACAGATCCGGCAAGTGGGTTTGTACCCTAAAAGGTTTAAATTTTTTAAAAGTTGTCAAATAAAATAAAAGTTATGCAAGTTAGATATTGTTGTAATTGTACTTACTTGAGCTTGAGGAACATATATGACTAGAGATGAGCGAACCGGGTTCGGGTTCGAGTCCATCCAAACCGGAACGATCGGCATTTGATTAGCTGGGGCTGCTAAAGTTGGATAAAGCTCTAAGGTTGTCTGGAAAACATGAATACAGCCAATGACTATATCCATGTTTTCCACATAGCCTTAGGGCTTTATCTAACTTCAGCAGCCACCGCTAATCAACTGCCGAAAGTTCGGGTTCGGATGGACTCGAGGTTCGCTCATCTCTATATATAACATATCAGTTTTACCATAGGACGAAGGGTGTAAACACAACCCTCCCCCCCCCCCATTTAAAAAAAAAAAAAAAGTTTAATTTTCATTTTTACTGCGCATATACTTTTTTTCTGGTTTTGCAGCGTATTTTATGCACTTCAATTAAGCATGAGTGACCCAACATAGTGGAGTGGATGCCTGGCAGGTCAGAACCAAGGCAAAAGGTTATGAAAACAAAACAGGCATAGGCTATGTTCACACGTTTTTTCATCTTTGTTTAAAATGATATCCGTCATTTTGAGTCTAAAATAACGGACGATATTTAGCAGCCTGACCTCCCCTTAGTGCACTGATGGGTGTTTGTACATTATTCTAGTTTGGGGTTACTAATTGGAATTTGCATGTGGCTTAATTGAAAAGTCCATTGAATTTAATAGTAAAATCGGAGACAGAACGGTGACAAATAAAAAAACGTCCGCTGTTTGCAAAAGATGTCCGAAAATAATGATCATGATCATTATTTTGATGCCCCCGGCAAAAACATCCATTATTCAATACGCTGTATGCATTGGACGTCCGTCTTCCCATTGACTTCAATGCATTGCATTGCAGTCAGTGTAACGCCTGGAGTAGTGGATCCACTTGACCGTCACTAGCGATGGCACTAACCTCACCAGGGAGCGGAGTCTAAGGGGCCGCTGGTTTTCACCAGAGCCCGCCGCAAGGCGGGATGGACTTGCTGCGGCAGGCGACCCCCAGGTCGCTACCCCTGGCTTGGTTGCTAGTGACGGCAGGCGAGGCGTGGCAGGAGCAGTAGGCAGGAGATGGTGCTGGCAGAGGTCTGTAGACGTAACCGCAGGTGACAGGCTGAACACAGGAGCAATGGAGTGACAGGGGAGCAGGAACCAGGAACAAGGACTAGGGACCAGGTAGCGGATAGGTATCAGGAACGAGGACTTGGGACCAGGTAGTGGATAGGAATCAGGAACAACAGGGGGCTGGGCCAAACGCTATGGGAAGCATGTAGAGGCTCCAACACCTGTAGTGGGGCAGGGCTGGAATATATAGGGAGTGATTGGTGCAACTAACCAATTAGGGGTGGACTGGCCCTTTAAATCTGAGACAGCCGGCGCGCGCGCGTCCTAGGAGGCGGGGACGCGCGCGCAGGCCGGCACAGACGGAGACAGGAGCAGAGGAGAGGTGAGGCGCCCCCAGGGGCCGAGCTAGCAGCAGCGCCGGTCCCTGCACAAGGACCCCGGCGGCTGCATGGGGCAGGAGGAGGTCGCGGCGGCGGCCCGGAACACGGGACGCCGCCACGGCCATGACAGTACCCCCCCTTTGGCCTCCCCCTCTTTCTTTCCTGCAGATGGAGGCATCAGACAAGTCTTGGTATTCCGCCGGTAGGCCGGACAAAGGCTTGGCGGGCTCGGGTGACAACATAGAGTACTTGGGCTGAGGTGACCTCAGACACTGGTTGGAACAGTCCTGACCCCAACTAAGAACCTTCCCGGTTCTCCAGTCCAGCTTATGGGCATGTAATTGCATCCAAGGGAGTCCCAGGAGGATGGTGGAAGAAGAATAAGGCAGGAAGGACGTAGAAGGATATCTTCTCCAGATGTGAAGTGCCCACCTGGAGGACTAGAGGTGCGGTCTGGTAGTGCACATGGTCGGTAAGAATCTCGCCCGTGACCGAGGAGATAGTCAGGGGTCTGGCTAGTGGGGTCACGGGTAGCCGCCATCTTTGGACCAATGTTGCCGCAATAAAACTGCCTGCTGACCCAGAATCGAGAAAGGCAGAAGTCTGGTGAGTTTGTCCTGAGGGTGTCTGGATGGAGACTGGCACAGACAACTTTGGAGAGGTGGCATTCACACTCAGGGGGACCTCTCCCACCGGACCTAGGTGCTGGCGTTTCCTGGACGCTTGAGGACGTTGGGGACATCTCAGCCGAAAGTGATCCGAAGCACCGCAGTAGAGGCAGAGATTCAGCTCCAGACGACGAATTCTTTCATCAGGCGTCAGGTGAGCCCGTTCCACCTGCATAGGAATCTCAGGAGTCGACTTGGACACCGGAACGTCATGATTCTGGAAGACCGGCGCCAGCTGGTGATGGCGACGAGACAGGCTTAGTCGTCGTTCATGCCAGACCTCCTCCTCTCTCTCAGAAAAACGAGTATCGACCCTGGTGGCCAGTAGGATGAGTTCGTTAAGGGAGGTAGGTAGGTCTCGGGCGGAAAGCACGTCTCTCACCCGACTGGACAGGCCCTTTTTGAAGGTAGCTATTAGAGCGGCCTCATTCCAGTCTAATTCTGCCGCCAGGGTGCGGAAGTGGATGGCGTAGTCACCGACAGAGGAGCTCCCTTGAGAGAGGTTGAGGAGAGCAGTTTCAGCTGAAGACGCACGGGCAGGTTCCTCAAAGACAGAGCGGAACTCGGCCAGGAAAATTCGGAGATTAGCAGCCACAGGATCATCACGGTCCCCCAGTGGTGTGGCCCAGGCCAGAGCTCTTCCTTCCAATAGGCTGATGATGAAAGCCACTTTAGAGCGCTCGGTGGGAAACTGACTACTTAAAAGTTCAATATGCATGGTGCACTGAGTCAGGAATCCTCTGCACAACTTGGAGTCACCAGAGTATTTGCTTGGGAGAGCCAGTCGGAGTGTAGAAAAAGCAGCAGGAGGTGGTGTGCGCTGGGCTGTAGTATGCTGCTGTAAGGCGGCAGTGAGTTGCTGGATCTGCTGCGACTGTTTCTGGATTTGTTGCGCCTGTAGGGCGACCACTCGGGCTACTTCGCGGATATCAGGCACCCCGCCGGGATCCATGGTTGGAGCCTACTGTAACGCCTGGAGTAGTGGATCCACTGGACCGTCACTAGCGATGGCACTAACCTCACCAGGGAGCGGAGTCTAAGGGGCCGCTGGTTTTCACCAGAGCCCGCCACAAGGCCGGATGGACTTGCTGCGGCAGGCGACCCCCAGGTCGCTACCCCTGGCTTGGTTGCTAGTGACGGCAGGCGAGGCGTGGCAGGAGCAGTAGGCAGGAGATGGTGCTGGCAGAGGTCTGTAGACGTAACCGCAGGTGACAGGCTGAACACAGGAGCAATGGAGTGACAGGGGAGCAGGAACCAGGAACAAGGACTAGGGACCAGGTAGCGGATAGGTATCAGGAACGAGGACTTGGGACCAGGTAGCGGATAGGAATCAGGAACAACAGGGGGCTGGGCCAAACGCTATGGGAAGCATGTAGAGGCTCCAACACCTGTAGTGGGGCAGGGCTGGAATATATAGGGAGTGATTGGTGCAACTAACCAATTAGGGGCGGACTGGCCCTTTAAATCTGAGACAGCCGGCGTGCGCGCGTCCTAGGAGGCGGGGACGCGCGCGCAGGCCGGCACAGACGGAGACAGGAGCGGAGGAGAGGTGAGGCGCCCCCAGGGGCCGAGCTAGCAGCAGCGCCGGGTCCCTGCACAAGGACCCCGGCGGCTGCATGGGGCAGGAGGAGGTCGCGGCGGCGGCCCGGAACATGGGACGCCGCCGCGGCCGTGACAGTCAGTTAAATCTCAGCAAAAACGGACATTATTTTAAATATGAAAATCGACTGCCTTTTTAATATTTTTGACGTTGTGTGAACATAGCCATATGGGGGATCAGTGTGTCTATATATCTCAAATTATACATTTTAAAAAATGCTTGTACATTGGAAAAATGTTTCATTTAACATAATGCATCACTGTTGACCTAGTTCTTTTTTGTGACACAACTCCTTTAAATGTCCATAAAATGTAATATAGGCATAATTACTTTTCCTTACACTTACCGTTGCCCTCTGTGTTGAGGTAGCAGGTAACTGGAACAAACAGTCATACAGTTGTGAATTATTCTTTCAAGCACATTTGTGTGTTAAATATTTCATTAGTTTTGAAAATAAATGGGCTATTTACATAATGAAATCATATTCCACAGCTGAAAGTGGAAATGAAACTTGTGGTCACTTCTCATATTTTCATCACATGATAACATATTTATCTTGCTTATTGATATTCATGGACCTGCAAAAGTACTTTAGCCAGCCATTATTTTTCTAATATGCATATCATTTTAAGTGGTTGGAAATAGATTCCAAATGAGAATCTAGTTTAACAAGAGTGCATGACCTTGTTCAATGGACACTTGAAAAGGTAAGTGGGCACAGAGTAATATGTCAGGAATGCAGTTTGGTTGGTAAAACACAGACATCTCAGAATGAATTTGTACTATTGTTTCATTATATTTTTATGAAATATTTTTGGAAGACATAATAAATTTGCTAATTGCGGACTAAGAATGCTAAACAAACTTGAGCACTGTATGTCAGAAGAGCTATTGAGAAATAATAATACAGATCATAAATGTAAGAGATTTAAATCTACTCTAGGTAACTATACTGCTAAAAAGCATTTACATAGGTAACTAGATTTGTATTTCCAGGAAAATACATAGGGCCACATTTATCATCCGGCGGACGGATGATTTTTGGCGGAAAGTGCCGATTTGCGTATTATTTTATACGCAAATGGCCGATTTGCGAATAAAATAATCGCAAATCGGCACTTTCCGCCGAGTACGCCAGGGGGCGGAAAGGGGGCGGGAAGTAGGCGGGAAGTGGGCGGAACGGAGCGCGCGGACTCAGAGTCCGCGCGATTTATCATCCATTCCGCCCAAATGTACGCCGAAAACCTACTCCAGTCCTCAGCTGGCGTAGGTTTTCGGCGGTGCGCACCGGCGCGCACAGGATTTATGTACAGGCAGTCCGCCTCTACATAAATCCCCGTACCGCCGGAGCTGCGGGGGCATTTTTAAGTCCGGCGTAAAAAACGCCGGACTTAATAAATGCCTCCCATAGTGCTTAAAAAGAGCGCCCCTTTACCAGTGACTTGCAGAGCGCCCCGTTACCTGTGACTTCCAGAGCGCCCCTTTACCAGTGACTTCCTTTTAAGAGAAACTTTAATCCTGGGTGCCATCCCTTTAAGAGCGACTTGGGTCCCATCCCTTTAGGAGCACTTGGCTCCCATCCCTTTAAGAGCAACCTGGGTCCTTTCGCTCTTACTGGGACCCAGGTCGCTCTTAAAGGGACCCAGGTCGCTCTTAAAGGGACCCAGGTCGCTTTTAAAGGGACCCAGGTCACTCTTAATCAGACATATTTCGCTTTTAAAGGGACCAATTTCACTCTTAAAAAGGGACCAATTTCACGCTTAAAGGGACCAATTTAACCCTTAAAGGGACCCATTTCGCTCTTAAAGAGACCCAGGTCGCTCTTAAAAGGACCCATTTTGCTCTTAAAGGGACATATTTCGCTCTAAAGGGGACATATTTTGCTCTTAAAGGGACCCAGGTCGCTCTTAAAGGGACCCATTTAGCTCTTAAAGGGACCCATTTAGCTCTTAAAGGGACCCATTTCACTCTTAAAGGGACCCAGATTGCTCATAAAGGGACCTAGGTCGCTCTTAGAGGGACCCAGATCGCTGTTAAAGGGACCTAGGTCGCTCTTAAAGGGACCAATTTCACTCTTAAAGGGACCAATTTCACGCTTAAAGAGACCCATTTCGCTCTTACAGGGACCCAGGTCGCTCTTAAAGGGACCCATTTCGCTCTTAAAGGGACCCAGGTCGCTCTTAAAGGGACATATTTCGCTCTTGAAGGGACATATTTTGCTCTTAAAAGGACCCAGGTCGCTCTTAAAGGGACCCGGCTCGCTCTTAAAGGGATCCAGGTCGCTCTAGCGACATGGGTCTCTTTTAGAGCGACATGGGTCCCATACCTTTTGGAGTGACTTGGGTCCCTTTAAGAGCAACATGCATCCCGTCCGTTTAAGAGCAACTTGGGTCCCGTCCCTTTAAGAGCGTTTTGGATCCCTTTAAGAGCTATATGGGACCCTTTAAGAGCGACTTGGGTACCGTCCCTTTAAGAGCGACTTGGGTCCCGTCCCTTTAAGAGCAACTTGGGTCCTGCCCCTTTAAGAGCGACTTGGCTCCCTTTAAGAACGACTTGGGTCCCTTTAAGAGCGACATGGCTCCCGTCCCTTTAAGAGCGACTTGGGTCCCTTTAAGAGCGACTTGCGTTCCTTTAAGGGCGACCTGGGTCCCTTTAAGAACGATCTGGGTACTTATAATGGTAAAGATCATTGCTTGGTTACCATGACAATCTTACTCATGTCAGTGAGACATGACTGCTATATTTCAGCTATTTGCATATGTGCTGTGATTGGCTGTTAGCGGTTAGAGTGTGGCCACTATTTGCAATGGGCCATTATTTTCTATGGGAAATTTGGGGTCTTTAAACGTAAATTTCTTAAAAACGACAAATTCGATCAAAACGAAAAATAGATAGCACACCACACACCGCCGAGGGCTTCGAAACGCAGTTTGAACGGAGTCTGTGCGCAAAGCAGTTCGGGCTGTATTACTCGCAGAAAAATGGCTGGAAGAAGAAGAAACGGAAGAAGAAGAAGAAGGAGAATACGGATTACAATATAGTGCTTTTCAAGCACTATAACAAGTACATGGGTACATGTATTCTTATAGGTAACAAGTACAAAAATGCACACAAATAAAAATGTTGGATTGCTGCAAAATTGGCAAAACATCTGTTAAACAATGTGCCACAATATGTCATAAAAAACCTGTATGCCCCCATGTCCAACCATATCTCATTTTGGTGGCTCAACATGAGCTTCCTTTCAATGCACATGTAATTACTTATGTATCATCATTATATACACACACATATAATTTAACTCCCTCTTGATGTGCTATTATTATTATTATTATTATTATTATTATTATTATTATTATTAGTCAAGAAGTGTATAAACGACTAAAACATGCTTGATCCTTTTATCCCAACACCTATTGTCAGAACATTTTCATACACATTAGACTCATTTTCTGTTAGTGTAAATGGGCATCTTAAGGATTTATTTTCTTTTAAAATATATATATTTTTATATATATATATTTTATTTTATTGAAGATTTATTGAAGATATAAGATAAACATTATTGGAAACATTTCTGGAAATGGAATACTTATCATTACAGAAGTATGCTGAAGAACAGAACTATTGAAAAGAGAAAAAAATACACTCCTAGTCTATCAGCAAGAAGTAGAATACAGAGAACTATCCCCTAGTATTATAAGGGCACTCGCAACAATAAGAAGACAAAATGTTATATCCAATGTACGTTGTGGAATGGAGGGAGGAGATTGGGTTTACACTGTAGATGGAAAATATGGTTGGAATCTTGGTTTTCGTATTAATTAAAATAAAATTGCAGAGGAACTGTACCTGGAAGAAACAGCAGTGGAAGCTCTTTTCAATTTTTTTGCAGATTAGAAGAGGTGGTATCAGGGGCGTCGCTAAAGCTTGATGGGCCCTGGTGCAAAATTTTAGCTTGGGCCCCCCCAAGTTCTATGTAGCCGACCATACACAGTCTCATATATACAGACATGTATTCATATTGAGACATATAAATATATATATATATATATATATATATATATATATATATATATATATTGTGACACAGTCAGGGGTTTGTTGCTGGATGGGAGGTATTTTCCTCTCAGCTTGTCTTGCTCTGAGTAATGCAGAGAGCTAGGTTCAAGGACTGGACTGGAGTTATAAAGCCATTCCAGGTTTTTAGGCATTTCCCAACATACAAAGCTCAGCTGGGAGTGAGGGCAGGGAGAGGTGGTGTGTGCTCAAGTCTGGAGTACACCTATGTGATCTGTCTAGGAGGACTGGTTGGACTGTGTTCAGACACATGGACTGTGTACAAGGCAGCTGCTGCTGTAAGGTCTGAACTAACACTTAGAACTTCTGTTACTGCTTTAAAGGCCAAGCTGGAACTGCACTTATGTGTGATGGCAGCATGAAGGTAATGCTGGATTTTTGTTCCATTTGTTTTTGTAGTGTGAATAAACACTAAGATTTGAACTGTGAATTGCCTGTTTTCCTCTGTCTGCTACCGCTACCTAGCTATACCTGAGCGACTCCCCTACATATGGTAGAGGATGCGGGCAGCCGCAGTGAGGCAGGAGAAAAAACAGAGGTTTTTTTTCATATTTTTTTTTGGCACCATTGCATGTCCTGGATTAAGCCTGCAAAGCTTCAGCCGGCATCTCCAGACAAGATGGAGGAGTTGATTAAACAGCTGGTGCGGGCTAATACCCAGCAGCAAGAGACTAATGCCCAGCTGCAACAGACTAATGCCCAGCTGCAACAGGCTAATATACGGCAGCAAGAGACTAATGCCCAGCAGCAAGAGACTAACAAATTGCTGTTACAACAAATGGTGGCCATCCGTGAGTCTCCGCCAGTGGTTTCCCAGCTACAGCCTGCCGCCAGAGAGAGAGTCCGGACGGCGCTGAGAAAGGTGACGGCAGAGGATGATGTAGAGGCCTTCCTGGGAGTGTTCGAGAGAACAGCTGAGCGAGAGGGTCTCCAGCCTGACCAGTGGGCTGAAGTGGTTGCCCCATTTCTCACAGGAGATCCACTAAAGGCATACTTTGACCTCACTTGGGAGGACGCCCAGGACTACCAAAAGCTGAAAGGTGAGATCCTGGCACGCTTGGGGGTCAATATATATGTTCGGGCCCAACGTGTTTATCAGTGGGGGTTTGTGGAATCCAGAGCCGCCAGGTCTCAAGCCTATGACCTGCTGCACCTGGTAAAGAAATGACTCCAGCCCAAATAGTGGAGAGGGTGGTGGTTGACCGATTTGTGCGCAGTCTGCCGGTCACTATCCAGCGCTGGGTAGGCCAAGGTGACCCAGGCAATTTAGACCAGCTGGTTGGTCTGGTGGAACGTTATGTAGCTACCCAAGACTTGGTGCGAGACTGTACCCCTGGCCGGAGGCCACCCCGTCCCGTAACCCCACTTGCAGTGGCTGAGAAAAAGCTTCAACCTCCTGCTGGGAGTAGCTCCCCACCAAAGCAACGTTCCCCAAGGTTACATGAGGTCCCCATTATCCGCTGTTGGTGCTGTATTCGTCCGGGACATGTTGCGGCAAGGTGCCCCTTAACCTCTGAGCCTATAGACTGTGGCTATACTTGCCGGACATCCTTCTATGCCCGACCTGCTGTTAGTGTATGTACCGCTAACCTCCCGGGCGAGCATAGGGCACCTCCGATGTGCCCAGTGCCCAGTCTAACGACAGGTGCAGAGTCAATGCTCTACTGGACTCGGGGAGCCTGGTGACCCTAGTACGGGATATCCTGGCGCTTCCATCTCAGTTCACTAAGCGCAAAGTTGGAGTGTTGTGTATTCATGGAGACTTGAAAGACTATCCTACTGCCCAGGTGGTAATAAAAACTCCTGCAGGGGAGAAAGTCCATGAGGTGGCAGTAGCGTCGAATCTGCCATATGACCTGATAATAGGAAGAGACTTTCCCTTATTCTCTGCATTGTGGCCATCATTTTTGAATGTCTGTCCCCAAGAGTCAGGCAGAGCAGTAGCTGAGGGTCCTAATCCAGATGTTAAGCCAGAACCATGGGCCACTGAGATAGAAGGGCCAGCCGTAGGGGTGACCGCCACTTCGGTGGATAAGATGGAGACAATTTCAGTGAATGTAATGGTTGGGGATGTAGAGGACTTGCCACCGGGCCCCGAATTGTCAGATCTGGACATCTCTGGTGACAATTTTGGCACGGCGTATCTCCGGGACCCGACTCTGTCCCGAGCACGGGGGAGTGTCTTAATGGTCAATGGTGAACCACAACAACCAGGAGCTGAGGCTATATTTCCTCGTTTTGTGGTTCACCACAATATGTTATATCATGTCACTCAACTACGTGGGGAGAATGTTGAACAATTATTAGTGCCACAGGCATATCGTCACCTGGTACTAAATCTTGCTCACCTTGGGGCACAGAAAACCCAGGACCCTATACTGCAGAGGTTTTACTGGCCTTTGGTATTCAAAGAGGTGGAGGAATTTTGTAAGTCTTGTCCGACCTGTCAGATAACTAGCCCCCAGCAGCACTTCCGCAGTCCTCTAGTACCCCTCCCGATTATAGAGGTACCATTCGAGAGGATTGCCATGGCCCTCGTTGGTCCAGTTCCAAAGTCTGCTAGTGGTCACCAACACATCTTAGTAGTTATTGACTATGCAACCCGGTACCCGGAGGCGGTGCCGCTGCGCCATACCTCTGCCAAACTCATAGCTAAGGAATTAATGGAGATGTTTTCAAGGGTAGGGTTACCTAGAGAGATACTGACAGACCAGGGGACTCCCTTCATGTCTAAGGTCATGAAGGAAGTCTGCAAGTTTTTTGGCATTAAACAGTTAAGGACGTCTATTTACCACCCCCAAACGGATGGTCTTGTGGAGAGGTTTAATCAAACTTTGAAAAATATGCTGAAAAGAGAAGTGTCTAAGGATGGGAGAGACTGGGACTTGCTTCTGCCCTATTTAATGTTCGCAGTGCGAGAAGTGCCCCAGGCCTCTACCGGGTTCTCGCCCTTCGAACTTCTTTATGGCAGACACCCCCGAGGCTTGCTCGACGTGGCCAAAGAGGCGTGGGAGCAACAGCCTACTCCACACAAGAGTGTCATTGAGTATGTTACTAAAATGCAGGAGCGGATGGAGACAGTGATGCCCCTTGTCAGGGAACATATGGAGGCAGCTCAGCAAGCCCAGAGTCAGGTCTACAATAGAGCAGCTCAGGTCCGGAACTTTAACCCAGGAGATCGGGGTTTGGTTCTCGTAGCGACTGTAGACAGTAAGTTCCTTGCAAAGTGGCAGGGCCCCTATGAAATTCTGGAGAAAGTAAGCAATGTAAATTACAAGGTACATCAGCCTGGTCGGTGGAAACCGCAGCAGATCTACCATGTCAATTTACTGAAGCCATGGAAGGATAGAGAGACTTGTCTTGGCTGCCCATAGTCGGTATGTTTAGGGGAAGGGAAGCTAGCTCTTCCCACTGTTTCAGGGGAAGCAGCTGCCAGAGTACGTGTTGCTGACAGCCTTTCACCGAAACAGGCTCAGGAAGCCAAGGAGTTCATTAGTCGGAACAGGGACGTGTTCTCGGACCTCCCTGGGCGTACCTCCGTAATCCAACATGACATTGTCACCGAGCCTGGGGTGAAAATCCGGCTAAAGCCGTACCGGGTACCCGAGGCTCGGCACCAAGCCATCGCAGAGGAGGTACAGTTGATGCTGGAGCTGGACGTGATTGAAGAATCTAAGAGTGAGTCGGCCAGCCCGATAGTATTAATACCCAAACCGGATGGAACTTTACGTTTTTGCAATGATTTTCGTAAGCTAAACGAGGTATCTAAATTTGACGCCTATCCTATACCCCGGGTGGATGAGTTAATTGAGCGTTTAGGACAGGCCAGGTACTTTTCCACCTTGGACCTCACCAAAGGGTACTGGCAAGTGCCCTTGACGGAGGCTGCCAAGGAGAAAACGGCCTTTGTCACACCCGAGGGGCTATATCAGTATAAGGTATTACCTTTTGGTCTTCATGGTGCTCCGGCCACATTCCAGCGTTTAATGGATATTGTTCTTCGTCCACATCGTCAGTATGCCTCGGCGTACCTTGACGATATTGTCATTTTCAGTACTGACTGAGAGAGTCATCTAGCGAAGGTACAAGCCGTACTAGACTCACTCCGTAGGGCGGGACTAACTGCTAACCCAAAGAAATGTGCCATAGGGTTAGAGGAGGCCCGATACTTAGGGTATGTCATTGGGCGCGGAGTCATCAAACCCCAGATGAATAAGGTAGAGGCGATACAGGGTTGGCCAAGGCCTGTCACTATCCGGCAAGTAAAATCGTTCCTGGGTTTGGTGGGATATTATATGAGGTTTATTCCCCATTTCGCTACTTTGGCAGCTCCATTGACAGGGCTCTTGAAGGGACATAAGTCAGTGATGGTACGCTGGAATGACCAAGCGGAAAAGGCTTTTTCAGCTTTGAAGTCTGCTTTGTGTGGGTCACCAGTCCTGGTGACACCTGAGTTCAAAAGGGAGTTTATAGTACATGCCAGTATAGTTTATGCCTCTGAAGTGGGCCTCGGGGCTGTGCTGTCTCAGGAGGTTAACGGGGAAGAACATCCCGTTGGATTCATGAGTCGCAAGCTTACCCCAGCCGAAACCAGGTACAGTATAGTGGAGAGGGAATGCCTAGCCATCAAGTGGGCACTGGAGTCTCTCCGTTATTACCTGTTGGGGAGGAATTTTCGTCTGGTAACTGACCATTCACCTCTCAAGTGGATGAGCCAGGCGAAGGAGAGGAACGCTCGGGTCACCAGATGGTTCTTGTCACTACAGAACTTCAAGTTCACGGTAGAACACAGAGCAGGCCGACTACAAGGGAATGCAGATGCCCTGTCCCGAGTGCATTGTTTGGCAAGTGTTCACCCCCTCAAGGTTGAACAAAGGGGGGGGGGTATGTGACACAGTCAGGGGTTTGTTGCTGGATGGGAGGTATTTTCCTCTCAGCTTGTCTTGCTCTGAGTAATGCAGAGAGCTAGGTTCAAGGACTGGACTGGAGTTATAAAGCCATTCCAGGTTTTTAGGCATTTCCCAACATACAAAGCTCAGCTGGGAGTGAGGGCAGGGAGATGTGGTGTGTGCTCAAGTCTGGAGTACACCTATGTGATCTGTCTAGGAGGACTGGTTGGACTGTGTTCAGACACATGGACTGTGTACAAGGCAGCTGCTGCTGTAAGGTCTGAACCAACACTTAGAACTTCTGTTACTGCTTTAAAGGCCAAGCTGGAACTGCACTTATGTGTGATGGCAGCATGAAGGTAATGCTGGATTTTTGTTCCATTTGTTTTTGTAGTGTGAATAAACACTAAGATTTGAACTGTGAATTGCCTGTTTTCCTCTGTCTGCTACCGCTACCTAGCTATACCTGAGCGACTCCCCTACAAAATATATATATATATATATATATATATATATATATACATAAGTGCCTGAATTAATGTGTGTGTGTATATATATAATATATATCTGTAAATATGTGTCCGTATACATGAGATTAAATATCTATATACACACACATACATATATATGTGCCTAAATGTGTGTGTATATATAATATATATGTGTGTCTGTATACATGAGATTATATATACACGCAGGCACATATTGTATATACGCCTAGGCACATACAGTCACATAAGTACATATGGTCAGGTACATGTATACCAGTTTGGAGACAGATATGCTGTACACACAAGCACTTACATACAGTCCCGTAGATACACACATATGGTCAGGCACATGCATACATAGAGACACATAGTCACATGCACACAGGTACATACAGTATATACCCATACACACATGCTGTACACAAAGGTACGTACATACAGTCCCATATACACATATGGACACGGACATACATACAGAAAGACAGATACAATCACATATACTCACATAGACAGACATATATACCCATACAAGGACACACATACACACACACTGTACACAGAAGCACTCAGGGCCGATTCTAGCCTTTTTTCCGCCTGAGGGGAAAATTCAAATCCCCCCTCCCATCATCTTCTGACAGCAGCTTCTGTATATATTGAATAATACTGCCACACACTGTGCCCCTGAATATAATACTTTCACACACTGTGCCTGCAAATGTAGTAGTGCTACACACTTTGCCCACTGAATATAATACTGCCATACACTGCGACCCCTGAATAAAATACTGCTATATGCTGTACCCCCTGAATACAATGCAGCCACATAATGTGCCCCATTATTATAATAGTGCCACACTCAACTAGTCCCTTAAACATTATGTTGTGCCCCCTGAATACTGTTACAGACCACATCCCCTAAATAAATTGGCATCACATGCTGTGCTCCCTAAATATTATGCTGCCACACTATGTGCTCTCTGATTGAAATAGTGCCACACACATTATGCCCCCTGAACAGTAACACACACATTGGAGGAGATTTATGAAACATGGTGTAAAGTGAAACTGGCTTAGTTGCCCCTAGCAACCAATCAGATTCCACCTTTCATTCCTCACAGACTCTTGGGAAAATGAAAGGTGGAATCTGATTGGTTGCTAGGGGCAACTGAGCCAGTTTCACTTTACACCATGTTTGTTAAATCTCCCCCACTGTGTCTTTTAAGTATTGTGGAAAAAATTGTGCCCCAAAAAATTACTGCCAAACACATTATGCCCTCAGAAAATCATAATGCTACATGGGAGACATTAACAACTGATCAAGAGCCCTCCTGAAACAGGACAATTTAACCCACAATGACAGACAATAAATGATGGCTCCATTCACTGTTCACTGAACACAACCTGACTTTCCCGATATGAACATACACTAAGTCATACCTCCTAACTTTTGCAAAGAGGGACATGTGCGCCACGGTCCCCATAGCCACGCCCCCATAGCGGCCCTCCATAGCCACGCCCCCATAGCGGCCCTCCATAGCCACGCCCCCATAGCAACCCTCCATAGCCACTCCCCTACAGTCACCACATGTTGCTGACTGAATAGTGCCCTATACAGTATCCAATCCCCGAAAAAATGCCCTATATAGTATCCAATCCCCCATATAGCGCCCCACATAGTATCCAATCCCCCATTATAGTGCCCCACATAGTATCCAATCCCCCATTATAGTGCCCCACATAGTATCCAATGCCCCCAGATAGTGCCCCCCATAGTATCCAATGCCCCCATATAGTGCCCCACATAGTATCCAATGCCCCATATAGTGCCCCACATAGTAGCCTATGCCCCCATATAGTGCCCCACATAGTATCCAATCCCCCATATAGTATCCAATGCCCCCATATAGTGCCCCACATAGTAGCCAATCCCCATATAGTGCCCCACATAGTAGCCAATCCCCCCATATATGCTCCACATAATATCCAATGCCCCATATAGTGCCCACATAGTAGCCAATGCCCCCATATATGCCCCACTTAGTAGCCAATGCCCCCCATATAGTGCCCCACATAGTAGCCAATCCCCCATATAGTGCCCCACATAGTAGCCAATGCCCCCCATATATGCCCCACTTAGTAGCCAATGCCCCCCATATAGTGCCCCACATAGTAGCCAATCCCCCATATAGTGCCCACATAGTAGCCAATGCCCCCATATATGCCCCACTTAGTAGCCAATGCCCCCATATAGTGCCCCACATAGTAGCCAATGCCCCCACATAGTAGCCAATGCCCCCATATAGTGCCCCACATAGTAGCCGATCCCCCATATAGTGCCCCACATAGTAGCCAATCCCCCATATAGTTCCCCACATAGTAGCCAATCCCCCATATAGTGCCCCACATAGTAGCCAATCCCCCCATATAGTGCCCCACATAGTAGCCAATCCCCATATAGTGCCCCACATAGTAGCCAATCCCCCATATAGTGCCCCACATAGTAGCCAATCCCCCATATAGTGCCCCACATAGTAGCCAATCCCTCCATATAGTGCCCCACATAGTAGCCAATCCCTCCATATAGTGCCCCACATAGTAGCCAATCCCCCATATAGTGCCCCACATAGTAGCCAATCCCCCATATAGTGCCCCACATAGTAGCCAATCCCCCATATAGTGCCCCACATAGTAGCCACTCTCCATATATGCCCCACATAGTAGCCAATCCCCCATATAGTGCCCACATAGTAGCCAATCCCCCATATAGTGCCCACATAGTAGCCAATCCCCCATATAGTGCCCCACATAGTAGCCAATCCCCCATATATTGCCCCACATAGTAGCCAATCCCCCCATATAGTGCCCCACATAGTAGCCAATCCCCCATATAGCGCCCCACATAGTAGCCAATCCCCCATATAGCGCCCCACATAGTAGCCAATCCCCCATATAGTGCCCCACATAGTAGCCAATGCCTCCATCTGTGTGGCCCGACCAGAAAAACAATAAACCAGTAACTCACCTGTCCGCCGGCCCCAGCAGCTCCTCTCCCGGCAGAGCGCGCACTCCCGTCATTCTCCGGGGCGGGCAGCGGGGTACAGAGACACTGACTGTGCCGGAAGTGATTCATGATAGAGGCTACAGGTCACTTCCGGTACAGTCAGTGTCTGTATACCCCACTGCCCGCCCCGGAGGATGACGGGAGTGCGCGCTCTGCCGGGAGAGGAGCTGCTGGGACCGGCAGACAGGTGAGTTACTGGTTTATTGTTTTTTTGGTTGGGCCACATATAATGCGGGACACTGGGTGCCGTTCCGGGACCGCGGGACAGAACCCCGAAAACGGGACTGTCCAGCGGAATCCGGGACGGTTGGGAGGTATGCACTAAGTTACTGGCTTATTGGACATGCCTGGGTGTAAGCTATGCCAGAGCAGTAGAGGAGGAAATCTTCTCCTCAGTTTTACATGCTGACCTCCCTGACCCCATCACTCCCACACTCAGCACCCTTATGAAAACTCACCAGACAGATGCATCCAAAGCCAGCACCAGCCAGGAGGAGGATGACAGCAGCAGTGTGGTCAGTAAGGGGGAGGGGGACACCAGAACTCTGCTGTACAGTGAAGAACATCCTGACATGTCAGGAGACGGCAGACACAGCTTCCCCACTTCCAACCATAAATCAGGTTCAGGACCTGTGTGTGATGCCAACCCTGCACACACAGGTCATGAACTTCATTATTCTAAGCTCACAGGTTGATTCCAAAGGAAGAAGGGTGAGTACATAGTGTAGATAAGGAGACGGCCACCCCTCTGCACACACCAGCAGCATAGAAAGCAACATTCAGTGAGCTGGACTTCACTGAAATGACAGGTCCGGCAGCTGAGTAGATGGTTAGGCAGCATGGGGACGAGGAGAGGGGCCTTGGGCAGGAAGGAAGGGCTGCCCCCTGCGCTGCCTGTTACTTTTTTTCTCGGAGGCCTGTGCTTAGTGCATTTCTCCTGAACTGGTCATTATCCCAGCCAGTTGGGGAGAACTGCAGAGTGACTGGAAGTGGTGTGGGAGGCCAGCGGGCCCGGTCGCCATGGCGACCATTGCGACCCTTATAGCTACGCCACTGGGTGGTATATCATCTGGTCAGTATTCTCAAAACCACTTTCCTTGGGGGCAGAGAATAGAGGAAATGTGTGTTTTGGCAAAGGTAGTCTTAGCAAAGGCTAAGATCAAATAGAAAGCTGTACAATATTTTACTGACACTGATGGACGTTTAGATTGGAGAATGGGCCCTCCAAATCACAAGGGAGAGGAATCTGGCACTAGAGCCTTGACATATTTGTTCCAGTAACATCTTAATCCTATTACAAAAAATAAAATTCAGGTTTAAAATTTGGGAAGAGAAGGAAGTTTAGCTAACATTAGCAATAAACCCCTAGGACTAAAGGTCCCCATACAGGCTCACTGCAGGTTCATCCATCAATATACAGTAAGGTGTATGGGGCTCTCCTGAATAACCACAGACAGATGACACCGATGGTGATAGAAACCAGGTATGATAGAAATTCACTGTTTGACCACTTTGTTCTGGAAGAGACAAGCTGTAGCCACAGATGTCTGGCTTACCCCTTGTCAGTTATGGCCACCTTAAGGCTATGTTCACACTGCGTATGAGTCCGGCCGCATTTTGTACGCCGCCGTACATGTGCGGCTGAAACTACGGGCGTGGGAAAAATAGACATGCGGCCGGAAGCGTAAGAAACGCGAACATACGCTTGTAGTAGAGTTATGCTTCCCTAGCTTGTTTCGAAGCGATCTGAAACAGGTAATTTACTTGGAAATCTTTGCCCAGCCCCATAAACCACACAGAACCTTTTGGATCGAAAAATCAAGTTCAATTTGGCTGAAATAAGTACTTTGTACGGGACCGCATGGAAAACCACGGCTGTGAGTTTCAACATTTCCGTCCTCAAACAATGGTCTTGTTCATTTTTCATGGCGCCGTGTATGATCCCGCCGTAAGCTCATATGTAGTGTGGATTGTGCGGGCGTATATCGTATACTTTCAAGCGAACGCATCAACCTCAAAACTACGTGCGTATATTCGTGGTTCGCACTACGGTCGAAAACATACACAGTGTGAACATAGCCTCAGAAAGTTACTTGTCCGTTGTTGTCTTTAAGTGAAAAGGAATATAGGTTTTTTTTTGAGGAGGCTTGTGGTTGTTAGAAAATCTCTTGGAAAACACTAATGGGGTAAGGAAACAACTAGATATGAGACACATTAAGGGATATTCCGCCCAGGAGCTAAAAAATGTAATGCTTCCAAACCTAATTGGTCTTACTCATCAAGTTCCCCTGAGTATTTTAAGACATCTCCTGTGTTTCTAGCTGCCGCATTCCTGAGTTACAAGTTTTTCTTAAAGCTCGTCTATATCAAGGATGGTGCTGGCCGGGAAACTACATTTCCCAACATGCATTGCAACTCAGACCCAACTGTCAAGTATCTGCCTCATTGTGTAGTATCTGCCCATCACTAGCTTAATCTGCTTCTGCTTTACACTAAGCCAAACACCCTGCTCTGCACTGATGAGGGGAAAAAACCCTGAAACAGCTGTCTGCAGATGGCAAATCTTTCCTTTTGGAGAGATTGTTTGGCTTTACATAAAATCCCCAGTAAATGTTCTAAGGCTCCTTGACACAGCGAGATTTGACTTGAAGGGTCACCTCTTTGCTCATCTATCTATCTATCTATCTATCTATCCATCCACAAAGATAGATTAGGGAGATAGAGAGAGAGAGAGAGAGAGAGAGAGATGAAACAACTGTGTTGTCTCTACCCCATACTGATCAGGGGGCTGTCACTGTTCTGTTGTTTCCCCGCCTCTTGGCCTGGGGCTCACTGATTGACATGGTTTTACAGAGTAGTGGCGACAGAGTGGACCAGAAAGTGAGGATTTTCTGCAGCTTCAGGGTGTGTCAGGATAGAAATATAGAAACATATTAGATTGTCGGCAAAAAAAGACCACTGGGTCCATCTAGTCTGCCCTTTTAGTATTTCCATTCTTATTATCTTAGGATAGATATATGTTTATCCCAGGCATGTTTAAATTCTGTCATTGTAGATTTACCAACCACAGCTGCTGAAAATTTGTTCCAAGTATCTACTACTTTTTCAGTAAAATAATATTTTCTCATGTTGCTTCTGACCTTTTTCCCAACTAACCTCTCACTGTGTCCTCTTGTCCTTGAGCTCCTGAACCTTATTTATTCCTTTAACATACCTAAAGGTTTCAATCATGTCCCCCCTTTCCCTTCTTTCCTTCAGACTATACAGATTCAAATTCTTAAAGTGACTCTGTACCCACAATCTGCCCACCCCAAACTGCTTGTACCTTTGGATAGTTGCTTTTAATCCAAGATCTGTCCTGCGGTCCATTTGGCAGGTGATGCAGTTATTGTGCTAAAAAACATCTTTTAAACTGGCAGCCCTGTGCCCTACGGGAGTGGCCTGGATTGTGTATGCATTAGGCTGGCACAACCTCTCTGTCCCTCCTCCCCACCCTCCTTATCATTAGGAATGCTCCAGGCAGATTGCTTACTATTCGTCAGCTGTGAGAGCCCGGAACATGGGCTGGATCGTAGCAGCTGTGCAAATGTTCTTCATGGAGACAATGTTCCAGTGGCATTCTTAATAATGAAGAGGGTGGGGAGGAGGGAAGAAGGGGTGGTGCAAAGTTAGGGCATAGATACTCCTGTAGGGCACAGGGCTGCCAGTTTAAAAGTTGTTTTTAGCACAATAACTGCATCACCTGCCGAACGGACCGCAAGACAGATCTTGGATTAAAAGCAGCTATACCAAGGTACAAGTGGTTGGGGGGGGGGCAGATTGTGGGTACAGAGTCACTTTAAGGCTTTCCTGATATGGTTTATGCCTCATACCATCCTCCATTTTTGTAACCCATCTTTGGACCCACTCTATTTTATCAATATCCTTTTTTAGATGAGGTCTCCAGAACTGGACACAGTATTCCAGATGTGGTCTCACCAGAGCTCTATACAGCGGGATCACAATCTACCTCTTTCTACTAGTTATACCTCCAGCTATACACCCCAGCATAATAGTTGCTTTCCCCACCGCCTGGTTGCACTGGTGACTTATTTTAAGATTGTCAGCAATCACTACCCCTAAATCCTTCTCTTCTGATGTCTTTTCCAACACAGTACTGCCGATGTGATACTCAGGTAGAGGATTCCTCCTCCCCAAGTGCATTATTTACATTTGGAAACATTGAACTTCAAGTTTCAATGTTTGGAACAATTATCTAGCAAAGCGAAAAAAATTTTACATATTACTGACACCTCCAGGAATATCAACCCTGTTGCACACTTTTGTGTCGTCAGCAAACAGACAAACGTTATCTACTAAACCTTATCCTATGTCGCTTACAAACATATTAAAAAGAATAGGACCCAGAACAGACCCTTGTGGCACACCACTTGTAACCAGTCTCGGAATATACACCATCAACAACAACCCTCTGATATCTATCCTTCAGCCAACCACAAATCCACTGAACTATCCAGGGATTAAGTCCTATTTTCTCTAACTTCTCTATCATCTCTTTATGGGGATGTGTATCAAAGGCTTTGCTGAAGTCCAGATAGGCAATATCCACAGCACCACCTTCATCCAGCACTTTTGTGACAGTCAAAGAAATCAATGAGATTATTCTGACATGATCGGTCTGCAGTAAGGCCATGCTGGTTTGGATCCATGAAATAGTTGATTCCTAGGTGATCCATTATCTTCTTTCTTAGAAGAGTTTCCATCATTTTTACTACTACAAATGTTAAGCTAACTGGCCTGTAGTTTCTGGACTCTTGTCTACTCCCCTTCTTGTGGATTGGTATAACATTGGCCTTTCTCCAATCATCAGGAACATCTCCTGTTAGCAAGGATTGGTTATACAGATCTGTCAGGGGGGCAGCAATCACAGATCTGAGTTCTTTAACCCCTTTGCGTCATCAGTAATATGTATATATACCCCGTGCAGTAGGAATGTGTATATATACGTTCCCTGTACTGACTGGGTTATTGATGTGAGTGAGAGCACTGCAGAGAGAGCGATCCCGCTCACATCAGTCTCCGGGGCCGCATGTATTGAGAGTCAGCTGCGATCCCACTGCGTTTAAGGTGGTCAGTGACCGATCAAGCATCTGTCCCGGTCCCGCAGCAGTCCCGGCCTGTGATTGGCCGATCGGAAGCTAGAGCTCGTGGGACCCCGGGAGAAGCGGACCGCAGGAGCAGCCCTGGAGCGTGGATAAGTAATGTATGTAGTTTAAACAAGGGCTGCAAGGACATCAGTATCGATGTCCATGCAACCCTTGTTAAATGATTATCGGGCCATGTAATAAGCCCACTAAACGAGCGACGATCCAGCAGATAACTGCTCGTTTACAGGTATTATCGGGCCCCCATCGGCCCGTGTAATACCACCCTTAGTGGTCCTAGAGAATGATGTCATTCAAATGAATATGATGAAAAGTCTGTGAAGGGCTGTAAAGAAAGCCGTTTGTGCATGGATGAAGTTTGAAAATATAAAGTCATTTTTAAATAATCACCAGATTTTTCAGACCTATAGATGAGGAGAACAGGAGTTTCCACTGATCAAGTATAATAGTTATCTGAGAGATTAACCATTAAAGGACCGGGCAAATTTTAATTTTTGCATTTTCGTTTTTTTCCTCCTTGTGCTTAAAAGACCATAGCACTTGCATTTATTTATTTTTTTACCTAGAAACCCACATGAACCCTTATTTTTTGCCCCTCTAATTGTACTTTGTAATGACAGGCTGAATTTTCATAAAGTACACTGCAAAACCAGAAAGAAATTCAATGTGTGGTGAAATTGAAGAAAAAAAAAAGCATTTATTTTGGGGGGTTTCGTTTTTACGCCGCTCTCCCTGGGGTAAAACTGACTTGTTATATATGTTCCTCAAGTCTTACGATTTCTAAGATACGTAACATGTGTAAATATTTTGTGTGAGGTGTCATTTTTTCCGCCATGATGTGTTCTTTCTATCGGTACCTTGATTGCACATATGCAACTTTTTGATCGCTTTTTATTACAATTTTTCTGGATTTGATGTGACCAAAAATGTTAAATTTTGCACTTTGGATTTTTTCACGCTTTCGCCATTTATTGTGCGAGATTATGAGTATGATAAATTAATAGTTCGGGCGAGTTGAGACCAAACATGTTTATTTATTCATTTATTATTATTTATAACATTGGGAAAAGGGGGGTTATTCAAACTTTTATTAGGGAAGGGAGCTTTTTATTAATAATAACAGGTTTTTTTTTTACTTTTACACTTATACTAGAAGCCCCCCTGGGGGACTTCTAGTATAAGCACTCTGAGCTCTCATTGAGAGCTATTCTATATACTAATACAGGATAGATCGATGAGATAGGCACTTTGCTTCAGGCTGCTGCAGCCAGAAGCAATCGAGTGCCGAGCCGAAATCAGCACCATTACGACACTGAGCCCGGCAGGAGTAGGATCTGTGGATCGCTTCTCCGGAACAACGTCCTGAAGGAGCGATCCACCCCACTAGATACCAGGGATGGCTGCATTCAAGTAATCGGATGCAGCATCCGATTACTTTATTAGCGCGCATGGTGATCGTACTGTGCCCGCTAATAGCGGCATGTTGCCCGGGACTGCGGGGGTTTAGAGTGCGGCCACCGCACGGCCCCGCTCTGAATACACGTAGGCGGCTCTGGACGTACAGGTATGTCCAGGGTCGCTTAAGGGTTAATGGTTGATTTGGAATGGTTTAATTGAAATAATGAAGTGTCCTTTTTGATATCACGTAATTAGAGATGAGCGAACCTCGAGCATGCAGTCCATCCGAACTCGATCGTTCGGCATTTGATTAGTGGTGGCTGCTGAAGTTGGATAAAGCTCTAAGGTTGTCTGGAAAACATGGATACAGCCAATGACTATATCCATGTTTTCCACATAGCCTTAAAGCTTTATGCAACTTCAGCAGCCACCGCTAATCAAATGCTGAACGATCGGGTTCAGATGGACTCGAGCATGCTCGAGGTTCACTCATCTCTACAAGTAATTTTTATAACATGTGACTTAAGATACTTTAAGGCAGCCTAATATGGGGCCGCGTATGGAAAGACATGAACACCAATCAGCAAGATCGGTGCTTGTTTGCATCACCAGTTGCAGCACAACTGATCAAGAGGCTACGCTGCACAAACAATCCCAACAATCCCTTCTGTTTACACAGAGAGATGTGCTTCCGGTAAACAATAATTTATTAGCCTGCTCAGAAGATGCAATCAGCCATCAAGCCAACATTTTACAACTCCTAACCTGATCTCTGACACTTCTACACAGGCCCATTATTGAACAAATGAGCACTTCTAGCAGTGTTTGCTGCCGATAATGGGCCCGTGCAAAAGGCCTCTTAGTTATGTTTTTTTTAAAACCTTATATAGGGCCAAATGAGTTGAAAAGTCATTTGATTAAAGAAAGGGAGGTCTAAAAGGTTTGATGTAATTAGTAAGATACCATCAGCAAATACAGAAACTCTATATTCCCCAATGCCATGTATAATTCCTTTTGATTTCAGAGAATTCTCTTCTCTCATGATTTGAAGTGCTTATTATCCAGTCTAACCTCCATCTATACGCTTCTATTTTTTACAAATGACTCTAATGTGTTTCTATCATCAGGACAAATACTGTAGTAGTGGGAATAATGGGCAGCCTTAGTGGGTTCTATTGCTGATGGGGAGAGTCTGATTCATAGTAAATATTGCTGTATTACATTTTTCTAGTAAGCAAAATATTCCATGAATATCCAGCTATTAAAAGTCTTCTCGGTATCTAATTCGAGAAGAACTGATGGGAAATTAGATTGTTGTGCAAAGGAGGATTTTAGGATTTCTCTTGTTTTAAATTAGCATGACAACATTTCAAGGTTAATATTCTGCATATGTGGACTTGTATTCAGAATGTGAAAGAAGAAAAAATACCTCCAAGCTGTTGTTCCTGTGTTTTTAGATACATTTGTTTGTTAAAAAAATAATTATTTTAAATTTGAGTCTGTAACAAAATGTACTGCACAGTACAATGTTACCATATGTTTGCACTTACAGAAAAGTTACATGGAGTGCAGTTGTCACTAGGGACACCGCAAAATGCTATCCACTGTAAAGGACTCACAAGGCCCCGTTTTTTAAGCAGTCTCTTGAAACAAAGCCTTATACAAATTATTTTTACACTGTAGGAACATAGCCTTTACATGTAAAGTAATAAAATTAGGATTTTTTTTTCTTTGACATTATTTACCAATAGTTCCCACATACATACAATATCAGGGGGTTAGATTAAACCCCATAATAAACTAATGTCCATGTGCCACTTTTGCAGAGTTGATAAATGTTGCCCACTTTTGCTACCACAAGTAGATTACTCCGGAACTTACATAGTGGTGCCATGTATGGAATCCCGGTTGGAGTGTATACACATAGTATACACTTCGTCCAGGATTGCTACCGGCGCCGCAAAAAACTGACATTCATTTAATAGCAGCCACAGAAAACCTGTCAGTGCACACAATGGAGGGTGCAGCTCTGTCCGCATGCTCCATCGTGTGCACTGACAGGTTTTCTGCGGCTGCTATTCAATGAATGTCAGTTCAATCAATAGCAGCCGCAGAAAACTAACATGTCAGTTTTTTGCAGTGCCGCTAGCTCCATTGTGTGCAGCAGCGAATTGAGATCCCAATTCATCAGGAGTGGAGATCATCCGACCGGCACTGCAGTACAGGGATAATCTTCTCTGACTTTGTCTTACAAAGTGGGAACATGGTCTTAAAGTGGAAAAACACACTACAGGCTGATCCAACTTTCATGTAATGTCTGCTCATGTAAGGTCCTGCTGAAGGATGTTGCTTGAAGAAGATCACTCTCTGCAGCATCTCCAGACTCTGTCACATCTGTCACATGTGCTCAGTGTGAACCTGCTTTCATCTGTGAAGAGCACAGGGCACCAGTGGCGAATTTGCCAATCCTGGTGTTCTCTGGCAAATGCCAAGCATCCTGCACGGTTTTGGACTGTGATCACAACCCCCATCTGTGGACGTCGAGCCCTCATACCATCCTCATGATGTCGGTTTCTAACCGTTTGTGCAGACACATTTGTGGCCGGCCTAAGGTCATTTTGCCGGGCTCCTGCAGTGCTCCTCCTGTTCCTCCTTGCACAAAGGCGGTGGTAGAGGTCCTGCTGCTGGGTTGTTGCCCTCCTATGGCCCCCGTCACATCTCCTGGTATACTGGCCTGTCTCCTGGTAGTGCCCCCTAGACGCGGGAAACTACGCTGACAGACACAGCAAACCTTCTTGCCACAGGTCTCATTGATGTGCCATCCTGGATGAGATGCACTACCTGAGCCACTTGTGTGGGTTGAAGAGTCCGTCTCATGCTACCACAAGTGTGAAAGCCCCACAAACATTCAACAGCGACCAAAACATCAGCTGAAAAGCATAGGTACTGAGAAGTGGTCTGTGGTCCCAACCTACAGAAACATTTCTTTATTGAGTGTTAATTGCCAAAAAATTTTGATTGTCAATCAGTGTTGCTTCCAAAGTGGACAGTTTGTTTTCCCAGAAGCTTGATTTACTTGGAGTTATATTGTGTTGTTTAAGTGTTCCCTTTATTTTTTTGGGCAGTGTATAAACCACATACTTATGGTTTCTCAGGAATTGTATCCCATATCAAAAATTGATCAGCCATGACAGGAAATTTCAGCCACAACTGGAAGTGAGTGACCATAGTGTTTTACGATAAAGGAACAGTCCACATTTCAACATTTTGTATTTATATACTTTATGTGAAATTATTGTAAGGATATCTCTACATGTGTGTCAGATACTTTATTAAAGGAGAAAATAAACAAGTGAGACACCTCCCCAGTCACTGACTGGCTGACCGGGCAATCGCTTAGCCAGGCCATGACATTACTGCTGCAGGAGCTAGGTACATTACAAATCCGCTTTACTGCAGAAGAAGACCACCAACGGCGATGAACAAGACCCCAGAGCGGTGCAACGAAGGCATGGGGATGGGTGAGTTAACTTGCTTGTTTTTTTTGGTTTGTTTGTTTTTTAACCCACCCCCGCCTTTCAACACCATTTTATCATTCATGGAACTTCCCCTTTAAGTTTAAGAATCTGTGTATGTTCTCTATTGGAGAAAGATAGCATAAGCTGTGTGCTGTCTAACCAGCTTTCTAATAAGTGTTTTCTGGTAAACACTCTTTTACATACAGAGCAGTATTCATCTTCAGCATTGCAGCTAACCTGGAGCCAAGGCTAGGGTACATGCATCAGGAGGAGACAGGGCTATTGTGTGACTACCAGCTCTAGCTCCTACAGTACTTATCACTAACAGATAACCACAACCAGATAACACAGAAAACATTGTGTTGTCTCGACCCCTAGAGAGCAAGTGTTTGTAAATGTAAACAACTTACAATAGGCATACCTTGATTGCACTGATAATCTTTCATATTAAGTAAACTTCATAAACTCTTTTATTTTTATGTTTGGATTTTACCTTGAGGGTACAAACCCACACACCGTATACACAGCAGATACGCAACAAATACGCAGCAAATACGCAGCAGATTTGTTGGTACAGATTTGATGCTGTGTTCAGTTATTTGCATCTAATCTGCTGCGTATTTGCAGCGTGTTTGCTGCGTATTTGCTGCGTATCGCAGCAGTAAATACGCTGCTTATACGGTGTGTGGGTTTATACCCTGAAGCACAACAAATTGTTATCAGTATAATTAAGTAAATCTAGTTGATATCTGAAACTTTTGTTATATTGTATATCCTATTGTATTCGCTTGTCGTTTCATCGTTGGGTGTTATTACACAGACAGATAATTGCTAATTTTCAGTCACTATAGGGAACTTTTAAACGAATATCACTCAGTATAGGAGGGCCTCAGGAGGAACACAAGAAACTATCTGAAGTTTTCACACTACACAAAGATAAAACAAAACAGCTTAAATTAACCCCTTAATGACAGAGCCTAAAATGTTTGTGATTTTGTTTTTTCCTCCTCATCTTCTAAGAGCAATAACTCTTTTATTTTTCCCTCTACAGGGCCATGTAGAGGCTTGTTTTTTCAGGAACAAGTGTACTTTGTAATGGCACTTTTCAATCTACCATAACATGTATGACGAAAGCCCCCAAATATTATTTATGGGGTGAAATTGGGAAAAAACTGCAATTCCACAAATTTTGCAGGGGTTCCCATGTCTACGTAATGCACGCTAAAACTGACATGTTAGTTTTATTCCATAGGTCAATCTGAATACAGTGATATGCATGTTTAGGCTATGTTTACACAACGTTTTTTGATCTCGGTTTAAAATGGCGCCCATCATTTTGAGTCTAAAATAACAGACGTCATTTAGTAGCCTGAACTCCCCTTAGTGTGATGACTGGTGTTTGTACATTATTCTACTTTGGGGTTACTAATTGGCCTTTGTGTGTGACTTAATTGAAAAGTCCATTGATTTCAGTAGTAAAAATGGAGAAAAAACTGTGACAAAAGAAAAACTGTGTGTGAACTACTAATAAAAAACGTCCGCTGTTTGCAAAAGACGTCCGAAAATAATGATCATGTTCATTATTTTGCCGTCCACAGTAAAAACGTCCGTTATTCAATGCAATGTGTGCATTGGACGTCTGTCTTCCCATTGACTTCAATGCATTAGTCAGTTAAATCGCGGCAAAAACGGACATTTTTTTAAATGTGAAAATCGGCCGCCTTTTCAATATTTTTAACGTTGTGTGAATATAGCCATACATAGTTTTTCTAATGTTTTACTATTACCTTAACAGAAAATGAACTTTTACTTTGATTTTTTGCAAATAGGTATGATTGAAATGGCACTTATATTTTTACCTATGGGGCTATATGGTATAAAATTATATATATATAAGTTTATATTAGTAAGATTTCTTTATATATCGGACGTATTGATCACTTTTGGTAATTTTTTTAAATATAAAATGTAATAAAAACTCAGCAATCCTGGCATTTTTTTTTACAGCTTTTTGTTTACGACATTTACTGTGTTGAAAAAATATTGCTTTAATAGATTGGACAAGCACGCATGCTGTAATATATGTTTATTTGTTTGATTATTTTTACATGTTTATGTATAAAATGGGAAAGCGAAGTGATCTAGATTTTTATTGGGGGAGGGGCTTTGGCATATTTTTGAAAACTTTTTTTACACTTTTTAAAGCGACTCTGTACCCACAATCTGACCTCCTCCCCCCACCCCAAACCACTTGTACCTTCGGATAGCTGCTTTTTAACTAAAATCTGTCCTGGGGTCCGTTCGGCAGTTGATGCAGTTATTGTCCTAAAAAACTACTTTTAAACTTGCAGCCCCGTGCCCAAAGGGAGTATCTGTGCCCTAACTTTGCACCACCCCTCCATCCCTCCTCCTCACCCTCTTCATCATTAGGAATTCCATTGGAACATTTTCTCCTGTTTAAACATTGCACAGGTGCCCTACGATCCAGCCCATGTTCAGTATTCACACAGCTGACGAATAGGAGACATAGAGAGAAGAATAGGAGACCTAGGAGAATGCCTGAAGAATTCCTAATGATGAGGAGGGCGGGGAGGAGGGACAGAGAGGTTGTGCCAGCCTAATGCATTCACAATCTAAGCCCCGGCCGTTGGGCACCGGGCTGCCAGTTTAAAAGTTGTTTTTTTTTAGGACAATAGCTGTATCACCTGCCAAACAGGCTCCAGGACAGATCTTGGATTAAAAGCAGCTATCCGAGGTACAAGTGGTTTGTGAGGGGTCAGATTGTGAGTACAGAGTCGCTTTAAGTCCTCCTGGACTCCATGCACTCATTAGATTGTATACACTGTTCAATGCTGTGCCATAGCATAGCACTGATGAGTGTTATTTGTGGTCCTCTGATCGAGCCTGCCTGTGACGTTTAAAGGAGTTAATGATGGTCAGCTTTGCTATCACAGTGGTCTTACCCCCTATAGCGGTCCTCACCCACTATGAAGCAAGCTCAGTTCCTGAGCTTGCTTCATAGTTCAATATGCCAGCAGGGTGTACATTTACACCTATTTGAGGGAAAGCCCAGCCTGCAGGGGCTTATACTATATGTACGCCCCTGGTCGTTAAGGAGTTAAAGGGGCCCAAAATAAGCAGATTATTTAAATTTTTTGGCTAAATCTAATATATGACTACAGTTGCCTAGGACACCAGTATAGGAATACTACAGTGCTAAACAATGTGCTACCCCTTTGCCCTGGATTTGATGTGGAATTTACAGATGCTTAAAAGGAAACTGTCAGCAGCAGGCAGTGAAACTGTTGGCAATGTTATGTAAGTAATATAATACCCATATTATACATGTGTATGATATGTGTGTCTGGGTTATATGTTCTTATATTTGTTTGCTGTATTTGCTGTATTTAAGTGAATAACCTGGAGTTATTGGTGGTTATAGAGCAATTCTAAGTGACTGTCTCACATCTCTGCACTTCTCCCTGCCCTGCTGTATGTCTCCTGCCTGAGAATTGACAGCCCTCTGCTTCATTTCCGATGAGCTTGTGCTGATGATACAGCAGTAAGGGCTGTAAGTTATCAGACAGGAAGCGTGCTTGCAGCAAGAGAAGGAGGAGTGACAAAGGAATGCCGCGGACAGGCTCTCTTTAAATAATTAATAATAGCTCTGCCCTTATTTATTACTCTTTAAAAAAATTTCCCCAAAAACGGTGCTTAAAACAACTTCTCATTGTCCTCCATGTTTTTCCTGCTGTTCCTTTAAATAATGAATGTGGGTGAATGATGAAATTAATATTTATTGAACTTTTCAAAAATTTACATTTACATTTTCTGAATATATATATATATATATATATATATATATATATATATATATATATATATAATTATTATTATTATTTTTATTTTTTTATCTAGTTATGTCACAACTCCTTTACACTGGTTTCCCACAGAGCAAAATTATAAGAATACAACATTATACAGTAATTAGTATGTAATTATTCCTCAAATGTTCATATACAGTACAAAGAAACATCGGGAAAGACCTTTCATTTTCTACAACAAGCAATTACAAGAAAATGACTAATTAACTTTTGTGAGGACAATTACTAAGTTACAAATACTGTTACATTCCGTAATACTTCAGATCTTTATAAACTTTCCGTCTCTGTAGCGTAGGGGGTTGCAACAACAAAGCTTTCACTCATGTTCCAGCGAAAAAGTTATAGATATAATTAGACCACCCACATTAGTAGTATAATAATGTTTATACGGAGGGGCAGTCTATATATATATATATATATATATATATATATATATATATATATATATATATATATACTGTATATTAGAAAACAAGGGGACTGAAATTGCAGCACAGAAAAGACCAAGAGATCAAGTGTAGTATAGATTCTTATCAGTCTAATATCTGATGTGTACCCTATCTGGTGTGCTTCCTAGCAACATAAAATTAGTTCCTGCCTGATCGACAATGGTAGACCTTGCTCCCAACAGTGTGCATGCCATGTGTGAGTGTGTAGTGTATTTAATGTGTACTGTATGTGCTGTGTAGCAAGCCCCTACTGGCCACCTTACAGGGCTAAAGGGCTGGGGGTCAGCTTCCAAGATAATTCTCCATCTACACTACCGCTAAGTCTTTCGGGCAGCAAGAGCCATAAATACGGGTCTGGTTATGGGATATTTAAAAACCATGAAACTGTGCAGTCGTCCGCCCTCCAGAATGATGTAGCCTAATTACAACCTCACAACCCCATCACATTAGGAACTACAACTTACTGCAAGTCCTAACAGCTGCAGACCTTAAGGAACTGCTGGGGGTTGTAGTCCGCCCTACAAATTATATTGCATCAACATGCTAGCCTTTGTTTAAACACTTGTATTGTTGTCCAAACTTAGCTATCGGTGGGATGGCCTCAGTGGAAATGCTACATACGGTCAAGCTGCTCCCACAACAGCTCAATGGGGTTCAGATCTGGTGACTGCGCTGGCCACTCCATTACCAATAGAATACCAGCTGCCTGCTTCTGCTGTAAATAGTTCTTGCACAATTTGGAGGTATGTTTGGGGTCATTGTCCTGTTGTAGGATGAAATTGGCTCCAATCAAGCGCTGTCCATTGGGTATGGCATGGCGTTGCAAAATTGAGTGATAGCCTTCCTTATTCAGAATCCCTTTTACCCTGTACAAATCTCCCACCTTACCAGCACCAAAGCAACCCCAGACCATCACATTACCTCCACCATGCTTAACAGATGGCATCAGGCATTCTTCCAGCATCTTTTCATTTGTTCTGCGTCTCACAAACGTTCTTCTTTGTGATCCAAATACCTCAAACTTGGATTCATCCGTCCACAACATTTTTTTCCAGTCTTCCTCTGTCCAATGTCTGTGTTCTTTTGGCCATCTTAATCTTTTTCTTTTATTGGCCAGTCTCAGATATGGCTTTTTCTTTGCCACTCTGCCCTGAAGCCCAAAATCATACAGCCGCCTCTTCACTGTAGATGAAGATGCCAGTTGGGGACCTGTGAGGCGTCTGTTTCTCAAATTAGAGACTCTAATGTGCTTATCTTCTTGCTTAGTTGTGCAACACGGCCTCCCACTTCTTTTTCTACTCTGGTTAGAGCCTGTTTGTGCTGTCCTCTGAAGGGAGTAGTACACACCGTTGTAAGAAATCTTCAATTTCTTAGCAATTTTTCGCATGGAATAGCCTTTATTTCTAAGAACAAGAATAGACTGTCGAGTTTCAGATGAAAGTTCTCTTTTTCTGGTCATTTTGAGCGTTTAATTGACCTCACAAATGTGATGCTCCGGAAACACGATCTGCTCAAAGGAAGGTCAGTTTTGTAGCTTCTGTAACGAGCTAGACTGTTTTCAGATGTGTGAACATGATTGCACAAGGGTTTTCTAATCATCAATTAGCCTTCTGAGCCAATGAGCAAACACATTGTACCATTAGAACACTGGAGTGATAGTTGCTGGAAATGGGCCTCTATACATCTATGTAGATATTGCACCAAAAACCAGACATTTGCAGCTAGAATAGTCATTTACCACATTAGCAATGTATAGAGTGTATTTGTTTAAAGTTAGGACTAGTTTAACCCCTTAGCGACCCATGACGTATCTGATACGTCATGGTGCCGCTCGGAGTGTTCAGAGCGGGGTCCCGCCGGGACCCCGCTCTGAACGGCGCTGATCCCGGCTGACACGTGCAGCCGGGCAGTGCCTCTATTAGCCGGCGCGGGTCCCGTTGCCGCGCCGGCTAATTAAGCCTCTAAGTGCAGCTGTCAAACCTGACAGCTGCACTTAGAGGCTTCAGACCTCACGTCCCTGGTGTCTAGTGGGACGGATCTCCCCCCCGCGATGCGATCACGGGGGGGAGATCCGTTCTTCTGCCCGTGCCGGGCCTCAGCGTCGGAATGACGCTGATCCCGGCTCGGCAATAGATTGCTATGGCCTGCAGCAGGCCATAGTAATCTATGACCGATCTAATCGATCTTTGCTGTGTATATACACAGCATTGATCTCTATGAGAGATCAGTGCTGTCTATATACAAGTCCCCCAGGGGGGCTTCTAGTTACAGTAAAAAAAAAGTAAAAAAGTGTTTTTATTAATAAAAAATCCCCTCCCCTAATAAAAGTCCAAATCACCCCCCTTTTCCCATTTTATAAATATTAATAAATAAATAAATAAATAAACATATTTAGTATCGCCGCGCGCGTAATCACCCGAACTATTAATTAATCACATTTCTGATCTCGCACGGTAAACGGCGTCAGCGCAAAAAAATTCCAAAGTGCAAAATTGCGCATTTTTGGTCGCATCAAATCCAGAAAAAATGTAATAAAAAACGATCAAAAAGTCGTATATGCGCAATCAAGGTACCGATAGAAAGAACACATCATGGCGCAAAAACTGACACCTGACACAGTCCCATAGACCAAAGGATAAAAGCGCTATAAGCCTGGGAATGGAGCGATTTTAAGGAACGTATATTTGTTAACAATGGTTTGAATTTTTTACAGGCCATCAGATACAAGTTATACATGTTATATATCATAGTAATCGTAACGACTTGAGGAACATGCATAACAAGTCAGTTTTACCATAGGACGGACGGCGTAAATGCAAAACTCCCCGAAATCAAAACAAATTCGTTTTTTTTTTCAATTTGACAGCGCAAATTATTTTTTTCCGGTTTCGCAGCATATGTTATGGAAAAATAATGCCTGTCATTGCAAAGTACAATTGGTTTCGCAAAAAATAAGCGCTCCTATACGTCTCTAGGTGAAAAAATGCAAGCGCTATGGACTTTTAAACTTAAAATGGAATAAGCAAAAGCGCAAAAACGAAAATAGGCTTTGACCTTAAGGGGTTAAAGTTATCTTCATTGAAAAGTACAGTGCTTTTCCTTCAAAAATAAGGACATTTCAATGTAACCCCAAACTTTTGAACAGTAGTGTATATTAGAAAACAAGGGGACTGTAATTGCAGCACAGAAACGTCCAAGAGATTCTTATCAGTCTAATATCTGATGTGTACCCTATCTGGTGTGCTTCCTAGCAACATAAAATTAGTTCCTGCCTGATCACCAACCCTAGACCTAGCTCCCAACAGTGTGCATGCCATGTTTGCATGTGTAGTGTATTTAATGTGTATTGTATGTTTTGTGTAGCAAGCCCCTACTGGCCACCTTACAGGGCTAAAGGGCTGGGGGTCAGCTTTCAAAATAATCTTCTATCTACACTACCACTAAGTCTTTCAGGCAGCAAGAGCCATAAATACGGGTCTGGTTATGGGATATTTAAAAACCATGAAACTGTGCAGTCGTCCGCCCTCCAGAATGATGTAGCCTAATTACAACCTCACAACCCCATCACATTAGGAACTACAACTTCCTGCAAGTTCTAACAGCAGCAGACCTTAAGGAACTGCTGGGGGTTGTAGTCCGCCCTACAAATTATATTGCATCAACATGCTAGCCTTTGTTTAAACAGTTGTATTGCTGTCCAAACTTAGCCATCAGTGGGATGGCCTCAGTTGAAATGCTGCATAATCATACTATGATGGCCCTAATGGGACTGCTGCACCCTGGTTGCGTGGAGTGTCACTTACTGTACATTAGTGTCCGCGCTCCACGTTGCCTCCGTATATAATGGTGGTGGGACATTTGGAACTGGCTCTGCATCTCAGGCAGACTTGATAGCCTTCCTGTAGCTGGGTGGTGGAGATGAGTTTTTTCCACAGTTTTTACTGCAAAAGAGCCCCTACAGTTCCACTATTGTAGCTGATTTACATGAGCTGTTTTAGTGCAGTTCGTTTAAGGTTCATCTCTAGTTGAATCGTTGTCATTTATAAAATCATTGTGGTGTCAGGTCAAAAATAGAAAATTACTGAAGAAACAGTTTACTTTAATAGAAGACTAACTAGCTGGATTAGATACTAATAGGCATAGCAGTACACAAGAAAACCTATAAGACATGGTGTGGAACATAATCAAAGCACAAGATATAAGACTGCAGGAGGCGTACAACACAAGCTGTAAGCACTTGTGGATGACACAATGCAGTATTATGTCAGTTAATGAAAACAGTGTGAACATTTAAAAAAAAAAGACTCTGCAGGGGACATAACAGATAATATAGGGATAAAGAAGAAACACAAAGAAGATGATCACAATTAATTTACAGGGTCCAAGGACAGTATCAACAAACCGTTTTTTTAAGCAGACAAAAAAATGATTTCCTTTTATGAACTCTACTTATCTTTAATAACTGCGCTTTCCTAAACTGCAGTATATAACTAGTATTGTATATAACTAGTAATGTTTGGAAACAATGTACTGAACAACAAATAAAAAAAAATATATATACCAACTTTTTTTCCAAGTATGCAGAAATGTTCATGTTCTTTGTTGTAACGTACAACTTCAGAGCATTATCTAAAAGCTAATAAATAGTAACTCATACTGTCTGTATTTTTACCTTGGTATTCTCTGTTATAATCAGGTTATGTTTTGACACTTTTAATTAATTCTTTATATTTTGTTTCAGTATATAGACAGGTTGTGTACAGTCTGCTGAGTTTCCTACATTGATTTATGTTGAGCTAAGTTTTTTTCAGCCTAAAGAGACACTTTATTTCCTAATAAGTATAAGTACTTTGTAAAGATCCTTTTAATGCCACCAAGTGATTCTAAAGTACTAAAGAGCCTGATTTACTGATCTCAATAGGCGTATGTAAAAATGTTGTGTTATATTTACTTAATAAGTAAATAAATAAATAAACAAACCTTTTCAAAGGAATTCACTTATATTCTAGTCTGCATATGGTGGGGGTGCAACGGACCAAATTACCCCACAGGCGACATGCACTGAAGTTTCCCTACAAGTTGCTGCTTTCAAAATATCCCCTACACACACAGCTGACAGTGCCCACTCCTGACAGCCATCCGGCCAGCTCCTGTTCTGTGAACCCCCCCCCCCCCCCACACACACACACGCATAGATTATGGTACCCACTCCTGTCACTGCCCGGCCTGCTCCTATGCTGTGAGATCCTCCCTCCACATCCCCCCCCCCCCCCATGACGGCCAGCTCCTGTGCTCTGACCCCTGCTGCGCACAGTGGGTGCACACTGTCAGCATAGGTATCACAAGTTAGGAATCACAGCAAAAGAGTAGGGTGGCTGACAGGAGCGGGCACCGTCAGCTGTGTGTGTGGGGGGGTCACAGCACAGGACTCAGCTGGGCGGTTAACAGGAGCGGACAATGTTGACTGTGTGTGTGTGGAGGGTGGGTGTCACAGCACAGGTGCGGGCCGGGTGGCTGACAGGAGTAGGCATTGTCGAATGTGCTTACAGTTATTCCCTCTTATCACCCCTCACACACACAGCTCAGAGTCTCTCCCCTCCTCCTCTTGCTAAGTCCTGCAGCTGACAGTGCCTTCACAGTCCCGCATAGTAAAGATGAGCAGTGGGAAGGGAAAAAAAAGCTAAGGGGGCAGGTATGGAAACTGACCAATTAGGGAGAAATACTGCATGATGGGAAAAGTAGTTTCCTTGCCAGCCCCATCTTAGATATAGACCGGTTTTCAGCAAAACGTAACGGCAGCAACTAGATAGACAGGAGATGGCTCAAAATACTCAGGGGGATTCTGTGAGTAAGACCTAAGGTTAAGGTTGGGAACATTTCATGCTGGCTGGGTGGAACAGCACTATGGGGGCTGCAGTGCTCCGCAGTGCTGCAAACGGCCTTACCAGACATAGGATTACACTACAAACTGCACGGGAATGGCACTGAGGATGAAGATAAAACGTACAAATCGTTTAACCTGCTGATGGTTCCCATCTAAGTACATAGATGACTTTATGAACAGCATATAGGTGCATGTGCTTTCTTACATTAAACATTACATTTTTTTTTTAAGCTTAGGATTATTTATCTGTATTTAAGAAATTACACAACATTGATAAACACACCATAAATACTGCTTTATATCACATAAATTTAAATCCTCTGGTTTGATGTCACAAAACACACATTTCACAATTATTCCACTTATGCAATATCTATGGCTAAAGAATTGTCCTATTATGCATCTGCCAAAATCAGCTAGTAAATTTTAATGCAGTCATATGTCTTAGAGTTCTGTATTGAAAGCATTTGATAATTTAGTACATGCTTTCTACTTATTTTGCAACTGGGAGCCAAACCTCGCTGCAAACTGTTAAAAGCAACAATGGACCCTTTGTATGAATAATATGGCAGGTCTTGGCCCCATGCCGTAACTTGAACAATGTTATTTCTTCCATACACATATATTTTAAAATGTAAATAAACAGTCATTAGTACTAAAGTCTATTAATGATTAAAAAAAACTATTAAAATTTTGGTGTCACTGTGAGAATAAGGTTTAGAGTGCAACAGAAACTATATTTACTGTTACTTATGGCTTTTTGTATAGAATTTAAAAAAATCATCTAGGTACATGCTGACAACTGTGGTTTTGCAGTAGCGGGAAGGTCACAGGTTAGGGATTTTTTTTCCCTTAAAGCTATGCTATTTCTAGATGTCACTTGGGCCAAACCTTTTCCCCCTGTTACAGAGCTTAAAATTTCCCTTTGATGGGTTCCCATCTGTTAAATAGACATGAGCGAGTAGTGAAATATTTGAAAGTTCAAAATTCGATTAGAGTAGACTGTGATGCTTGATTATTAGATTGAATATCGAATCCCATTAAAGTCTATGGGAAAAAATGCATGTGACTTGGTGATTTCCAAGTGGTCTAATTTAGGTTTCCAAGTCCACCATGACACCTCAGAAAATGATGCAAACACCTCTGGAATGCAGTTGGGACAGCAAGGAAAGCCTGCCTGGGTGCATCTAACACGCCAAAGTCGCAGTATTACGAAACTATCACAGGTTCTCAACAATACACTCCAAACACTCTCATTCCAATGGTTAATGTTAAGCAGAGAACGCAAAACAGTAGTACCAAATTATAAATATTTTTGGCACACTCTCAGCATACAGCTGTATACCCTATATCTGAAGTTTTCGCCAAGTAGATACGCTGCAGCCTATCCCTCACAGTGCCCTCCAGCTGCCCACCTGTCTGAACACACTGATGTGCTGCTAGCCGGTTTAATAGCTGTATACATGTGTGAGGAAGCTCTGTTATCTATAATTTTGAAAACCACTATTCATGTACTTTGAAGGTCACATGGTTTAGCCAGCCAATGTATGTAGATGCTTTTTTTCCTTGCCTGTGTGCTCCTAGTGCCCCTCCCTCCCAGGGCACTAGGAGCACACCAAGCACCAGGGAAGGTGGGGGGGGGGGGTGATTAATCAAATTTTTACTGCATTTTCGGTCGAATACGTGATTAAAATAGTGTACTTTTTGATCAAATACTTACTCGATCGAGCAGTATTCGCTCATCTCTACCGTTAACATAGACCAATACTTAGCATACAGTAGTTAAACATGATGGCATTTCCCATTACAGCTAAAATGTTGATACTCTAGTAGAGTCTAGTCTCTTAATAAGCTGTTGGTAAAGGTTTGTTTTTAAAAATAAACAGTTTCATACCATACATCTTCCATTGAAAAATATTAAATTACCTTTTTCTTTGAAGCTTCTGACTTCTTTGACATGTTCCTTAGCTTTTTATGTAAATGGTTAAGAACCTGCAATCATAAAAAACAACAACATGTTTTTACCACTTTTTGTAATAAGTAAAATAATGTTGTAATGGCATAAACATAGACATGCCATGCCATAGATTGATATTAAACTGCCAGAATCAGACTGATGTCTGACCCTAACAGTTGCGGGTGAGTGCAGGCTGTGATATACAATAGCACCCATTTCATTTGTAGCTTTTGGAAAGCCTCATATGTAATTCGACCCCCACCATGCTACATTAAATTGTACAGTCATGACCAAAAGTTTTGAGAATTATACAAATATTAATTAGTCTACTGCTTCAGTTTTTAAAATGGCAATTTGCATATACTCCAGAATGTTATAAAGAGTGACCAGCTTAAAAGCAATTACTTGCAAAGTCAATATTTGCCTAGAAAATGAACTTTATCCCCCAAAACACATTTCAACATCATTGCAGCCCTGCCTTTAAACCTTAGACGACCCTGGACGTAGGGTTACGTCATGGAAGTCTGTCCCCAGACGACCCATGACGTAACCTTACGTCCTGGGTGTTTCTCCCGCTATGAAGCGCGCTCCGGAGCAGGCACCTCAGCACCAGCAACTGCATACCACATGCTGCCATATGTGGATATTGACACTGAGGAAACTGCTGTGCACTTCCTCAGCAGTTTCAATGTTATGGTGACATTGTGCAGCTATTGTACATTGTGTTTTTAAACAAGCCATAATCTGTTTACCCTTACATGTTGCCATAACTTTAACATTAACTTTGCCTTAAAAACATCTTAAAAGTACTTTGATACATTCCTAGCTGACCAAACAGTGTTATACCAGGCCTTTAGGGCTCTTAGACAGTGTTAAACATTTGTTAAACATTATTAGTAAATTACTGGTTTTGCCCACACTAATTTTGTCAAAAACATCTTTTTGCCGAAGTTCCGTGAACAGGGCAAATAAACTTTTTGAAGAGTTTGCTCATCTTTATTCCTAATGCTATTTACCATTTTGTCTTAGATGGGAAAAACAAGAGAAATGCATGCAAAAATCATCAGTATGGTTTTTAGCATTACTATGAAACTTTTTATTCGGGTCCATCTGGGAATATGTCATAGAACTACTAAAATTATTGAGCAAGCGGCTCCGGAAGCGCGCTCCATAGTGTGCAGTTGGGAGTTCTGATGCGGACGCATCAGAACTCTGCGGGACTAAGGATCATCCGGCCGGTACTGCGGGATGATCTTTTCTGAGACCGGATGGGTCACGGAACGGCCGGTCTCATACCAAGTGTGCACATAGCCTTTTACTTCAGCATATATTAGCCTGGCCCTCAAAAACCATTCCAATTTCTCATGTGGCCCCATGGGAAACTTAATTGCCCACCCTTGGACTCCTCTCCCCAGCTACCACTACTGATTGAATAAAGCCTGATTGTCTCTTTCAATGGCTCCTATAAGTGGAGAGCCAGGCTGTGCCATCTTCTGTTATCTGTATATTGGATTGTTAGATTTTTAGTTCTATTGGGCACAGAAACCAATATATTCCTACACATATATTATACACTTTTTTCTTTATAGCCCAGCTGCAAATTGTAAAATATCTAAAGCTTATTTTATTAAGTTATGTTATGTTAACCAAATGATATGACTCATTTTTGCATATACTTTACTTTATACTAAGAACAGTTTCAGATGGATCCTTTTTTCTGTGTATGGGAACATTTATACAAAACATTTAGTACTGAGCAATCATGACAAAAGCCATGTTATTGAAACTATAATTACATGAAATAATAGAGACGCTGCTCAATTTTCTTTTCAAATAACTACAGTAATAATTACACTGTGCAGAGTCATTAACCATCTACCTGTGAGTAATTCATTATTCACTGCTTATGGATGTGCCGTATCATGAAAACATTATTATAGACACACACACGCATACACATACACACATGCATACACTTACACACATGCATACACTTACACACACACATATGAATATGCTTACACACATGTACACACATGCATACACTTACACACATGCACACACACATGCATACAATTACACACATGCATACACTTACACACACACACATATGAATATGCTTACACACATGTACACACATGCATACACTTGCATACAATTACACACTTGCATACAATTACACACATGCATACACTTACACACATGCACACACCTACACACATGCATACACTTACACACATGAATATGCTTACACACATGTACACACATGCATACACGCATACACTTGCACATGCACACACAAGTGGATACACACATACACATATACATGCGTACACAAAAACATTTACACACGCATCCATCCATAGATACTTGATACTAGCATGGATGATAATATTATCATTAATGGAATAGCAGCATTGTCAACTCTTTGACATGGAATAGGCTTAGCAACATCCATTCAGGTATTAATAGTATGGTGTGTACATTATACTGCACTTCTCTCTTCAGTGGTTGCTAGGATAACTGTTACATATATTAAACCACAAAAGCTATCCTTGAGTGTTATTAAAATCCATTGGACTAATGATGTTATTTAACCTATATGTTGACAACATATGTATGAAAAGAACTACCTATGACTATGAGACTGTGCAGTTTTTTTTTTTATCTTCCTTTTCTAACGTTCAGAGAACATATAAAGGTTGACATACATCTACCATTTGTGACTTTTCATATTATCATCTCTTTTGCACTGATGTGGATTGTTTTGTAACATATTGTACAGTCTAAGCATAAAACATGCAGAGCAAAACTGTATGAATTATGTTAAAATTACAGTATTTAATTCTAATTACTATTACTCTGTTTTATATTTCTTTAAAATGCTACATAATAAAAAAATGCTCCTATAAATTCTGTTAAAACACATACACACATACAGTACTTAATGTTCTTCTGTATTCCAGTCTCCTTATGTAAGTTAGATGTTTAATATTAAAGGGACCTGTTAATAAGCTATTAGGTGGGCATAACAAATACAAACACTATTGTAATATAGCAGGGTGTGAACATGTTGCAGTAAATCCGATTATACAAAGCATGACAACAAAGTGAAATATTTAGTTGGTTGTTATGAGTGTGGCATACCTTCATAGACATAGTGTGCTGTGTTACAATTTTAGCTACATCAAAATGACTTTGTTGTTGCCAGGCATGTTTATTCCCGTCCTTACAGTGAAAATGAACAAAAAATGTCCCCTTTGCTACACCTGGTCCCCAAATTCCCAGATGGACGTCTGCATGGATAGCTGTGAACAACGTTCTCTGTCAGGTTCTTGGTGTACTAAATGTAGTATCCCAGAACGGGTGTGCCATTACTGTTCCTAGCACACCTGTCGTCAGGTAATGTGTATTTCTATGTTCTGGGCTGAAGGTCTGTACTTTGCCATCCACCACTAGGCGTCTCACTGTTCCTATATACTTTGCACCACTGAAGAGAGTATAAAGGGTTAACTCTGTACTTGTGCCTTGTTATGTTTGACACTTTATTGTCCATTCCTTGAGCTGGGTATCTCACATACTTCAACCTATCACACACCAAGGTGTAGTTCTTTCCAGAAAGTTCTTCACCAATGGGAGATTAGTCCTGCCTCTCCTATAAAGCTCCCTGAAAGTTCCTAGGTGGGGACCCAGAAGTCCCAGTATTAGCGCGTATAGAGAAAGTGTGAACAAGCCTGTTCCTTCTGAAGCTTACTCCAGAGCTTGACCATCTTGGCTCCTACACATACACCTGTTCCACTTCAAAGTTGTGTGTCAGTGTATCCGGGTGTGGGCAATATCACTTCTGGTCACGGAGGCAAGTGGCCAGTCAGTATATCAACACCTAGCCCCCCAGCTAACACCTAGTGCCACTGGCTCATTGCAAAGATGGCTTTGGAAAAAGGGTGTAGGATTGTACACACAAGTGTGGCATTCTGACTGTTAACTTTTTGCTTCCTACATTAAATTGTATGTTAGATGTGAACAGAAAGCCTTGGGTTACCCTAGATGGTGCAAATATATACAACTAGAGGCTACAAATATTGCTGTGAACCCCACTAAAAGACATATCAAAAATGCTCTTGAATTCCTTACACAGATATAAAATTTACCATGTACCAGCATTTTGAGTAAGGCTACGTTCACATCAGCGTTTGACCATCCGGCACCATTCTGTCTACCTTTTCCGTTTTGGAGTAAGCAAAACGGAAACTGTCGGATCCGTTAAAATCCCCATAGATTCCCATGATATTTTAGTGTGCTCCGTTTGCCCCAATTGTGCTCCGTTTGCATGCAATCCGTTCAAGATCCGTTTTTTTGAATGGAAGAAAAAAGTGTTTACAGTATTTTTCTTTCCGCTTAAAAAAACGGATCACGAACGGAAAGTGCACTTCCGTTTTTTTTTTTACATTGTAGTCAATGAGGACGGATCTAAAACGGAAGGTATTTCCGTTCACATCCGTTTTTTTTTTCATTTGTTTTTGCACTGAGCATGTGCAGAAGCAGCAAGAAACCAAAGAAGAAAAATAAACGGATAGAAAAACGGATGCTGACTGATGCAAACGGATGTACAAAAGTCAGTTTTTTTTTAAGCCAAACTGACTAACAATACAAACAGACCATTAACCCTTAGACGACCCAGGGCGTATAGTTACGCCATGGAAGTCTGTCCCCAGATGACCTAGGGCATAACTGTACGCCCTGGGTGTTTCTCCCGCTACGAAGCGTGCTCCGGAGCGGAGCGCGCTTCATAGCAGGTGGGGGCCGGCTGCAATCAGCAGCCGGGACCTCACCAGTAATAACACGCTGCAGCGATCGCGCTGCCGCGTGTCATTAACTCCTTAAACGCCGCGATCGCGGCGCGACCGCCGCGTTTAAGTGTAAGTGACAGGGGGAGTCCCCTGTCACTTACCGATCGGGACCCCCGCAGTGTGACTGCGGGGGTCCCGATCGGTAAAACGGACTGCCGGAGGTCTCTTGCCTGCCTCCATGCGGTCCGATCGGCGATCTGCTGCACTAAGCCTGCACAGGCAGGCTCAATGAGCAGATCGCCAATAACACTGATCAATGCTATGCCTATGGCATAGCAATCATCAGTGTACAAATCCAAGAACTGGATGTAAAAGTCCCCCAAAGGGACTTCAAATGTGTAAAAAAAAAAAAGTTAAAAACACTAACACACAACCCCAAAACCCCTCCCCCAATAAAAGTTGAAATCACCCCCCTTTCCCATTATATAAATAAAACCTATAAAAATAAATAAACAAATAAACATATAATATACCATAGCGTGCGTAATTGTATAATCTATTAAAATATAACAAGCGTCATTGCGAACGGTAAACGGCGTACACGAAAAGAGGGAAAAAATTGCACAGATTACCGATTTTATGTTACATTATATATAAAAAAAAAATAATAAAAAGTGATCAAAACGTCCGATCTTCACAAATATGGTATTACTAAAAACTAGAGATCATGGCGGAAAAAATGACACCCCATACAGCCCCATAGGTGAAAAAATAAAACCGTTATAAGCGTCACAATAGGCCCATTTTATTTATAGTTAATTGCCAAAAAAAAGGATTTCATTAAAAAAAATATATATATAACATTAGAGAATCTGTGGAACCTGCATGTGGTTGTGTTCAGGCTGACCTATAGAATAATTGTATAATGTCGCTATTACCATATAGTGCATTACGTAGACACAGGAACCCCCCAAACGTTACCAAATTGCATTCTTTTTTACAATTTCACCTATTTATATCTTCATAAATAATACATTTGGGATTCCATCATACATGTTATGGTAAAATGAAAGACGCCATTACAAAGTACAACTATACCTGTAACAAACAAGCACTTACATGGCTTGTAGATAGAAAACTGAGAGTGCTAGAGCTCTTAGAAGGGGAGGAGGGAAAAACGGAAACACTAAGATCAAAATTTGCGCGGTCCACTGGGTCATTTTGGGCCTGGTCCTCAAAGGGTTAAAAAAAGATGAACATTTTGCAATCAGTTTGAATCAGTCTGCTCATCAGTTTATGCTCATCCGTTTAATTAATATGGACGGATCCGTTAGAAACAAAGAAAAACGCTAGTGTGGCTGAGCCCTAATCCTGATAAGCATTGTCAATATGTTTTTCTTCTTTATTAGGAGGTTTCAGTTAAATTTCATTGACGATGAAACTAC